>NC_140951.1:12625000-13135000 GCF_014529385.1 Adiantum capillus-veneris | reverse complement strand
AAAGTCAAACGACAAATGAAGATAGAAAGTCAAAAGACCTTTTGTGTCTATATAAATAGGTGTTTCTCTTCTGTTTTATTTTGTCTTTAACGTTTTTTTAAAAGTACTTTTTGGCGTTTCTCTCTCTCTCTCTCTCTCTCTCTCTCTCTCTCTCTCTCTCTCTCTCTCTCTCATTCATTCGTCCTTCTTAGGTAATATTGTTGCAAATCTATGTGCTTCGTCATTGCTTGTCGTTACATGCTATAGATTAACGCATCGTTTTTCTTGTTTTTAAGGGGAATATTTGAATTAGGAGTACCTTTTAATTTTTTTGAAGCCATTAGAAATACCTTTTATTTTGGGTTGGCCTGATAGAGGTGGGAGAGAAAGCAGGCTTCCACTCTCCGCATAAACTCCACCTGGCTCAACAACCCCTCTCGGCCAAAGCCAATCCGCCCAAAGCAGCATGGCAGAAAGCCCTTTACAGGAAGCTACCCTTTTCAAAAAAACAAAAAATTGGCTTCATCCTGGCCGTTGTCGTGCCATGGCACGTGCATCATGTGAAACTAAATTATCTACCTCACTCTTAATGCTTTTGCTATGTGGTACCAAATGCTATTATGTACATAGTGTGATATATGTGAAAATAGATGCCACGGCTGCAGCTTTGTATATACCTTACGGGGACAGCGAGGCCCTCAACGTGGCACTATGGCATGCTTTTTCACATAAATATATGACTATTTTTCTTTAGAAATGTACAAATTTCAAGTGTATCAAAGTGGCACGCTCGTTTTGCTTAGAAAGTTCAATGCGGGCGATCTCGGCCAAAAATAGCACGTTTCATGCACGAACGGAAGAGATACATCCAGAGTGCTTGGCAAGTAGTAAAATGAGGTTCAAGATGAAATTTAAGCCCAATGGGATTTTTCCACAATTTTAGGGATTTTCTCTAGCCCGTTTGGGCTTTTCATGGGCAAAAAAGGGCATTTTTGGGCTAAAAATAGCCAAAAATGGTTAAAAATGACCCAAAATTGGTCATAAATGGCTCAAAATGCCACATCACTCACGATGCCGTGACTATGAGAAGTAAGGGAGCATTTTAGAACATGAATATCAGCACTACAAGCTCCTCTGGGAAGGGATAGAAAGCCTGCACCTAAGGTATGCTAGTGCAGTCCCGTGTTGTTCCAACCCTGTATTCGAGGCTGTGAGGCCACCAATTAGGGTTTCCCCTCTTCAAATAACCACTTGGGAATTAATAATGAAGTTCTGAAGCTTCCATGAAATGGCTACAACAGAGAATTGAAGCATTTGTGTAGGGTTTTTATCAGGGCGAAAGAGCACTGCAACTGTGTAATTGGCATTGGGGCTACACCAAATCATCACACACACAAGAGTTTTGAGTTGATCTTGGTTATTTTTCAAAGAGCACTGCAACTGTGTCATTGGCAGTGAGGCTACACCAAATCATCACACACACAAGAGTTTTGAGTTGATCTTGGTTATTTTTCAAAGAGAAGCTTTCATGGCTGGAGTTTTGTCCTTTTTTAGTGTGTTTTTGGCTTCAAATCATCTACGCCTTGCTTGAATTTGCTACGAACTCTCACAGTCAGAGACCCGGCACTTTCCTAGCCGCACTCCACACTTCTTGACACAAGTTTGGTGAACCCGACGTGAAGTAGGCTAGGGTGAGGGTTCAAAAGCTTCATTGAAGGTATCAAAACAAAGGTTTAAAGCTATGGAGCAACAAGAGAAACAGGGGGTTTGGTTTGATCCTATCACAATGCAAATGTTTCAAGCTTTTGCGGTGTGTTTATACAGCAGCAGCAGCTGCGGAAAGGAGGGAGCTTTCCTCAACTAAAGCGCTTCAATCTGTGGTGAAGAAAATGGACCAACTTTTAAAGGTAAAGATGTAACAAAGTATCTTTGTGGATATGTAAAGGAGATGGAGCTTCATCGAGTGCCCGAAGCAGAGATGGTGCAAAGTTTTGAACTAGCTGTGGTTCCCGAGATCAGAGAGCATGTAAGGGGAATTAGAAATGAGCATGGGGCAACTTGGGAAGCATTCAAATTAGCTTTGAAAGAAGAGTATTTCATGGAAGACTCCGAAAGGGTGACAAAGAGGACTTTTCTAGAGTGGGTAGTTCGGACAAAAGAGGGACTCTCGCCTACCAAACTGCTAAGGGAATTTGAACGCTGCTATGATCAACTTTCAAGGACTAAGAAGGCTACCCTAAACTCGGAGAAGACAAAGCTCTTTTTGCAAGCTACAGGCAAAGAGATTCAAGAGAAGTTAGAGTTACTGCTTGAAGATAAGGATGCTAAACAGGGCTTAAAGACTGATTGGAATGAGGTTGAAGATGCAATTTCACTACTAGCCAAGTGACAACGACAGAGAGACAAGATGATTGTCAACCCTACTCAAGCCCCAAGTGTTCTCGAGAGTCCCATGAAGCCTGTGATTGTGGTTCCAAAGAGTGACAAATCCATCCTCGATGATATTCTTAAGGGAATGCAAGAATTAAAGTTCATGCTTACAAGGCTAGAAGAGAAGGGGCAACCATCACGTCAATCTATAGTGCAACAACCTCAAATCAAAGAGGGTTTTGTAAATAGATGCATATGGTGTGATATTACTGACCATGGAAGGAGGGATTGTGAAAGTTTTAAAGATGCATTGACAAAGGAGCTTGTTTTCTTTAAAGATGGCAAAATTCACTTAAGTGAAAGAGGTAAGCTCTTGGGTACAAACTTTGGCAAAGGTGGAATGAAGAAGCTAGTCGAGGACATGGCTACTAGCCATGCCATCTCAATGGTTGAGGCAACCGCCTATGGGCTGAAGGTGGAGCCTATAAATCAAAAAGGAGTCAAGGTTGGAGAAGAAGCATCTAATGGGATTGGAGAACTGTGGCCATGGGCAATAGAGTCTGTTGTGAAAGGTAAAATGACTAAAGAGGTTTTACATGAAGCTGGAGACTGCATTCATCTAGAAACAAGTTGGAATGACCCTGTAGACTCTTTGTCAGTGCATGCATACATTGCCAAATGTCAAGCCAATGAGGTCCATTGTCGAAGAGAAACGTAGGCGTGAGAATGGGGATGAAGGGCCTTCAAAACGGACGACGAGGAGTGGGGGAAAAAATGACACAGTGCCTCCTAGATCACCTTCCCCGCAACAAATGCCTGTCCCCAAAGTGCCTATGCAAGAAGCCTCTAAAGGAAAGAAGAAGGATGCAATGAAAGCCAAAGCAAAGGGTCCCGCCTACAAGATCCAATGTGACATAGAGGCAGCAACAGACCTTAAAAAGGTTTTGGAAGAGACGATTTTGAACAGTAAGGTGGAATTTATGTTGGGTCGGGTCCTTGGAATAGCAAAGAGGGAGTTCCATGAAGAGATAATTGATATCATCAAGAGGAAGCGACAGTCTCTTACTGAATCTATCCATGTACAGGGTGAAGAAGATACTTTAAATACACAAGGAGTACAGGTCTATGGTGAGCAAGGTGATCAAACTATTGTTGAATGCCACAAGTCTAGGGGAGGAGTAAAACAGGTTCACTTCTTGGATGACGAAGATGAAGTCGAGACCACTCACAAGAGTTACTACTTGAAGAGTCACTTGGCAAGAGCAACTACTGAGACCCTAGTGAAAGTGGGAGACTTAGAAGAGCCATACATTGTGCTGATAGATCATGAGTCAGAAATTAATCTTATGTCAAAGAGTTTATATCAAAAGGAAAAATGGCCAATTGATATAGATCATGGATGGATGATCCGTGCAGCAAACAACTCATCAGGAGATCAAATGAGATACATAGTGCTTGCACGAGAAGACTTAACTAATTAGATTGAAGGTCGTGCTCTGAGAACAAAAAGCACAAAAGGGATATGTAAGTTCCTCTTGGATGATGTAATTAGTCGTTATGACTGTGTTGGAAAAATAACAGCGGATAGGGGTGAGTTGGATGCTGACAAAGCAAGGGATTTTTTCTCTAGATTGGGTATTAAACTCGCTTTCACTACTGCATACGATCCTGAAGGGAATGGTAAATTAGAACGTGGGCATCCTCCTATCATTAAAGCTTTGGCTAAGGCTTGCAAAGGTAAAATGGGAGAGTGGCCTAGGTTATTGCCTTATGCTTTATGGGCTGATCATACAACTCATAGCTCAATTACTGGTTATATGCCTTTAGAGTTGATGTATGGTCAGAAACCTATAATGCCAATTTAGGATGTAATTTCCACATGGAATGTATTGCCTTGGGAAGATGGAATGAGTAGGGAAGACCTTCTTGCTTTGCGCATACAAAAATTAGAAAGAATGCCTCAAGATATTGAGATTGCAATAGCACGATTAAAAGATGCAAGGTTGAAGAAGGACAAATTTGATAAAAGGGACAGGCTTAGACCTAGAGCTATTGAGGAAGGGGATTGGGTGTTGGTGTATGATAGTAGTCTTGATAACCAACATTCAGAAATAACAAAGCTTTCAAAGAGATGGTGTGGCCCTTATGTGGTTAAGCATGTACACAAGAATGCAACTTATACCTTGCATGAGTTGGATGGTATAGAAATGAAGATTCCCATTGCAGGGAAAAGAATTAAATTGTTCAAAAGAAGAGGTGATATAGATCCCTTTGTTTCACAAAAGAGTCAAAATGAGGCTCTGATGAACATGTTATGGATGAGGATGAAGAAAGAGATGATGATGCACTGGACTTCGCTGCAAGTGATGATGAAATCGATATGTATGTTGACTTAAATGAGGACTGAACTTGCAAAAGCTATGTGTGGCACATGCCGGAGGATGTGCAGGTTTAGAGGGGTGGATGTCGTGCCGTGGTACATGCATCATGTGAAACTAAATTATCTACCTCACTCTTAATGCTTTTGCTATGTGGGACCAAATGCTATTATGTACATAGTGTGATATATGCGAAAATAGATGCCACGGTTGCAGCTTTGTATATACCTTGCGGGGACAGCAAGGCCCTCGACGTGGCACTATGGCATGATTTTTCACATAAATATATGACTATTTTGCTTTATAAATGTACAAATGTCAAGTGTATCGAAGTGGCGCACTCGTTTTGCCTAGAAAGTTCAATGCGGGCGATCTCGGCCAAAAATAACAGGTTTCATGTGCGGACGGAAGAGATGCATCCAGAGTGCTTGGCAAGTGGTAAAATGAGGTTCAAGATGAAATTTAATCCCAATGGGATTTTTCCACAATTTTAGGGATTTTTCCCAGTTCGTTTGGGCTTTTTACGGGCAAAAAAGGGCATTTGTGGGCTAAAAATGGTCATAAAATTGTCAAAAATGGCTCAAAATGCCACATCACTCACGGTTTCATGACTATGAGAAGTAAGGGAGCATTTTAGAACATGAATACATGAATATTAGCTCTACAAGCTCCTCTAGAAGGGATACAAAGCCTGCACCTAAGGTATGCTAGTGCAGTCCCGTGCTGTTGCAACCATGTATTCGAGGCTGTGAGGCCACCAATTAGGGTTTCTCCTCTTCAAATAACCACTTGGGAATGAATAATGAAGTTCTGAAGCTTCCATGAAATGGCTACGGCGGAGAATTGAAGCGTTTGTGTAGGGTTTTTATCAGGGCGAAAGAGCACTGCAACTGTGTAATTGGAAGTGAGCTACACCAAATCATCACACACACAAGAGTTTTGAGTTGATCTTGGTTATTGTTCAAGGAGAAGCTTTCATGGCTGGAGTTTTGTTCTTTTTTAGTGTGTTTTTGGCTTCAAATCATCTATACCTTGCTTGATTTTGTTGCGAACTCTCACAGTCAGAGGCCCGACGCTTTCCTAGCCACACTCCGCACTTCTTGACACCGTGCAACTCACTTGAGCTCCTATTTAGAAATTCATTTGCATTACACACACTTGGTACTCCATATTTGACATATTTTACATGGTGTCGACACCTTGGCCACTTTCCACCCCCTCTTTTCTCTCACACTGCATGTAAACCACCTCTTAGCCCTAGGGGAACAGTCACGGCCCTCAATATAAAAATATGGGCCCTTTGAAGGCCACGTGGGAGCTCCCTCTGGAGGGCCGGCCACATCATCATTGAGTAGAGCACCACCGCCCAATGGCACCATCAACAAACGCCACAATGC
Organism: Adiantum capillus-veneris; assembly: GCF_014529385.1. NCBI lineage: Eukaryota > Viridiplantae > Streptophyta > Polypodiopsida > Polypodiales > Pteridaceae > Adiantum > Adiantum capillus-veneris. The sequence goes on along the minus strand of NC_140951.1, from coordinate 13,128,876 downwards.
CGACGAGGACCACATCACCAACACCAGCAGCAACACGTCACGAGCCGCCAACCCTACGCCAAGGGAGCAGTGCCGCCTGCGGGTGCCATAGCCAAGGACCTCAAAGATCTCCCCCTCCACCTCACTGTCCAAATGGGGGTGCCCAACATGGCCTAAATACCCCGCGAGCTTGGTCTAGATATCACATGTGGTTTTTGTCCATATGCCACATGGCACCCGCAGATCCAAAACACCCCCTTGGGGAGCTTCCAATGTCCACACAAAACTTTTCAAAAAAGGTTTTCCCTTTTGTCACAAAGTGTCCATAGCTCCAAAATTGAGCCGCGACTTCTCACCCGGATCGCATTTTACGGCATTCCAGCATTCTGAAGCACTTAGGACTGGGGATTTCAACTGCCCATTCCGGTGCCATATTGTGTCAACATATAGTGCAGACTTAGGTGCATTGATCTTTGATGACAACTAAAAAATGAAGTAATATGAGGTCTACGCCATCATTTCATTAGAAGGCCACGTATCAGGTTTGCAAGTGGACGTTACTCATGCGAACAACTAGGACAAGCCGTGACATTTCAAAATGGAATACCACGTGGAGTTGTTGCTCCTGCTCAACAAATTTTTCTTGCATGTTAGCAATAAGTGCTCGAGAAGACCTAGGTTCAGTGTAACCTCACGTATAAGTTTTGAGATTTGCCTCTAAATTTTATAATTTGAAGGTGAGAAAGCCTACAAAAGCTACAAAGAATGTGTAAAAATTTTCACATACAATCAATTTACCACTTAAAATTTTCATTTGTGGATTTACAAAGTCTATAAAAAAGGTTATTTCAACCACAAGAACAAGGCATCTATACTATCTATTTTAATCTATTATGAAGACGGGAATTTAGGCATGCCAAGTGCCAGTGGAAGAGAGCCCTCGGTGGTGAGCCGAGAGCTAGCAAGGGATATTGGTGAGCCCTAGGATGGCCTTTGGGGAGATGAATATCCATTTGTGCGAGGGCAAATGTAAGGCGAAAGAGAGAGAGAGAGAGAGAGAGAGAGAGAGAGAGAGAGAGAGAGAGAGAGAGAGAGAGAGAGAGAGAGAGACGCTCCAAGGCAATTGTTGTTGTAGCTACAATAGGAGCAACATCAACAATAGATACGGTGAAGTACCACAGTAGGTGACACACCTCCCATATGCAACATATTACCACCACTAGATGAGGCTTCAAATGCTAGCTTTGGCTTTATGTAGAGAGAGAGAGAGAGAGAGAGAGAGAGAGAGAGAGAGAGAGATGCCCCAAGTCAGTTATTGTTGTAGCTAAAATAGGAGCAACATCAACATTTATAGATATGACATACCGTAGCAGGTGCCACACCGCCCGTATGCAACATATTACCATCACTAGATGTTGCTCCTCCTCCCACCTTCCTTTGACTACATGGCAGCTACTCCAGTGCAAATCCTTGCCAATTTCCACATTGCACCTTTTGTTAACTCGGGCTCACCTCAGACAATGCATGACCACTTTGCACCTAGCTCAAGTTGCAACCAGCCCTTATTTTGCATGCGCATGACACCTCAAGCCAACGCACAACAATAGCGAGCCCTTCATTTATGGACACCCCTTCCTCCACACCAATAACTTAGCACTGTCTGCAAATCAAGAGTGGAAATAGATGCCCTCTCCACATGCCAAAACAATTCAAACCAGAGAATTTAAGCTTGCTGCTTTTATTTTTAGGTTTAGGGTTCTGCACCTAAATAGAGAATTTAAGCTTGCTGCAAAACACTAAACCTGGAAATAAATGCAGCAAGCTTAAATTCTCTGTTTAGGTGCAAAACCCTAAGAATGCAAATAAATGTAGCAAGCTTAAACACCTAGGAAAATAACACATGCGAAGCCTCATGGAAGTCTTGGGGTGGTTATACAGGATCTTGGGTACCTGCCAGTGACCAAACCAGAAATTACAACACCTTGAAATTTTCTTATATCTCCTTGGAAAGCTTCTAAAATGCAGGTGGAAGTGGCAGAGCAAGAGGAACATCGATTGGTGGCTGAAGCCGAGGCTCATAGACAGGAGTGTGAGGTAGACGACTTAACAAGTGTGCCTAGGTTGCAGATTCCGAAAGTGGTGGAGCCTTAAAGGCCTTGGGCACCCGGACATTGCATATTTTTACCCTAGGTATATAAGGCAGTGTGTAAAAGAAATTAAGGTTCTCAAGCTCATTTGTTGAGAGCACTCTTTGGTGAGAGCTCTTGAGGTGTGTGGATATGGAGTCCTTGAGCTTCTCCTTTCTCATGTGACTTGGTTAACACTAATCAATGCTTAATTATCTTTCACTATGCCTCTCTTATGCTTTTTATGATTGCCTATGATGCTTAGACTAGCTAGATCTTAATTAACTAGTGATTAATTCCTTTTTAATATTGTGTGATTGCCCTCTCTTGCTTGTGTCTGCATGTAGGTTTGATTGGAGTGTGGTGCTCGATAGATCTATATGTGTGTGCTTGCGATTAGTGTGTTACATAATAGGATCAGTGTTGTGTGCGTCTTGCAATCGTTAGTGTGTGTGATTGGGTTGATTAGAGGTGAACAGAAGTGGATGTGGAGATTGCCCATCATTGTGGGTTATCTCCTCCATAGGCCGAGAAGCTCACCTCGTAGAGTCAACCATTCGTGTTGCCATGATTAGCTCATTAATCGTGTGAGTGTTTCCATGCCCTAACCGGGTAGCTCATCCCTCCAGATTGATAATTTTGTTGGTCATTGGAGCTATGCAACGAGGGAACCCCCAACACTTGGCACCACTGTCGGGGACGATGGCATGCTAGTGTAATTGTGGCATAATCAGATGTGTTTCCTCACTAATTTCACTACTAATTTCACTTGTGTGTTTATGTTTTTGTGGATTTTGGATGTGTGTGCGTGAAGCAATGTGTTCATTATTCCCTAATTTGTCACCGTATCTTGCCAATTGTGTGTTTACACACTCCAACTTCACACTAACCCCTTGCTAATTTGACTAATTTTGCTAACTTACACACTAATTTGCTATCAAGGATTGAAGCTTTCAACCGTTCAATCAATCTTCAATGGAAAGGTAATCAAGGTGGTATTCTCAACCTCCCTAGAATCTAAACATGTGTAGAATTGTGTAGAGACTCCACCATGATGCAATGTAATATTGATGCTATGATACTATGAAATTTTTTGGATTGTTCGTTTTCACGCCGTCGACGTGATGCCGAAATTTTCCAGATTTGGTGGCGTATAAAATTGACAAGTTTCAATTGCTAATTGGTAAATGTGCGTTGCTAATTGTGTGCCTAATTGATCTAATTGTATGCTTGAATAGTCAATTGCAAGTGTGTGCATTCTCATTGAGTGTGTGTATGCCTAATTTTAGATGTGTGTGCACTATTTTGCCCTTGTTTGTGCACCTAAAAATCAATGTGTGCTTAATGATTTTTCAATTGTGATGATTGATTTGTGTTGTGGTCATGCCCAAACTAGAGATTTGTGAAATCACATTGCAATTTCGACAAGATTAACCCTTTTGTGTGAGCACCTAAAGATTGAGAAAAACTGTCAATTATTAGTATGTGTGTGTGTGTGTGCGCGCGCGCCTAAAAAGTGCTTAATGTGCATGATTAGTTCAAATTTTGATTGCATATTGTATAATGATTAATTGCTGCGTTTTTGGGCTCAAAACAGGGATTTACACATTCAAATGCGTCAAATTTTGACCTAATTTTGTCGATTTAAATGCTTAGTTTAGATTTTATTGATTAAATTATTTGGCAATTGAATTGATGAGATTTTTGTGATTTTATTTGGCTGTACTAATCTCCTATGTCTGGAGTTTTTTTTTTTTTAAGGGTTATTTTCGGATAAGTTTTGCAATCTTTTGATAATTTTTTGCTAATTTTTACTTAATTCTGTAAACAGTATCTTTATGAGCTGTTTTGTGTGCCTATTTACGGAATCATTTTGAGCTTATTTGTACCCTCCTTGGTCGAGTTTTGAGCGTCCCGCTATTTTTGGGGGCCGGTTGTTGATTTTGTCGTAAATCACGTTCTTGAGAAAAATTGCTATTTTTCGTGTGTTCATACGTGTCGAAAGTGTTCGATTGTGATTGCCAATGATTTTTCGAGATTTCTGGAATTTTTTGGATTTGTATGGCAATTTTTGGGATTTTCATATGATTTTTTGTGCTCTTGTGTGATTTTCGGTCTAATTTTGGCACTTTTGGACGTTCGAAAATTAAATAAAACGATTTTTGAGCTTCGGTGTGGATCGGCGGGATTTTTTGAACTGTAGCGTGCGTTCCGATACGGCGTCGACGTTCGTCGCAAACCCGACGGTGATTTTTGATGTTTTGCGAGCTCCCGTTGCCACGCTAAAAAGTGTTGACTCTCTCTCGCTCCCTTGTCACTTCCTCCTGCGCACCAACTGCAGCACGCCTCGTCAGCGGCGACAAGTCTCTCTCTCTCTCTCTCTCTCTCTCTCTCTCTCTCTCTCTCTCTCTCTTACTGCACGCCATGTCATTGTCTCTCTCTCTCTCTCTCTCTCTCTCTCTCTCTCTCTCTCTCTCTCTCTCTCCTTCCTCTGTACGCGTGAACGTCATCAACCACCACACACACGCATGCGTGAACAGACCCCTACACACACAATTCATTAAACTACAAAAAGACCCAAAAAAAAAGAGGGGGACCAATCTTTTCCTCAAGGGCTCCTATTGGAGCTTTGTCATTTTTCTTTTTTTTGTGTCATTGACTTTTTTATTCATTTCATTTTGTTTCTTTTCAATTTCATTTTAATTTCATTTCATTTCGTGTACATTCTCTTTAAATTTTATTTCATTTCAATTCAATTTCATATTCTTTTCTCTCACTTTCGTTTCATTTATTTGTATGTTAGTCAAAAATAAAATACAAAAAACCTTTAAATATCACAAAAATTAAGACATATTTAAAAATTTTGAGAATTATTCAAATCCAATTTTTTATAATGCTTTTGAAAAACTTAGTATTTTTTGTAGTTTAACATTATGCTCCATGTCCCATTAAAATATATTCCTTAGCACATATCTATAGGGACATGTCTATTTAAATACATAGGTAGCCATGGCACTAAACTCTCTTTCTCTCTTTCTCCAAGTGACTAGGGCTACTATTGAGAGAGAGAGAGAGAGAGAGAGAGAGAGAGAGTGAGTGAGTATGTAAGATAGCTTGCTATGACTTCATCAAGAATTTGTTACATTATTAAAGAATATTAAAAAAATAATGGAGGATGGAGGATGGAGCCTCGAACTTAAGTTTTAGCCTCACCATAATTGAGATTAAAAATTAGTTTTTCACTTCCTCGTGATCACTATTTATGAATGTTAGGATCAAGCCTCACTATATTCGAAGGAAGACTTGAGATTCCCTAAAAGATAATTGGGATACAACGTTAGAAATAACATTACATTAATTCTTATTGTTGGATGTGTTTTAGGGCTGGGTTAAAGAAGCATCTTCTTTCATCCAAGAGAAAGCATCGAAGAAGCTTCTATAAAACTTGCACATGGAGCTCTATACAAAAGATTGCAATCATATGCATCTTAATGTGCATAGAAATCTACCTCTTTTCGTGAAAATTCTTGCAAAATCAACATCATGAGCCTTTGAGAGGAGGCACCACATATCTAGATGTAGTTGGGGATAGGGGATCACCAGCCTTTGTGTGGGCCCAGTAGTACCCTCTAGCTGCCTCTTGAGAAAAAGCTTATGATGTTATGCACTATATGAAAACTTATGATGTTATGTGCATACTATATGAAAATGAAATGTTTGACATGATAAAATACATGTTTGAAACGTGTAGTTGTGAAGCATGGCATGGCTAGCCAGTCATAAAGGAGGCAAAGGTCGCACCGTCATGGTCATGGAGTCTATAGTGGGAGGTGAAACTGCCATCAATCAACTTTCTTCTGTTAGCTCTTTGGAAGCTCGGCAATTTGTTTATGTCCTAATAAATCATGTATTAAAGTAGCAAGCTCAACATGAAATAGGTACTTACCTCATTGTTCTTGTGCAGATGAAAGACACGATGTAGCTGGAACAGGTTGAAGAAGCTTCAAAGTTTCCAGATCTACAGGGAGTAAAGGGTGATGCAGTATTTGAGTTCACCCTATTGGATGGGCACGTCAGTTTTGGGCAAGTATTTGAGTTTACCTTGAACCTGCATGGGCGATATTCAAGTTCAGCCTGCATGGGCAATTTTGGTTGATTGGCCCATGGAAAGACCTCTTCTTTAGATTATTATTTCAAACCCATGAATAGGAGCATCAGATTTGGGCGAGGGGCGATATTGGAAACACCTCTGCTTTAGATTGTTCTTTAAAACCCATAGGAGGCTCTTCATGTTCGCTACCTTCATCTTCACAGTGATCTTATTTAAATTTGAAGGATGAGGAGGACATGACGGCGTTGTGCAGATTCTCTTTTGATGACTCAAACTTGAACTTGACGACTCTGCTAAGACTTGACAGGTCTGAGGAGGACTTGACGGCTCTGCAGCTTCTCCGTTGACCACTCTAATTTGAACTTGACGGCTCTCTTCAGACTTGACGACTCAAATTCAAACTTGACAGGGGTACATCACAACCACGTGTCCTACAGGGTCGTTTTATATTATAATAATACTTTGTGGTGAAGCGCGCTCAATGGTGTATAAATCTCAAACTCAAGCTCACTTGTGAGTGGATGCCTTGTCCCATTTTGGAGCATGAGTTTGTGCCTCTAGCTCAAGTTCAAACCGGAGGTTCAACACAAGTGCCTCGAGCTCAAGTTCGAACCTCAAGCCGCGAACTCAAGGTTTGACACAAAGGTGAAGCGTGCTCAATGGTGTATAAAGCTCAAACTCAAGCTCACTTTTGAGTGGATGCCTTGTTCCGTTTAGGAGCATGGTTTTGTGCCTCTAGCTCAAGTTCAAACCGGAGGTTTAACACAAGTGCCTCTAGCTCAAGTTCAAACCGGAGGTTTAACACAAGTGCCTCGAGCTCAAGTTCGAACCTCAAGCCGAACTCAAGGTTTGACACAAAGGTGAAGCGCACTCAATGGTGTATAAAGCTCAAACTCAAGCTCACTTTTGAGTGGATGCATTGTCTCGATTTTGGCCCAATTTTCTTTGAGACCCATATTCACTCACTTGAATAGTTGTTGCAACTCACCTAGAAAATGTAGGCGAAGCTCAAGTTTTAGCCAATTTATTGTCTTTGAAAAAGCTCCCTACAATGTTATCATTATTTTGTGGTAACATGAGTTGTTGTGGTTGTGCCATTGTCCCAAGTCCTAAGCATGATTTTAGTTCAACTTGAGTTGGAGTTCCTTTTTCTGGCAATCTTTTAAAATGGTTTGTCTATCGTGGAACTAAGTAGAAAAAACAAAATAACAAAAAAGATTCATACCAATTACTCATGTAACTTAGCCCCTTTCCAACCTTTTCGTAATCCTCAAGCCTTTTTCTAAGAGTTTCAGTCATTTTGGTTGGTAGACTAGAAGTTTAAGTTTAAGAAGTCATAAGTCAAGGTGATGATGATAGTAGGTGATGTTAAAGAGTGCATGCAACATTGCAACATTGTGGTTTTCTATAGCACCCTTGTTTTGTTTTTTTGTTGCTTGAGGGAGATTGTGTTCTTTTGAAGTTAACATAAATTCTCTCCACCCGCAATTGTGACTATGGCAAAAAAGAAACAAACAAGTCACTTCTCAAAGCTCCCTTTGGAATCTAATACTTGCTAAAACATCTCCACTGTCACTTTGCTTAGATTGGTGTTATTAAATGCTACTTGAGTTGGCCCACCTTTCTTTCTCTTGGATGTTTCGTTAAAATGCAAGTGGTTTTTTGGATAAATGGCTCGCCTTCTTTTTGGATGTTTTCTTTTTAGATTTTAATGTGTATAGACCCATTTAGCTAACAAAAATGACTCTTTCTTCATATTCACACGAAAAAATAGTTTGGAAGTACCATGTTGTTCTTGGATTCTTATCTTCCTTCAAATATGAGTCTCCACAAACGTCTTCAATATTTTTTCTAGTCAAATCCCTCATTCCACAAAAAGCTCTTGTGCCATAGAGATCACAAAGTGAGAAAGGTGAGTACAATAGTGTTATTGTGAACGTGGTCTACTTGTAAACGGTCAATAGCTTTTCAAGTGTCATGGGAACTCTAATATTGTCCTAAATTTGAGCATTTTTTTCAAATTTTCTAAGTTGGTTTTAAATACAATTAAAAAATCTAAAAAAAGGTTTTAAAATTTATAAAAAATCAAAAAACTCATCAAAAATTTACTAAAAAATCAAAAACCTTACAAAAAACCATAAATTACACATATAAATCTCTAAAATTTGTAGAAAATTTATAAAAACTCAAAAAATTAATTTTTAAAAAACAATTTGATTAAAAAAATCTCAATAAATAAAAATTTTATAAAACTCTCAAAAAAATTCCATAAAAATTTTAAAATTAATTTAAAAATTTAGGAAATTCATTAAAAATCAATTTTTTTTCCAAAAAATTATTATAAAATCATAAAAATATTAAAATTTTAAAAAATTTAAAATTTCATTAAAAAATAAGAAAAATAAAAAAGGAACTCGTCGAAAGTGTCAAAAAAGCCAAAAAGATTAAAAAAACAAAGCCAGAGAATCACACCAAACAAATCGCGAAAAAGCCAGAAGAGCCGTAAACCGAGCAAAACGCGCAAAAGCGAACAAGTCAAAAGAAAGAAAAGCCGAGAAGTGTACCGCAAAGCGAGTAAAAATCGAGAACAACAGTCAGGAAAATATCGAGCAAACAGCAGAACAGTCAGAAATAGCAGGAGGATACCGAAAAAAGCTAAAATCGGCCAACTCAAAGCCGTTTGAGGGACAATTAAATTTCAAAAATTTTGCATGCTAGAAATTGGCTAGTGCAATAATTGCATTGCAAATTAGCTTCCAATTAGACGAACAAGGACACAGATTACGGTGAATAGCAGATTAGGCTATTCAGAGCCCCTAATTTCATCGTTTCAAAAGGTTGCAATCAATTCTGAAACTTTCAAGCTAGAATTAATCAACTCTTGTGAGTCTGAAGAGCAGTCAACTGCAAAAGTGCTTTGACACAAGCAGATTTATCAAGCCGAAGCAGCAGAAATTTTACGAATCAATACTAAAATCTGCTAGGAGACAGGTTTACAAAACAAGCCAACATGGACTCAAATCGAGCCGAGAGTTCAAGTACAGCAGAGCAAGCCAGTAGGTAGCAGTGACAACATTGGCACAAGTGCACAAGAGCAGATTTTACAATTATATGGCTACAATGGAGATAAAGTCTTATACACAGATTCAGAAGGCCATAGATACTTAATGAGCAACAAAAGCAGCACATGAGCCAAGATCCTATTGATCCGAGTAAAGTCAGATTTAGAGAACTCCCAAATGTTCACAGACTTCAGTGGAGCTAGGTATTGCAAGCTCAAAGATGAAGTGCATATAGAGGTGCAAAAAATCAACCCAAGTGGTTATCTTGAAATCAGCACAAGCCAGCGAAACATACAGTTGGTGCATATGCAATCAGGGTCATTGTATATAATTTACAGTGGTCAGATTTATAGTCGAGATCCAAAATTGCAAGATCCAACACATCAACCAATAGAAGCCAGTCTAATTAGAGAATCGAGCCAAAGATGGTATAAAGGTCAAGACGGAACAATCTACAGCTTGATGCTCATTGTTTTAAAAGAAGATGTCAACAACTTGGCAAGCATAAAAACAGAAGCTCCTCAAGGTAGAGCTTGACATGACAGAACCAAATGAAATACCACTAGTCATGGCATATTGATGAGATTGTGGACGAAAAGGTGGACATTTTTTTGAAGATTGTCCAAGAAGTCCAAACAACGGGGACACATCAATTGCAAACCAAGGTACATAGAAAATTGGAAATGCGAATCTTGACGTAAGTGTATTTAACTCGTCACTTTTAATGCATAGAACAGAAAGGATGGTTCATTTCAGAGGAAAGTATTTATTATAGCTCATTCCCTCTAGAGTTGAAGGACATTGCCCGGGTGAACCCAAAAATCTGTTCAGAGAAAAACTCTCCTCCATCGGAAATTAAGCTTCAACATTGTAGCCAAACGAGCATATACTTTGACCAAAACAATCGTAGATATAGACGAGAGTCTAGCATCTCTAATGCCTTGGACCCTGAAATCACAGAAGCTCATATCATAGGAGACCCATGGGATAGACAATATCAGGGCAAAGATAATGCTATCTACAGCTTGACTTGGGGAATAATTTGTCATGTTTCACGGAGATACATAGGAAACTATGCAAAAGGTTTACAAATGCCAACCATCAACAGTGCTACCCAAAGTGTACATTCACAGTCCCAAAAGGTTAGACTAAATCAGAGCCAAACAATTTTGAACTCTTATAATGAAGCAGGCTATAGTGATCACCCTAGGAAGGGGGGAGCTGCAAATCCATCAAAATCAGCTCATGTACCAGGAAATGCTACACCATTTAGAAGCCCTAGAGCCTCTAGCCAGCAGACCCCTTCAAGGCAAAAACCATTGAAAGATCATATGGTTGTTGGAAGTTTCCAATTGACCCAGGTTCCATCAGAATCTACAGACAAATGCTTATATGAAGATCATCAAGGAAAAAAAATTAGCTGATCTTCACATGTCATAGTCAAAAATCGACAAATCCAATAGTGTTCAACAATTGCATGTGACCAAGCTCACATATGCATATCAAGATGCAGATGGTAACAAATATCAACAAGACCATGACCTTGTACAACCCCTATGGATGGCCCGACTACAGTCAAAGACTATCTGAAGATGATGCAAAGCCTCAAGCTGTTAGAACAGATGACAACAATTCAAAGTCAATGAAAGCTAAAGTTTAGAAGGATACAAAAAGGTCACAACCGAAATCTCCTCGGAAGAGACAGATTCTACCAGAAAGTATAGTGGATCTATTAAGATCAAGGGTTACTCAGATGCAGACGAATAATGCTCAGCAATTGCAAGCAAAAAGTGCAATATTACAGCCAATGGAGTTAACATCAATTAAAGCAAGTGGTCAAAGAAAAGAAAATGCAGATAAAGCTCAACCAAAGGACACTGCCACAACAGAATCAATCACTACAGACACGAATCCTAAGACTATCAAGTGCAACATTGTTGGTGAAAATGAAGAAAAATTGTCAAGAGAAGTAAAGCCAGATTTTCAGTTAGACAAGAACTTCATGTCTTTTTGCACTTGGAAAAAATGTGGCAAACCACAACTGGAAGATTCTCTTGAATTCATTGACATATCCGGAAACAAACGAGCAGAATGATGGGGAATCATCTCCACCACCATTGAAGTAAGTTCACAAATCATCATAGCTCAATTCCACGTGATCACAGCAAAAGATATGCCAGACGACATCATAATGGGAATGTCAATGGCTCAGAAGATGTCAAAGATACAGAATTCAAACATGACGAACTCATTACAGACAACCAACACTGGTCACCCACAGACGACAGCACAAAGTCCTCAAGCACAATTCAAATGAAATATCTTATTGAAGATGATTCATCTCCATCGAACAGAACTTCAGAAGAGCTTTAAGCAAATCGGGCAATAGCAAGTGCAGATCAAACAAAGAAAAGGGCAACCACGATAGCTATTGAGCAGAGAATACCACCAAAGCTAGAAGTTAAGAAGAATGAGGTTTCAAAAAGTCACGAAGCAATAGGAAGTCCAAAGATCAATCACTCATTGCCAGTCGAATCAGCTGATGCAAGTCATATTGGAAGACAGAGTCTCAAGTCAATCTCCATAGAGACACAGTTAGATCAAGATGAGACCATGGCCAAAGCAAGACACAAATCTTCAATAGACACTACAAGAGGCTATTCATATTAGCGACGCTCACACAGCGACGCTCAAAAAAAAATTTCCCGGCGTCGCTATGAGCGTCGCAAATTTCTTTGTAAATTTGCGACGCTCATAGCGACGCCGGCTGGGCTAAAAAAATAACCGAGCACGCCCAAAAACTCAGATCTCAGATCTGAGTTTTTCGGCGCCCTCAAGCAAGGAGCAGGTAACTCTCTCCATCTCTCTCTCTCTCTCTCTCTCTCTCTCTCTCTCTCTCTCTCTCTCTCTCTCTCTCTCTCTCTCTTTTTCTTCTCCACACACACACACACACACACACACGAGGAGAGGAAGGAGAACCAGGTATGCACCTTCCCTCTCCTCATTCTCATGTTCCCTTCCCCTCTTTCTCTCTCCCTCTCTCACACACACATACACACACACACATAGTGTTTTTGAGAGAGAGAGAGAGAGAGAGAGAGAGAGAGAGAGTACAAACATAAAAAAAAACACACACACACATACATAAACAAAGAATGCACACACACATTGAGAGAGGAAAAGAGAGAGAGAGCATGCATAAACAAAAAACGCACGCATTGAGAGAGGAAAAGAGAGAGAGAGAACATGCATAAACAAAAAACGCACACATTGAGAGAGGAAAAAAGAGAGAAAACATGCATACGATCCAAAAAAACGCACACACATTGAGAGAGAAAGAGAGAGAAACTAATTTAACGTCGTAGGAAACTAATTAAAATTAAAAGACCTAAAGATCTAGCCGACGAGGAGTTGAACTCAAGACCTATTATTCAAGAGGGAAATGGCATAATCAATCTATCATACTTGGCATGGGTGATAGAAAGGTTATACCATTTATCTCTTTTTATTGGCACACACATCCACACACGCGCACACACACAAGAAGAAGAGAGTTATAATGTCGTAGGAAACTATCTTAAAAGACGTTAAAGATTAGGTTAAATGTAGACTTACGTTAAATTAGATTTAGGTTTATTTAAGTTAAATTAGATTAGATTTAGGTTTATTTTTAACTAGATTTACATTTATTTACGCTAGATTTAGATTTACGTTATATTAGATTAGATTTAGGTCTCCATAGACTGCGATGCCTGCATGAAGCGGGTGAAGAAAGCCCTCAATGGAATATAGGGTATTGCTGCCTTCACTCATGGTGGGCTCCGTCGATCCAAAAGTACTGGTGAAATGTCCTCAGAAGATAGGGAAGAAGGTGGATCTTCAGGGCGGCAAGAGTCACTACATCCCCGACACAATGACCATCTAGACAACCTCTAGTCATTCAACAGCAACTTCAAAGTTAGTAACAAGAGCAAGAACGGTCTAAAGGGCCAATTGCTGTCGTCAGATGTGGATGGAGATGAGGCAGCGTCACCGCCGGAAGTTAACTCTCACATCTTTAGTGATGAGAATGCCAACTCTTGCCGAGTTATGTGAAAAATTATGTGTTAAATCAGTTTTAAGGTTCTTATAATCCCTGTTAGTTTAGTTCTTTGTTTTTAATATAACATAATTTACGTTAGATTTAGATTTATGTTATATTAGATTAGACTTAGGTTTATTTAGGTTTACCCACACACACACAGACACACACACACAAGAAGAAGAGAGTTTTAACGTCGTAGGAAACTATCCCAAAAGACGTTAAAGATTAGGTTAGATGTAGACTTACGTTAAATTAGATTTAGGTTTATTTTTAGTTAGATTTACGTTTATTTAGATTTACGCTTATTTACGTTAGATCGAGTCCATGCAAGAATTACTTACGGTTTAGGGTTTAGAGTTAGACGAACAGTGAAAAGATCTACTGTGAAAAGATGTTAAGATGCTGTGAAGTGCTACAGCTAGAGAAGAGGCAAAGGGGTTTTGTCCACTACATGCAGTATCATGTAGACGTGGGTGTGTAGATTTCTTGTACCCACAAATATAGGTATTGACCAATAAAGACGAGATTATAACCCGGTGGCTCTGATCTCCGTGCACCTCTAGACCGAGGTGTGCGGGGATTGGACATGACTAGAGAATGTGAGGTAGAGAGAGAGAGAGAGAGAGAGAGAGAGAGAGAGAGATAAGACGAAGAATGCCAATAGAATATTAAATTTGTTGTCCAGGTTATAAGGTTTTTATCCTCATTATGAGTAGTGACGAGGATGTGGGACCGTCCAACCGAAACACCTATCTCTCAACGAGGGTCTTATGTCCTTGTAATCAATGCAAGCATGTTGTGCGACGGACAAGACGTGTTTCTTTGCAGCACGTTCGCGAATTTGGGGAGTTCGATCCATCTATTATAGATTGAGTTGTTGCCAATTATAACTCGTCGGACTCTGACGCTGGCCAACAAGCAGCAATCTTGCAACCCAATAGACGTGTTCGCAGGCGCTTTGGTCAAGCAGCATATGTGAGGCCACAAGATGTAGCCTCTGACAGCTCGGGGGATGATCATACAGAGCACATTCCCAACAAGGCAATGTTTGAGCCCGAGATTGATGAAATGATCGAGACGATCATGGATTCAGAAAGGCTTATCTATGATGATATGAAAAGTGAAGCCGATACGCCATTGTATAATGGAGCACGTATGTCTAGATTGAAAGCACTCCTGGTTCTTCTCAACATGCAGGCAAAGTTTGGATGGAGTGACACTAGCATCACAGCGCTTTTCAGGTGATCTATTACAATTAGTTTACTTTAATAAAACTCTAAATGTATAATGATCTGATAGATTTTTACACGACTGTATCGTATTTTTATGTTGTGTAGATTGCTGAAAGAGCACATACTACCAGCTGACAATGTGATGCCAGATTCCCGAGATGAAGCAAGAAAGATTTTGCAAAACTTGGGGATGGATTACAATTCTATACACGCTTGTCCTAATGACTGCATTCTTTTCAGAGGGGAATACATAGACATGGAGAAGTGTCCGAAATGTGATTCCGAAAGATATCGAGTAGATCTCCACGGGACAAAAATTCCACAAAAGGTTTTGCGACATTTTCCTCTGCTTCCTCGCATCAAGCATTTCTTCGAATGTAAGTCCATGGCCGCCCTAGCATCATGGCATGAGGAGAATAAATCTTCGGATGGTGTGCTACGAATTCCTGCAGATTGCGCAGCCTGGAAACATATAGATGGAACATGGTCGGATTTTGCCAGGGAAGCTCGAAATTTGCGCTTAGGCCTGGCTATGGATGGCGTAAATCCATTTGGTCAAAGATCAACATCTTACAGTGTATGGCCCGTTTTCATCATCAACTACAACATTCCCCCGTGGTTGACTACGAAGAAGGAGCACCTATGGCTAAGCTTGATTGTGCCAGGGCGATATAAAGTGGGGAATATGGATGTGTATCTTCGTCCACTATTGGAAGAGCTACAACAATTGTGGATTGGCATAGAGGTGGTGGATATGAGCCGACACACAGGACGACGGAATGCTTTGATCAGAGGCATTCTAATGTGGACCATGCATGACTATCCCGGGCTAACAGAATGCTCAGGTGATCTATCGACACTCCTCACTTAGACACTGTAAATCTTGTTTTTTCCCATAGTTGATCTATTATCATGTGTATACATGCAGGGCCTCAAACAAGCGGATACAGAGCATGTGTCACATGTGGACCTAGACTGAATGCACGTAGGGCACCCTCACTGAAGAAGCAAATCTACGAAGGTCATCAAGCATATCTTCCACAGAATCATGTGTTACGCGACGGCTTTTTGGGAAGAGAGCCACCAAGGATGTCTGCACAAGCATGGTTAGAGCAGAAGGAGATGTGCGATGACGGATTGCCTCCAGGGATGAAGAGACTATCTCTATGGTACGAGTTACCATACTGGCCCCGACTCATGATCAATCACTTGCTCGATCCAATGCACATATTCAAGAATGTGGGTAATCTACTATGGGACCATCTGACCGGCAAGAAAGATACTTTGGGAGCCAGAGTTGACCTTAGAAATGTGGATCGTATGGAGCAATATTGGCCGCAAACAGCGTCTGATGGATCGATAAAACTCCCTAAAGCACCATGGATTTTCACAGGAGCCCAAGAACGCAAAGTAAAAGAGACCATTCGATCTTTGCGGACCCCCACTGGCGTAATGCACTCGCTCTGAACGTGTTTTACTAAAGAAGGAAAGCTTACCGGTTTGAAGTCACACGATTGGCATAAAATGTGTCAGGTACGTTCATAGTGGACTTTAATATCATTGCATAAAATGTGGACTTTAATATCATTGTTGCACATACTTTACAGTTTATTTTACCGGTTGCCATTGAGGGATGTTTGTCTCTCGACATCCGTAACACAATCTACAAACTTGCAAAGCTGGTGCAATAGATCTCACAAAAGGAGATCAAAGTAGACTCCATACCATTCGCCAAACTAAATGCTGCGGAGCTTGTGTGCATGTTTGAGAAACATTTTCCTAGTACCATGCTAACCATTCAGGTGCATCTTCTTGTTCACATAGTTGATGAGGTGGAAATAGCTGGCACAGTTCATTCCAGATGGATGTTCTTCTTAGAACGTTTCATGAAAACGCTTAAGGGATATGTGCATCAAAAGGCACGTCCGGAGGGTAGCATGGCAGAAGGTTGGTTGGTATCAGAGTCCCTAGTGTACATTGGAGAGTGGCTAGACCGATTTGATAAAGCCCGGGACACGCTATGGCGAACCATAGATGATGAGCGCATATCTGGGATTGTCATGTGCAATCTCGGTGTTGAGAAGAAGATGACGGAAGATCTAGAGGCTAAAATCAACCGATTTTGCATGCTTCACAATCCAATGATGCAAAAGTGGATTTCACAATATGAGGATGCAAAGCAAGAGCGACAAAGGGCACGAATCGAGTGGAGACGGGGAAGACGACCACCGATGCACTATCCAGCGGTTCTGGAGAGCCTACCAACCTTCATGAGCTTAAGATGGTTGCACAACCAATTGAAAAGCGACAAAAATGCGGTGACGAAGTGACTGAGGAAGACTCTCGGGGTTGCGCGACCAAGGTAAGTTTGCAATGTACGACTAGCAAGTGACTTTATTTATAAACGTTTGAACGGCCACTCATAATCTTTGTTCGTTGTAGTATAAGTCATACACAGTAGCATGGTGTAAAGGTCGACATTTTAGGGTGGAACGAATCGACAAAAAGCGTTTTACTCAAGATTGTGGAATCATGGCAAAATTTGAACAGTGTAGTCGACGACGTTCCTCTGATGCAGATCCTGTGGTGGCGGAACTCACTTACTTCGGCACGCTGCAAGAGATTTTGAGGATCGATTACAGAGGATTTTTTGTCGACTTGTTCGACGTGCAATGGTTCAAGATAATCATGGAGGGTCGCAACGCTACTGTGCGTAGAGGAGAGTATGGTTTTCTTGAGGTGGATTCTACTAAGAAATGGACTGACCTAAGAGACACTTTCGTACTACCCGAGCATTGTGAACAAGTAAGTATGTAAATAGTTAACATCCCCCTTTTATAAGTTATGTGCTTGAAAGCTCTCATGTAAGTTATGTGGCTCTGGCAGGTAATATTTCATCCTACAAAGTCTACATCAAACTGGTGGTACGTCATAGAGGTAGCCCCTCATAGTGCAAGGACGTATGAAGGCTACCATGTGCCAATCACAACGCCATCAATGGAGGAGATCAGAGAAGATGCTCAATCAGAAGCCGCTGTGGTGGTGCCAGACGAGCATCAAGATGCTACTACTCTATATGGGGTGCATGCAGAGGAGCTACAAAATGAAACAGAGGATATGTGTTTAAACGGAGAGCTCTATATAGATATAGGAAGTTATGCTGAGTTATGCGAGGATGAGAGAGAGATCTCTTAAAGCCACAAATATTGTATTTGAACAATTTTGCTCCGTGTTGTAAAAGCTCTGGCTCTCTAAGTACCTTCCATGGTGTATAACGCTCTTTTCTACTCGCGCTCACATCTTTTGATTGAAAATTCTGAGTTTTCGACTTGCCTCTTTTATCACTCAATTCATTGCGTCATTATATTTATATGCGTCATTACGTCATTGTATTTAATGGTCTTTGAGTCATTGTCTACTCTATTCATTCAATATTAAGTTTAAATATTCGTGTGTTTAATGCAGGTATGGATGATGAGGAGTTTCTTTCTTCTTTGTCACCGCAGCAGAGACAGTGGTACGTGGAGCGTCATCGCTCTGGCGCATCATCGCGCGTTCCTACTCCATCCGCATCTCCCTCTCTTTCGGAGCATTCGGCGCGCTCCGAAGCTTCGGCGTCGACGAGACGAGCTTCACACTCGTCTAGACACCGGCGCTCTAGTGGTGGCGGTGGCGGTTGTTGTGGGGATTCCGCCACCGATGCCTCCACACCGCCTCGTGTTCGACGAGGCTCTTTACCCTCCCCTTCTTTGCCCGCCCCCACACCAACCACAACATCGCCATCTACGCTAGGTTTTGCACGGCTGACTGTTCCTAGAAGCTACACACCTCTACCTACTCCGCCAAGAGCCACCCCACTCGACACTCCTCGCTTCGGGGCCCAGACGCCGGTGGAGACACCTGACGTCCGTACCCCCATCGACACGCCGCTAGAGACCCCTGCCGGGACACCCAGGTTCACGCGTCACCGGCCAGAGGGCTTGTCTTACTCCGTCGACTTCAGCGGTGGCATCATCATGGATGATGACGGCAAGAAGGTGATCTCGCGCATGCGTGGTCTTTGCTCTCAGTTGTTTAGACACTACATACTAAACAAATGGAGTGAAGTACCAAGTGATTTAAAAAACAGAGTCATCAGCATACTTCATGATGAGTTTCCCGTTCCAACACGGGATCAGCGCTTCAATGAAGACCTGATGAAGATTCGAATGCGCGAATACTGCAAACACAAGCGTTCCGAAGTGCAAAAAGCAATCAAGAATGGGTGGAACAGGCCAGATTGGCTGGCCAAAGAAGATTGGAAGAATGCGAAGAAAGCAGCGCGCGAGAATCCCGACAAGTGGAAGCAACAAAAGGATGCAGCCAGAGCGCGAGTAGAGGCAGGGAGCTCGCACCACTTGGGGAGCGGTGGATGGGCATCATTTGAGGCCGATTTTGTAAGTGTTTTCGCATTGCTCTTTATGTTCAATAGTTTAGGGTTTATGAGTTTTTTAATTCTAACATAATGAAATCTTTGTATGTTTTGACAGTGGTCGATGACAGGACGTAATCCCACACCGTACGAGCGTGAGTACGCAGGCAGGAAGGGCTTAAACGCCCTGATGGACATTCTCAGTTCTCGCGGCGGCATGGTTAGTATTAGGGTTTACTTTTTTCTATTTTTTGTATTGTTTTATAAATGTCGTTATACGTTTATACTTACTGAAAGCTGTCTTCTTGTCTTTTTTTGCAGAATCCGACAGATACGCCGCTTGGACGCGATGAGACGTCTGACTAGACGACGTCAGTTTAGCCGTAGCTAGATAGCATTAGTTTAGGGTTTCTCATAGCTTATGTATCATGAGACGGATTTTATACGTCTTTTTGAACCATGTATATTATTACATTTGTCACCGCAGTTCCTTTTGCCAATCAATTCTTTATGCCTATGATGTTGTACAATTGTCATTATTACATTTGCCAATCAATTCATTTTGCCTATGATGTGTACAATTGTCAATTTTGCAAACAATGCGTCTTGTGGGTGACTATTTTGGGTCTATTATTTACCCTTGCACTTTTTTAAAAAAGTGAATCAAGTACAATATGGTTGATGGGTGGCAGGGCATTCAATGCCCTGCCACCAAAAAAAAATTCTCTCGGGCATCGCTATAACCGTCGCTATTTATGGCTCTGTAGCGTCGCTATGAGCGTCGATATAGTCTTCTGTGTAAACGTCGCTATAACCGTCGCTATGAGCGTCGCTATATAGCGACGCATATAGCGACGCTCTCGTAGCGACGGTTTTAGCGACGCCGGGGGTTATAAAAACCCAATGTATTTCCGTCGCTAACAGCGTCACAAGAGCACACAACCTCTTGTAGTGAGAACCAACAATGAGAATAGCTATAGTCCTCAGTAGTATAAATGGAGCAAGTGTCAGATGCAATGCTCTACTTGATAAAGACGCAAAGTGCAATATGGTTGCAGACAACATTCATAGCATTCTAGAGATTACACAAGGCAAGCCAGATAATGGAGAAATCATGGGTAAGGCTACAAGTCAAGAAGAAATGGTTGCTACCCTTAGCATCCAAAATCATGAAGAGCAGGTAAAGTTTCAAGTAAATCCTTCAAAAGACATGCATGCAGATGTCATCCTTGGACTTCAATGGTTAGATCAACACAAGGCTTACAAAGAAGATACAATGCTAATACTCTCTTCTCTAAGAGGTAGCCAAGAACATTTGTAGGTATCGTTAATGCTATATTCAGAGATACTAAACTCACAAGAATCAAAGACAAATCTTGTAGACAAAGGTAAAGCTAAAGTGGACCTTCCATTAATTAGCACAAAAGGTATGACAACATATGCCTCTACATCAAAGAACCCTCATGGATCAACTTCTACAAGCAAGTCAGGCTTTCAAAAATTCAAGTCAATTGTTGACTCAACTGAGCCCTCTAAGGAGACACCCAGAAAAGTAAAGATATTTTAGCCAAAGTACTCAAGAAAGAAAAGGAAAGTCAAGCAAGTGTTTGTTCCCGGTAATTTAGTCAAAGTCAATGATCCGGTTTGGATTAAGGACAGGAAATCAACACAAAAAAACAAACACATGGGATGGATAGCATCACAATCGAGCTTAAAGAAACATGAGTACTATGCAGGTAACAGACAGATATGGGTACCAAAACCGCAGGTTAGAGCATATGAAGTAACATCAAGACCCTTCCAAGAAAGAAGGCCCACAATGTATCAACCTCGACAATATCCTAGGATACCTAACAAGAAGGGATTCTACATAGGTTATACAAAGATTTGGCTACCAGTCAACCACAAGCCAATTGCAACTGCACCAAACCTGCATGAAGATCTCAAGAACTCAACAAAACCTAGAGCGAAACAAAGTCAACAATGGAGATACAAAGGTCATCAAGAGGTTTGGATTCCTAAGTCTTCCAATGCTCCTAGTCAAAAGTCAAATGTCAACGATCAACAGAGGCCTACAACAACATCAAAGACTTCTTACAACAGGCCTAAGTGGAGAATCAAACAGATAATGGAGTATTCACAGTCAAAGAAGGACAACCCAACCAACATGAATGCAGATTCAAAGATGATAAAACAGGTATGGCAAAAGAAACCTTCAATGCCAACTTGGTCCTTTACAAATCCTCTTTTTGAGGATTCAAGCTTACTTTTACATGAAGAAATGTTTGTAGTAAGCACAAGAATGTAAATAGTCAAGTTACCAGGGTGCAAAAAACACTCTTTGGCATAGTCAGAGTCGACGGGCTGCTGAGCCATAAAATGAGCAAAGCATTAGTCCCAAAGCTTCAAGTCATATTAAAATATGTGCTAAGAGTCGTAGTTATTAGGCTTACACTCAAGCTGGAAGAGTTGAGCATATCTAAAGTCATGTCACTTATGTTGGATGAGATGAGCATAAGAGTCGAAGTCTATTAACTTACAATTGGTGGAGTGTTGTAGAGTCCAACACTCATGAACAGTGCACATTAAGATGAGAGCACATATCCTCGTCAACGAAAACCATTCTTAAAGGGGTGCCAGCTTACAAGGACATATCATATGCTTTTATAACTACACCATCTTTCTGAAGAACCCCTCAAAATCTTTCTTGCACAGCATATTATTTCCCATGCATTTTTGTGTATGCATAAATAGGATGTCCCATCATTGGACATATGCATTAGACACTCTTTTTTCCTCCACCCATGCACCTTAAGTGGACTACAACCGGAAAACCAATGTTCCATCATGCTACCCTTTCATATTTGCTGCCTTTTTAATTCCATATCTATCAGCAAATAATCTCTTCAGTACTTTATTAATATTTTTAATGCTAATAAGTACTCCAATAATGCGCATATCCCAAAGGCACTTTTTTTCCACTCGATTTTTTTCCTTTGGTCATCCAGGTATTAGACCCTAATTTAAAACCTCATCATTCTACTTCCCTTGTACATACTTTTCATAAATAAACATCAGCCTCATCATTATGCTATTAAAGGACAAATGCAACATCATCTCTCACATCAGACCTATACGGACCAATGAAGATGTTGCAGCTGATTGAACCTCATCAACAAATACAATGAAAAATAAAGACGATCAGCCCATCAACAACCAATAAAAAACCTTCCACAGTCTCCATGGACACTTTTCAATAGGGCCCAAGGACAGGCACTAAAATCGGAAGGGGGGAATGTTAACTGAGTCAACGCCAGGTAACAGAAGCTGCTAAAGACCAAAGATGTACGAATACACATTGAAGATCAACATGAAGAAGCAGTAAAGATTGGAGTACACATTTTCCACATTTTCCCAAAACATCATGTATTGTAAATTTCCGATTTATTTCAAGCCATTGTAATATTTTAATGTGTTAGGGGCTCAATGGGAGTTCCAACCTGTAAAGAACAGGTTAGCCAATGTGCCTAAGTTGCAAATTTCGTAAGTGGTGGAGCCTTAAAGGCCTTGGGCGCCCGGACATTGCATATTTTTACCCTAGGTATATAAGGCAGTGTGTAAAAGAAATTAGGGTTCTCAAGCTCATTTGTTGAGAGCACTCTTTGGTGAGAGCTCTTGAGGTGTGTGGATATGGAGTCCTTGAGCTTCTCCTTTCTCATGTGACTTGGTTAACACTAATCAATTCTTAATTCTCTTTCACTATGCCTCTCTCATGCTTCTTATGATTGCCTATGATGCTTAGATTAGCTAGATCTTAACTAATTAGTGGTTAATCCCTCTCTAATCTTGTGTGATTGCCCTCTCTTGCTTAAGTGTGTATGTAGGTTTGTTTGAAGTGTGGTGCTCAATAGATCTGTATGTGTGTGCTTGCGATTAGTGTGTTACATGATAGGATTAGTGTTGTGTGCATCTTGCAATTGTTAGTGTGTGTGATTGGGTTGATTAGAGGTGAAGAGAAGTGGATGTGGAGATTGCCCATCATTGTGGCTTAGCTCCTCCATAGGTCGAGAAGCTCACCTCATAGAGTCAACCATTCGTGTTGCCATGATTAGCTCACTAATCGTGTAAGTGTTTCCATGCCCTAGCCGGGTAGCTCATCCCTCCGGATTGATAGTTTTGTTGGTCATTGGAGCTATGCAACGATGGAACCCCCAACATGCACATCAGCATCAAGGGCTCCAAAACAAGATCATTTGGGGTCAGCTACAACAAGAGGGGCATCATCGCAGGCAGCATCAATAGATTTGGGAGGCACTAAGTTAGCCATCAAAGGAGGTGAAGAAAAGGCTTCATCTGTAGCAAAAGAGGGTAAGTTACTTAGCTGTGGAAGTTACCGGAAAATGGTACCATGTGGGAGTGAAAGGCTAAGAGGTTCCTTGCTATCAGATAAAAGACAAAACATCATAATCAAGCGAGCGACATATGTATTTATTGCACGCACACAGAGACTGGGAAGGAGAGACATAGGTGACAAAGATTATTGACTTCTGTGTACATAGTAATTACATCAAATCAGGGTGTGGGCAATGTGTGTGTGCGTGTGTTTGTGTGTGTTATGGAAGGATGTGTGTTCATGTCTCTTAGTGTAATGAGGCATGAAACTGGACAAATTATTCATTTCACCCTCATAAAAACCACCATTAGTGGCCAATAGAATTGAAGAAGAGATCAACTTCCACAATGTGATGAGTGTTTTTTTCCCTCTCTAGAGTTGGTGTAACCCCACCAGCTACATAGATTTAAAAGTATCCCTAAATTTTACATTTGAAGCTGACAAACCTACAAAATGTAGATACATATAGTAGTCAATTCTTCAAGCAATGTTGCTAAGATGTTTCAAAGAGAGAGAGAGAGAGAGAGAGAGAGAGAGAGAGAGAGAGAGAGAGAGAGAGAGGGGGGGGGGGGGGGGGGGGGGGATGGCCCAAATGTTAACTCTCCCTAACATCATACCATCATTGTAGACGACAACAATGAGCTTTCATTACTTTGGTAGCATTTTTTCCACCGCAGGCAGCCACTCCGCCGGAGATGGAGGGAGTCTCACTCGTTAAAATTCAAGATCTTGTAGTTGTGCCTAGATTTAACTGTTTTGTAGCTGCTTGATATCCCAAAATCAATATATAATCTTTCCTCACACATAAACTTAGCACATTCATCCTAGATGCCTCTTAGCAACGAATATCATTCTCATGTGTTCAAGGTTTTGTGCCTTCTCTTGAATGCCAATATCTGTATAAATGTTGTGATCAGTTGGACAAATATGTCCCTAAATCTATCCGTATGAACTCTATGCTCAAAGGCAAACCCTTTGGTTTGCAAATTTCCTTATTTTTTATGGGCACCTAGAAGAGCATACCAAAGTATCAGAAGTTTGCTCTCATAGCTTTGTTGAATAGCCTTGTTTAAAGATCGACCATACAACGATAAAAACATAGGTGATCAAAATGTGAGAGAGACTCTTGTTTCGTACTCAATAAAATCCTAGAGGTTTTTGCCATGCCTGGTGGTTGTCCCTGCAACCAGTATCTAAGAGATGAATTAAAGGACAAGAAGATCACTAGGAACTCATTATGCTCTGACATATGCTAATGCCATTGTACAAATCCTTCTTAGCATAGGGGTCAAAAAAGAGATATATTCCAATCAGTGGTCTCAATGGGTAGTAGAAGGATAGGTCAAGGGGTGATAGCACGCGAGCATGTAGTCCCATAGTAGCTCAACCACGACCTTTACTAGCACGAGCATTGAGACTTTATTTATGCTTTGACCTCCTTTTTGGGACAAAAATTCTATTCTATTGTGACACGTGGCATAGCTACGTGCGCTCTGCTGTGGCATTGGATCTATCCCGTGTGCATCAAAGTGCTCTTTGTTGAAAACTACTCCTGCTTGGTTGGCCTTGTCTAGCAATTCTCTCACCCATATCAACATCTTGCATAAGGCCACATGATGTCAAGATGCAAGTATAGTTGATGCATCTCGGTTGAGAACTTCTCTTCAAATTTTCCCTCCCTGCCACATCCATGTTAGGTATATCCTGTCACTAGCGTGTTCCAAGTAAGAGACAAAAAAATTGACAATAAGCTTGGGTCATCAAGAACATTTTGTAATTTTGTAAGGCCAAGTGATTGTAGTTGAGGAGGTGCCCTCCTATTGACAAACAACTCAAAGATTTGTCAACAAGCTCTTGTTGGGCATATACTCATATGAGAGCACTCCAAGAGACTCTGTGTGGCAAGATACCCTCACTTTGCATCTGGTCAAAACAACCCAGTTCTTCCTTGCCACAACCACATTGGGCATATCTTGCAATCGACACACTCCAAGAGACAACATTTTGGTCAGAAATTTTGTGCTTTGGTATTAATGGCACCATGTTTGGTACCAAAGCATTGAGAATCTCAACATGTTTCCTTGAGTAGCAATCTCATCATAAATGCTCTCCCCCATGTGAAGGACCTTTGTAAGGAAACCGATGGTTGCATTTGGAGAAAGGCCTTCCCTTCGTATCTTGCAATTAATATGCTCCAAGAGAGGACATTCCGGAGAAAAAAAATTCAATGCTTTTGAGATGACACCCAATTTGTCATATATACGGAGCAAATCACCAACAAGAACAAAAATCTACACATTTCAAGAGATAACATTTTTGATAGAAAGCTCATTAAAAACTTTTTGCGTATTTGTAAGGGCAAGTGACTACTATTGAGAACATGCCCTCTCCTTTCAACTGAGAGTCATGCTCAAGATTCATTTGCAATCTTTGAGTCTCCCTTTGTCATTAGGGGCAAAAAGCCCACAGAAGTCCCTTTTGCATGGAGGCTTTGTTTGTCTCCCATGGAAGGGTCTTACATAAGACCACATGCCCTCTTCTTTCAATTGAGACTCATGCTCAAGATTCATTTGCAAATATTTGATTCTCCCTCTGCCATCAAGGGAAAAAGGCCCACAGAAGGGTGTTTTTCATGGAGGCTTTGGTTGTCTGCCATGGAAGGGTCTTACATAAGCCCACATGCCTTTTGAAAGTGCAAGAAACATTAGGCAAAATGACTTCACTTTGATGATTCAATTTAAAAGTCCAAAGCTTCCTTCCCACATCCATGTTGGGCATATATTTCAATTACACATTCCAAGAGACAATATTTTTAACAAAAAGCTCATGAAGAACTATGTAGGCTTTTGTAGGGGCCCACATTTGACATACATAATGAGCAAAGCATTTCCAAACATATCATATTTCTCCAGCATCCCTTGATCTCATTGTGAATTATGCCACCCATGTGAGGGTCTTGCATAAGGCCACATGCCTTCAAGGTGCAAGCATACACATGTCACGATTGCATTTGGCAAAAGATATTTCCTTTGCATTTGGTTAAAGCAGCCTAGTGCTTACTTCCCACAACCATTTTGGGCATATTCTGCAATTGACATGTTCCAAGGGGCGATGTTTTTTTTTTTTTTTTTGCAAAACTCACAATTGTGAGTGCATAGTATTAAGAACATCATAAATATACACCAACCTCGAGCTCAGATTGAGCCTTGAGGGTCAAAGAGTTACAAGTTTTCTGCTTGACAGAAAACCACAACTACTCCTAGGCTTTACTTCTTACCAGATGTAATCATGACATGTATTGTTGTAGACTAGTCCTCTGAGGCTTGTTTGCCTCCGATCATGTGGATCGTCACTCTGCTCTCTTGTATAATTTCACAAAATCTTGCCACAACCAGATCCCCCTCAAACACATGGCGGTTCCTTGCTTGCCAAATATGGTGAAAGAAGTAGTACCTGATTATTTGAGTGCAAACAAGAAGAGCATGACTTCCCAACCTGTTACTACCAAAGAACAGATGCCTGGAATCCCATGAAAAGGTGCGCCAGGTATTCACTAGCTATTCTGCACCCCGAGCAGCGATCGGACCCGATTCCTCTTTCTTGCATCTTTACACCCGTTGGCAGAGCACCCCACATCACTTTCCACATAAATATCTTCATATACTGAGGCCACCTTGGCTTCCACATGTTCTCCATGACTCCCTCCCACCGTTTTTCCGTCCAATGCCTCTTCCATAATTTGTTGAGGGGGCTACCCTAGTTAGCCTCGTGCATTAATGGATGGTAATTGCCTTTAGAATGTGGTTTCCAAAAGAGGCTACTCCCGGGCCATCTCCAAGCGTCCCATTCATAGTTGGATTCACAAATTGGCATCACCACCTTATCAAGCTCTTTCATCACCTTGCAGACTAGTAAGATCTCAAATCCATTCAGTTGAAATTGGATGGCTAAAGAGTCAGCAGTTTTCTAGCACTTCCAGCTGCCATCCCATAATTGCTCTAGTTGAACGAGCCCCTTATTATTCACATTCCTGGCTATTTCTATCCAATAGGGGCTTTGCAATGGCCCCAATATTTTAGAGAGCCAAGGGACCAATGCAAAATGGAGTTCTTAAAGTATCTGGTTGCTTCCCCCCATTCCAAAACCTCAGCTGCTCTTTTGCACTTCCTCATTAGCTCCCCTGAGAGTCCTCCAAATCTAAGATAAGACCACTTTGGGGCGAGGAGTTTGTCGTGCATCACAACCCCGTTCCACTTTCCCCCTTTCGATCTCAATTTTACTGCATCAAGCATTTCCTTGGTCATGATAGCCCAAGCTTGGTCCTGTTTAGCCAATGAGACCATAAATTTGGCACAAAGGGCCTCAGCATGGGATACAGGGTTAAGAATGCCGAGCCCTCCTTGGTCTACCGGGCGAGCAATTACCTCCCATCTAGCCCACGCCATGGCCGGGAGGTTTTCATGTTGTTCTTCCAAAGAAACCTTTTCACTGGTTTTAAGAATTCTTTCTAGTTACACTTAGCCATCTTGAGCACGGGGCTGAGGAAAGCAATATACGAGATCATAAAAGCATTAATCACTCTAATGCGGCTTTAGAAGGGGAGGAGAACAAACTCCTATCTTCTCATTTTTGAGCTTATTTTTTCAAGGACCCATTACAATCTTTGCCTGTGGGTTACGTCCACCCCTACAAGGGCTCCCAGGTGTCTGAATACACTCCCTTTTGAGATAATCTCTCCTGTCCAGACTGCAGGGTCAAAAGAGTCATTTTTCGACAGGGAGACAAGCCTTGACTTCTCTATATTGCACTTGGATCCCGAGGCCACGGCAAATGTTTGCACAATCTCTAGATCTCTCCTGAAAACTTGAGGGCATGCCTTCAAGAATAGGAGCGAATCATCTGCGAACATTTTGGCCAGTAGAGCTGGTCGTTGCCCAGTAATGCCAGACCTTGAATCTCTCCCCGCGCAGCACTGGCTTCGAGCATCGTAATGAGCAGATGCGACCCGATGGCGAAAAGCAAGGGGTCCAGGGGATATCCTTGCTTTATAGACCTTTTAACCTCAAAAGAGCCCACAATTCTGTCATTAAACATGAGCTCTGATTGGCTGCCAATGCCTAGTGTTCGTATGAGGCGACAAAGGCGAGGCCCAAAGCCCAAAGCTCCCATGACTTCTTCTATATAGGACCATTCTATTCTATCATAGGCTTTGTCAAGGTCCAGCTGTAGCAAGATGCACTCTTGCTTGGAGAAGGATGCATACTCTATTCCTACCATGGCTGCCAAGATATTGTCACATATAGACCTCCCTTTAATGAACCCGTGTTGATGGGGAGAGATGATCCGACTCAAGAGGGGGCCAAGTCTGAGAGCTATCTCCTTGGCAATAATTTTGTATGCTACTGACATCATCGTAATGGGACGCCAATGTTTAAGTTGAGAGCAGTAGATCTGTTTGGGGATGGGCTTGATAAGCCTCTCTTAACACTTGCGTCCAATGACTCTTCGAAAACAGCTTGATTGGCCATCCGTGTGACTAGGCCCAAGAGGCGATGTTTTAACCATTAAGCTTGCCAATAACTTTATGTGCTTTCTTAAGGCACTACAATTGACATATACATATTCCAAGGGACGATGTTTTGAACATAAACCTCTCCAAGAACTTTATGTGCTTTCTTAAGGGCACCACATTCGACATATACATATTGACCAAAGCATTGCCAAGTGCGATATGTTTTTCTAGTAGCTGATCTCATTGTGAATTCTGTCACCCATATGAGGGTCTTGCATAAGGTCACATGCCTTCAAGGTTCAAGCATAGGTGATTGCATTTGGCAAAAGGCCTTCCCTTTTGCATTTTTCTTAAGACAACCAAGAGCTTCCTTCATTGTCATGACTGCAAGCTTATCCATTATATCTATCCCTAATGAACCAAAAAAAATTGTGCATACATATTGGCTTATCTCTATTGCCAAATAATTCTGTCATCATAGACTTTAATCAACAGATTCCTCACTATTGCCGAATGATTCCGTCATCACAGACTTTAATCAACAGTTCCTCATATTTCAATATGAGATGTACAATGTGTCCTTCCTTAGTTTGAATCACATCCAAAAGATTATAGGAGGTGCCCTTGTTGTACACAATCTTTCATAAATGCACTCCAAGAGGCTTCTCCCTGAGAAAAAGCTCATGAGCCCCTTTTGTGTTTTCATAAGCAAATGATATTTGGCATACTTGTCAACCAAAGCATTGCCAAGCATGACGTTATTTTTCAATAGTGCCTTACTAGCAATCTCATTGTAGAGTTTTTCTCCCCATTGAAGGGGATCGGGGAGCACCACAGACGGAGAGAGAGAGAGAGAAGGAGACACACGACACAGATATGGGTGGGGAGACTCCAAAGAGTGAGCAGCCCCCTATACACTTATGCTATGTATAAGGTATACAAGTCAGTGGGCGCCCAGACTCTGGGCGGCCGGGCAAGGCACAGACGCCTATACCCCAACAACCTCCCACTTAAAGGCGACTGTGCCTTTAAGCAAGAGAACCTAGTCTAAAGACTACAAAAGGCGAGAGAAAACCGCTCTCAACCGATGCCCAGTGGCTGGCTGTGATCGTGTGTATCCTGCTGTCCTACTCCCGTGTAAGTCCATACACCACCAGACGTACCGCACACGTACTGCAAGTATGTACGCAATACCTGCATATCTCCCTCGTGCACTATGCCATCATCAGTTAACAAACGATTGACAACCCCAACTGCAAATGCTCCCACTGCAGCTGCGATATCCGGTCTCAAGATCAACATCTCATACATGAGACCACCGAATGCCGATGCAATGCTAGCGGGCCCTGCTAACTCTACGGAGCATACATCAACATATATATCCCTGGCAATAGGCATCTCTGACTGACAAGGCGTGTTAGCCACATGCATATCCTGACTGTCCGCAAAAGACGCATCAACCTGTCGTGCAACCTCAGAGCAAACCAGCTGCTCTAGGTGTCTGCTGGAAGACATATCCTGCACAACTATATCCCCATGCTCACTGTCGAGCATAGAAAGGAATGATTGCATAATCGCTAACGTCTCAGCCTCCTCTTCAATCATCCACTGCAAACATGACCAGTCAATCTGCTGTGACTCACTAGAGCTCTCATGCTCTAACTCCGTATGCATAGACTCTTGCACAACGTCCTCCTGTCGTGACTCACTAGAGCAAGATCGCTCTACCTGTCTATCCTGCATAGAAGTATCTCGCACAACTGACTCTCTGCTTTGCTCAGTCACTAGCAAAGCATGCATGTCTGACTCTGTCACCTCTCTGTGTGACTGCTCAAGTCATGCCCCAACTGTGTGCACAACGAGCTCACTACTCTGCACTCCATGCAAAGCATCCTGCAACCCATAAGCAAAAGAGACTCGCCTGCTCTCTCACTCTCTACCTGGCTGCGTGATCACAGATACAACACCGTCTCTCGCGTGATCCACATGCAATGGGTAACCTGTAAAACTCCTGGCACCTCTCGCAATCACTAGCGAACCCAAATGCATCACAAAATCTCGCTCTCGTAGCGAAATCTGACATCCACAATCTCTAAGCTGACCAATCGAGATCAAACTCACTGTCAAATCTGGTACATAGCGCACATGTCGTAACAAGTAAGATGCACCACTCGGTAATGACAGCCTCACATCTCCTGCACCTGCTATCGCATGCACGGATCCATCGGTCAAACGTGCACTGCCAAGCATCCCGCTAGAATAGCTACAAAACCATGCACGATGCGGCGTGACATGAAACATAGCATCTGCGTCTAGCAACCAGTGCGAAGGGAGTGCACTATCCACATGTATAGCATCTCGTGCATAGCTCGAGGTAAAAGTGACATCCCCGTCACTAGTATACTCCGACACTACATGTGCCTCAACTGTCAAAGCAACTGAGTCCATGGCATCACTACATACATCTCTGAGACTGCCATGTCTCCTACGATGTCGCATACGACGAAAACAACTCCGTCTAACGTGTCTAGAATGACCACAATACCAACATATCACCTGTTGGCGTGCTCGTGAATGTACATGTCTCACACGAGTCCGTGATGACTCAGATCTATCATACATATCATGTAATCTGCGCCAAAGTGCTCTCGAAGTAGTCTCATACATAACAAGAGCATATACAGATTCCACAAGGTGCAAAGAGAGTGTAGATAGTGCCATCTCCTCTAGCTCCTGCCACTGATCGTCAGACATGTTTGAAGGTCTACCTACATCACCACTCAATGGTCGATGCAACCCTCGCTGTGTCAATGCATCAAGCATACACTCTCTCCATGCCGCAAAGTCTGACCCATCAAACACGCGCATCTGTGAGAGGTCACAATCTGATCGATCACTTGTCTCTGCCATGAGCACAATGTAGCAAACTAGAAAGCAAAACCACCTCACCAACAACACCCGGAAACTGTCTACCAATATGGCCAGAAACACAATGTAAAACCTATGAGACACACTCCAAAATAGAGCTCCCGCAATGTCAATACAAGCCTCACCTGCTCTAGTATCACACTGCAATCTGTGAGCTAATCACCAAGCCCACACTGTGCGATATCGATGCATACACACGCACAAATCTCCCACCTGCAGAGAACACCGCACACAAATGCTGAGTGCAACCCGCAATCTCTACCTAGATCGCATAAATCATACGCATAAAACTCCTGGGAAAATTTCACCAGAGTTTCATCAGTAAAACGGCCACAAAACCAGTAACCAAACTGACTGCACACTCAAAACCATGAGCAACCAAAGCGCATCAAACCGCACTCCAAATGCATGCACCAATCTCCACACTTTGCATACATCATTGCAAACACCTGCAAATCTAGTACACAAATATCTGCTCTACCTGTGACTGCCAAAAAACATGCTCGAGGCATACATTGCCGAGCTCAAAATGCAATCACATTAGTCTCCCTGAGCATCAAACCACATAAGGCATACATCGTATCCTCCCACCTGTGAGGAAACTTGCAGCAAATATCACTCTCACATCTGAGAGCAAACCATGTGTGGAATCCTCGACACACAATAAACAACTGCTGCTGCTGCAGAAAATTCAGCGTGCAGAATTTTAAAATTCTGATATGACGAGCGCGTCAGGAAGGCCAAAACCCCAAGGTAGACTCCTGGATCACATGTATCCGAGTCCGGGTGTGAAAGCTATGCCAAAAAACCTCCGTTTCGACCCAAAAACGCAGCATAAACTGCCAAAAGAGGGCTGAAAATGCAGCTCCTCAACCGTAGCTCGAGTGAGGTTTCTGATGGCTCGAATGGCTTTGAAAGGGGGGTAAAACATCACGACGTCTAGTGGAAACGCTCTCGAAAAGCTGAATTTGCCGATGCCGAAGTCGAAACCCTGTTTGCACTCTTGAAAGTGCACGTGCGCGCGGATGCGATTTCGGGAATGAAACTTGCTCTCCGTTGTCGTTGTGACTGTGCACACACGCGCTCCCTCCGCACCTACTCTCTGATACCAATTGAAGGGGATCGGGGAGCACCACAGACGGAGAGTGAGAGAGAGAGAAGGAGACACACGACACAGATATGGGTGGGGAGACTCCAAAGAGTGAGCAGCCCCCTATACACTTATGCTATGTATAAGGTATACAAGTCAGTGGGCGCCCAGACTCTGGGCGGCCGGGCAAGGCACAGACGCCTATACCCCAACACCCATGAGAGAGACCCTTGATTTGCGGGACTTTCGGTTATTTTGCTCCCCAGTATGCCAAGAGGGGAGAGCAATTGTGAAATCAAAAGTACTCACTTGGGGATACTACTTTTAAAGGTACTTAGGGGAAGAAAACATGTAGATAAGAGTGTACCATTGGATCAAGAAAGTCTAGTTGTTTCAAGCTCGCCTCTTATCCATAAGAGTTCCTCACTTATGAGTTTATTGACCCAAATTTTGAATCAAGGTTCGCTTATAGATGACATGAAAAAGATGGCACCTGTTAGTATGCCAAGAGGGGAGAGCAATTGTGAAATCAAACGTACTCAGCTTGGGAATACTACTCTTAGGGGAAGAAAACATGTAGATAAGAGTGTACCATTGGATCAAGAAAGTCTAGTTGTTTCAAGCTCGCCTCTTATCCATAAGAGTTCCTCGCTTATGAGTTTATTGACCCAACTTTGAATCAAGGTTCGCTTATAGATGACATGAAAAAGATGGCATATTTGGCATGGCTTTCCTTACATGCGGATTCAGAGTACATTCCTAATTTGATTGTTGAAGTGCAACAACCTTGCCATCTTTCTAGAGGAATGCAAACACGGGAGTGAAACAGATGTTCTTCCTTGATAGTGACCAAGACAAGGACATTGATAACTTTATGAAGTTGTTAACTTCTGCGCCATTCTCAACTACCATGACTAATGGAAGATCTCTTCTACTTGGAAAAGTTCAAAATGTGGTCTTATGTACGTCATAAGAGCATAAGAGTACTTGCAAAAATAGCCATATGCAAGGTCCAACAAGCAAAGTAGTGAGATTTTCCGAGGTGATCTACAGGGTTTTCCACCCTTGCAAGAGGATAGGAAATATGCTATGTAACCTTGTTTAAGGGAATGAGATCTACATGTAACCCATTATACGAGCCATCATCCTTTTTCACTACGTTTTAGAGTATCTCTGTTGAGAATCGGCAAGATGTTTCTTTAAGTATAAACGATTTTCATGGAAATTTGTGTACCGTTTCTTAAGACCTTGGAATTTCGGAATCTTCATGATGTCAAAGGACTTTTGGATAGCATAAATCACAAGGTCATAAAGAAAATCTTGAGTGATATTTTGTAGTATTTAATAATTGCTGGTTGTGTTGGTACAATGCCGTTGGTCAGTTGGTTGGAAAGATCCCCTATATTTTTTGTAAGTATGTTCTGCTTTCTCGGCTTTTGAGAACTTGCCTAGCAATGAATTTGATTAACATTGTGTCTTCTGCAGTTGCTCCATTAGTTAAGGTGACATTGCACTTGAAGTAAGCGGGCTCCTCATAGCTTCACTTGCTAAATTTGGCCAATGCCCAATGGCTCAATTTCTTGGGCAATAAATGACCCTGAACATTCAATATACATCACTTTACATCAATACAACAAAGAAATGTCAACGGGTGCTAGCTCAGTTGGTAGAGTCATAGCCTATGTGCCTAAGGTCTTTGGGTTCAATACCTCCTTGGCAACCTGAAGACAAGTTCTAAGTCCTTAGGGACTGTTCCCATATGCAGGTGTGTGAGTGTGTGATGGGATGCCTCTCTCCCTACCTGTGAGGCCGTTGTACATAGGGTGTGTGTGTTTCAAATTTCTTGTATTTTCTTTTAAAAAAACAAAAAACAAAAAATTAAATTTTTAACCCACACTCCATCACCCGCTTTCTTGTATAACTAGTATGTGACTCGCGCGTTGCGGCGGCTAAGAAGAAGCAATCGTGACACTCTCCTCCCTCACCTTCCCCCAAAGGTGGCAACATGTACATATATACAATAGTATGTGACCCATGCATTGTTGTGGTTGTGAAGAAGTAAATGTGGCACTCTCCTCCCTCACCTTCTTCGAAAGTGGAAACATATGTGTGTGTGTGTGTGTGCGCGCGCGTGCAAATACACACACACGCATGCCCGTGCGTTGACAGTGGCCTAGCCATGATCTTAGAAAACGATTCACACAATCAAATGCACTCTTGTCAAATCTGATAATGGGATTTCCACGCATACCCGTGCGTTGACAGTGGCCTAGCCATGATCTTAGAAAACGATTCACACAATCAAATGCACTCTTGTCAAATCTGATAATGGGATTTCCACAAACCTTCTCTCCTTACCAACTCTCTCTCTCTCTCTCTCTCTCTCTCTCTCTCTCTCTCTCTGTGAAAAACTTGAACTACATTTGGAGTTGGTATGTGGGCGGATTAACTTTGCCATAAGCAAGCGAGTCCCTCTCTATTTGTAGAAACATAGTTAGCCTTTGAGTTTTCCTCGGTCTCTTTCTCATGTACGCACGCCTCGTGTACGCATGCGTACACACACTCATCGCAACAATCAATAACTCAGTGGGAGAGGGGAGGGGAGGGGGTAGCACAATTGCTCGTGACACGTGGAGGTGTCAATTTTTCAAGAACTTTAAGAAAGAGTATAGGAATGCCTCTTTAGAATAAATTTTTTTAAATTTTAAAATAAAAAATTACACAATTTGTAAAAATAATATCAGTATTGGTCTTGACAAATTTTCCATTTAAAAGAATCCAACAATATCTTCAAAAGCCAAATTTGTATTTAGAAGCAAAATCCCCCTTAAAATTATCTTTTTTCTATGATTTACTCTAGTAGAGTAGAAAGTCTTTTGTTGAAAAAAAACAAAGTAAGTTTTTTGGATTTTCATTGTCAAAAGGCTTTTCATTCATACAATTTGCTTTTCATTCATGCAGTCTTATCCTTCACTTGTGTGTGTGTGCATGCGTGTGTGTGTGTGTGTGTGTATGGTGTGTGGGTGTGTGTGTGTGTGTGGAATATTTTAAGAGACAGAGAGAGAGAGAGTTTTTGCAGAGTTTGGTTTTGGTGGAACGGCCTATCTTTCAAAGTTGTTGTCATCTTCTCTCCATTTAGTTTACCATGCACACACACACACACACACACACACACACACACACACACACACACACACACATGCATGCTCCTGCGTTGGCAGTGGCCTACACACACACATGCATGCACCTGCGTTGGCAGTGGCCTACCCATGAGCTTAGAAGCAGATTGACACAAGCAAGTACACTCTTGTTGAATATGACAATAGCCTTTCCACAAACCTCCTCTCTTTACCATCTCTCTCTCTCTCTCTCTCTCTCTCTCTCTCTCTCTCTCTCCTCGGGTGATAAACTTAAACTACATTTGGATCTGGCATGTGGTTTGCTTAACTTTGCGATATGCAAGTTCCCTTCTATTCATAGAAACATACTTAACCTTTAAGTTTTCATTTCTCTCTTTCTCTCTCTCTCTCTCTTTCACACACACACACACACACACACACAAAGTGTGCGCTTGAGCTCAAGACTCTGTGTATAGATATTTGAGAGCAACTATTTACGACTGTTCTGATGATATCAAACTCTCTCTCTCTCTCTCTCTCATATATGGATATATATTTATTTATGTTTTTATCCATTTATTTAGGCTCGTCCATAATTGAGAGAATTTATGGATTTTTAAGGGTGGCACATAGTTGAACTCCTAAAAATAAAAGTAGATAAAATACCTTAGAACAGGTAAAAGGCATGTCAACTTGACAATCTTTTTTCTCAATTGGGATGCCAATGTCAAGGTTGGTTTTATCCGTGCATTTTACCCATTTTAAGGCATTTTTTCTGTTTTCTATCGGAGGAAATGTTAGCCACTTTCTCAAAAACACATTATAATTCCAAGAAAATAATAATTTCTTAGAAATTGGCAAGGGTGGCCTTGGTGAGTAGGAGTCCCCATGAGCTTGATGATACTCTCTCTCTCTCTCTCTCTCTCTCTCTCTCACACACACACACACACACACACACACATAGCGAATGACATGTATAATAACCCCATCATTTGCATGCATGTCCCCAAAGCAAAACATAATGAAGTCGACTCAGAGACACGCAAACCTTCTCCTTTTTTTCTAGGGATAGATGTTTGAGATTAGTTTGTGTGTGTGTGTGTGTGTGTATATATAAACACACACACACACACACACACACACACACACACAAACACACATATATAAATAAATAAATATTGTGTGTGTCAATCATAATTTAGAGAATTTATATGTATATATACATGTGTGTATATATATACATCTATATTTGTGTGTGTTTGTTTTCGTGTGTGTGTCCATCATAACTTATAAAATTTATAGATTTTTTAGTTTGGCACATGGTTAAACTCTCAAAAATAAAAAGGATAAAATAACTCTGAATTGATAAAATTGGAAAATCTCTCTCCCTATTTGGGATGCCAATGTTAGGGTTGGTTTTTGTAAGACATTTTACCCATTTCAAGGCATTTTTTCTGTTTTATCTGGAGGAAAAATGTTAGCTACTTTTAAAAAAATACATGATAATATTAAGAAAATAACAATGTTTTGAAAATTTGAAGGACAAAGGTATCCCTGGTGAGTAGGAGTTCCCATGAGCTCAAAATCATAAAATCTGTGTGTGTGTGTGTTATGTGTGTGTGTGTGTGTGTGTGTGTGTGTGTGTGTGTGAATAATGTCGATAACAACCCCTTGATTTGCATGCATGCACTCAAAGCGAGACCGACCTAAATCAATGCGCGGACATGTAAATCTTCTCCTTTTTTCTGAGCCACTGTAAAAAATAAAAACTTACACAAATTTCTAAAAGGTATCAATATTGATCTTGAAAAAAACCTCTTGATAAAACAAAGCCACATATATCATTAAAAAAATAAATAAATAACAAAATCTCCACAAAAATTATCTTTGGTTACCTGAGTGGAGTGAAACTCAACTTATACATTTATTCTATGTACAATTGAAAGTCTTTTGTCTATGCAGTGTACATTGTGAAAGGCTTTTCATTTCTTGTTCACTTTTGCATTTTACATTAGATGTTTGCTCTAAATTTTTGTGAAGTGAACCAGTGCATGACACGTGGAGGTCCTCTTCTTGCTTGAAATTTTCAAGCTACATTATATATAGTATAGATATAGATGTTTTCTTCTCTTTAGACCTGTAGGAAATTCATTTTTATTTACCCTTCAAAGTTCAAACTCGGAGAAAGTAATTGGTTTGGTGTAGGAGAGACGGCCGTGACAGCCGCCAAGTGTGAAAGCGGCTACGGACCCGACACTGGCCGGCGGAGCGACGTCGGTTACCGAAACCGCGCAGTTAAGAAAATCCTCTAGGGTTGTCATTCTTTCCTTAAAGCTGCGGTCTGCGTTGTGTCATTCCCTGTCGCTCGCGATACATTTTCAAGGTAGCGCATGCCTTCAGAGTTGGGCGTTTGTTGCACGTAAACTCACTCTCTGTATGCATGAATGTATGGCGTGCTAAAGAATCAGAATCGGGATGGGACAAATAATTGATGAACTCT
The DNA here is from genome assembly GCF_014529385.1 of Adiantum capillus-veneris. Taxonomy (NCBI): domain Eukaryota; kingdom Viridiplantae; phylum Streptophyta; class Polypodiopsida; order Polypodiales; family Pteridaceae; genus Adiantum; species Adiantum capillus-veneris. The sequence goes on along the minus strand of NC_140951.1, from coordinate 13,090,329 downwards.
CGCAGTTGACAAATTTGTGTGGTTGAGTTGATAGGCACAATGACCTCCATGACTGCCTTGTAGATGCTGCGTTTTCCATCATACTCACTTTTTTTTTGCGGCAATCATCTAACAACTATTTTCTTCTTGCTAGGGATCTTTAGAAACTGCCCTTTGTAGAATACAGGGGTCTTATTCGTCTTCATTGTCTGTGTTCTTGTGTTTACTGACCTCCCTTTGTTCTGCTAGTGTGCCCATCACAGATTTCTTGATGTTTTTTTGGGTCGCATGCAAGTACCTCATCTTATCTTCACATGTGTGCAGCGCTCTACAGAAGTCCGCGATGGTCATGTCTTGATTTGAGCTTTTTTTCTGACATATTAACAGGTGTGTTGCGAGGAAGTTATTGTCATGTACAAAGAGCCACAGAATCTCTGCATGCAGCCGAGGTTGATAGCTACTTCCCATTGTATGCATCCGTGGTTCTCTCTCACGTATAGTGAGAAGTGCCTATGCACATTACCCCTTTTCAAGATCGACAACTGGAGTATCTTCCAAAGCCAGCTTTGGCGTCAGGGGAGTTGTCACTTACACTTCTTACCAGATAAAGGTCCTTTTTGAGGTGAAGCGCCTAGCACAGCAATGGCTCTTCAAAACATTGGGGCTAGCAATCGTGATGATGCGTTCTACAGGTACAAAATGCCCAAGCTTGTTACCAAGATAGAGGGAAGAGGGAATGGAATCAAAACTAATCTGGTGAATATGGTTGAGGTTGCAAAGGCTTTGGCCAGGGCGCCAGCCTACACCACCAAGTTTTTTGGATGTGAACTTGGTGCGCAGTCCAAATTTGATGAGAAAACTGGCACTGCCATTGTCAATGGAGCACATGACAATGCAAAGCTTGCTGGGCATCTAGAAAATTTCATAAAGAAATATGTCCAGTGCTATGGATGTGGGAATCCTGAGACTGAGATTTCTATAACAAGGAATCAGCTTATAAAATTGCAATGTGCTGCATGTGGGTTTGTATCTGATGTAGATATGAGAGATAAGTTGACCACTTTTATCCTCAAGAATCCTCCGGATCAGAAAAAGAAGACTGATAAGAAGGGCATGAGGAAACCTGAAATAGATCGAATGAAAGCAGGTGAGGCACTTGATGAAAATGTAAAGAAAGGGAAAAGGGATGCACGGAAGAAGAAATCTGATGAGAACGGCGATGGCAATGGTCATGTAATAAAGAAAAAGCTGAATGGTTCTGATGATGGGGACCACTCCCCTACCTCTAGTCAGTCAGGTGATGGTGAGGAAGTAGCTGAGAACGATGATGTAGAGTGGCTTACGGATACATCATCCACTGCAGCACAGCAGCGCATCAAGGAGCAGCTAAATGCAGTGACAAGTGAGATGGTTAATCTGAATATTGCCAGTGATGATCACAGGGTTGTCAAGAAAGCTAATGATCCAATCGTACACGAAGGAAGCAATATTCCAAGTAAATTTGACAAGAAACCATCAGTGAAAGATTCTTCCCTAGAGAAAGAAGAGCTAGTGAAGGAATTCAGAAAATGTTTGGAAAGTGGATTTAGTGCCATGCAGCTTGCTGCACATTTGCAAAGGGTACAATCTCCAACTTCTGAACAGGAAGCAATGAATGCATACTTTGAAGCTTTGTTTGGTGGCCTTCGTAAGGGCGTCGCGAAGGATATAGGTAAGAAGAAACTTTTTTTGTCCAAAGCAATGGAGGGTGAGCATAGCCAAGAACTCCTATTGGGTGCTGTTGAAGCCTATTTTTCATCTGGACCTGCCGAAGTTTGTAAAGAAATTGCCCTGGTCTTGAAGATGCTCTATGACCTGGATATTGTGGAGGAGGATGCAGTTTTAGTATGGTATGGCAAGAATTCAGCTAATGGCCAGGTGAGGAAGCTTGCTACGCCTTTTGTTGAGTGGCTTCAGAATGCGGAGTCAGAGGATGAGTCATCTGCAGTGTGAGTAGGCACTGCTCGTCAGTAATGTTGTAGGATTATACACCAGTTTAGGCAAGGTTTTAACATCTGGGATGACTGCTTTGGTGTCATCGGTTATGTTGTAGGGTTATACACCAGTTTAGGCAAGGTTTGAACATCTGGGATGACTGCTTTGATGTCATCGGTTATGTTGTAGGGTTACAAGTTGGTCTCAGAGCGGTTTATGGTACTCACTTTTACGTATTGGCTGTGTTGATTGTGACTCTTAGGATGCATTAATGTAGCATCCAATGTCGATGCATTTATTAGGTTTATATATGGGGCTTATTAATACATTGGGAGCTGGTGTTTCTAGACTCAGAGACTTCAACGGCTTTTGTGTATCTTACTCTTGCTTGCATAGATGGGAAGCACTGTTCTATACTGGATTACGCGGTCATAATGCTGTCGCTAAGTTCACTGGATTGTTTTGATTGTTTGGATTAGGTGCCCATGATACTGTTACTAAGTTCACTGGATTGTTTCGATTTTGCTGGAACATTTTAGCTTGTTCTTGCTTTTGTTGGGGCTTTTATATTTGCTTATTTGAAGTGCAGTGAAAACGAAAAGCTTTATTTTGTGTATGATTGGTTTATGAGTATTTATCTCTATTTTTCATTCTTGCTTTGGTGGATGTCCGAAGGTCCACTTGCATGATAGTGCAATGGTTCAATTAGCTGTGTCTTCGCTCCCGTTTGTAACTTAAATTTTATGTGAGCTTGGAAATGAAGGTTCCGGTGTTATCGCAGTGCCTATGATTGCTTTCTTCCTTATTTGACTTTGTGCATTTCTTGCCTAACCATGTAATGGAAGTGATATGCTTTCCTTCAAAGCCCCCCCCCCCCCCCCCCCCCCCCCCCCCCCCCCAAAAAAAAAAACCCCGAAACCCCCAATTTCTTGATGTCCCTCCTTTTTTTCCCTTGCTCTTTACTTCCCAATAGACTTCCATGCTCTTTCCTCTCTCTCTTCTTTTCCTGATGAATATGGTAGATACAATCTAATGGAGAAAATAAACTAAGAATTGCTCCAAGAAAAATTTTTCTCCATCTAGTAAACAGTGAGCCTCTATAATAGTTACCCTTTCTAAATTATGATATGTAAGATGTCTGAAATAGTGGCAGCATTTGACTACATTTTATGAGTATGCAAACCCTTCCTCAATTATAGGACAAATCCATGTTGTGTCTTCATCATAAGGACTATCCTTCTCATTGAAGCTTGTAGAATCTTCCCAAGCTCATTGCAGTCTCTTTTTGCATTGTTTATAGTTTTCCTTAGCCTCAAGTTTGGACATTTTAGGGTCCCTTTATTTGCTTTAACCTACTTATGGAGTTTTTGGCTTCCTTGCCTGAATGTTCAATTCCATCACTTATCTCTTTGCCATGTAATTTCTTGTTTATATTTTGTTTCTTGGGGTTTAATCTAAATTCAACGCTATTATTCACCGCTTCTGTAGTTGTTTTATATCCTACTACTTATTTCCATGGTATCTCATCCTTTACAACCATCTTGTTGCCAACAAAGAACAAGATACTTGTGGGTGTCTGTTGCACGTACCGAAGCAAGGGACTTGCCTAACATTGTGTGCGAGCCACAGATGGTTTCAAGCACGCAACTAGTTTAAACTAGTAAGTTCAAAGATGACGATGGTGTGTCACTCACCGCTCTACGTTTGTTGTCGTTGAGAATTCCTCGTCGCGAAGAAGAGGGAGCCGTTGTTGCGTCGCGCTCAATCGCCTCGTCGCCATCGTGTTGCCGCAATGCTCGATCACATATACACACACACTCTCTTTCGTGCGCGCACGCGCGCGTGCACACACTAGTACACAAAGGAGACGGAGAAAGAGATGGAGCAAGAGCACTCTTCTTGCATTGCACAAATGAGAGAATGAAGTATCTTAGGTTTAGATTAACTTTTATATGGGCTTGTCCGTTTATATTTGGGCGTCCACACTTAGCCACTCTTACCCAAACATTATAGGTTCCAATTTTAAAGTGCGTCTCTCATCGGCGATCACTCTTAATCATTCTTACCTGACCGATCAACTTGACCAATAACATAATACACTACTAGCGGGTCCGACAAACCTGACCCATGTCTACATAAAAGGTGTTCTCTTGGTGGCGCCGGTGGTTAACATGCTTCCCTTCTTGAAGTAGATTTTGTCCTCGGAATATAACAGTGTAGCATCGGTGTCCATGATAGGAGTACCTATAGCAAAAGAAAAACAACATTGTGAAAGCTCAAAGGTAGCATGTGCATGTGTGCAATAAGTGAGATGCATACATGATATTTTAAGAACTGAAAAAAAAAATCATGAATTGTAACATTGTCAGCTAAAACATGCGTAATACTTGAATGAAATGCAATTGAGTTAAGGTCTATTAGGTTGACTATAAAAGAAGTACGCAAGAGTTAGAGCTAAAGTAAGTATTAGATTGACCAACGTTAATTAAAAAATATCGATTAAAAAGTAGTTAACCCTATGAATACTCGTCAGGGTGTAAAGACTAGTGATCTTGTCACTTATACCTTTTAAGTGTGATCAACATAAAATATAAGAAAGTTTGTGCTATTTGCTTTCACTTTTTTTTTTCTCTTTTTTGTTCTTGTCATAGTTGTTACAAGTAGCTAGGGGGCTCGAGGTCTCAAATATCAGCAGTTGGGAGACTCGAGGTCTCAAATACTAGCTTGAGCATAAATTAGCTGGAAGACTTGAGGTCTCAAATACCAACTTAACACATGGACTTCCATAAAACAAGTTACACCTAGGTGGAATAAGTTAGAGAGAACTATATCCTCATAGCCTAAAACATTACTAAAGTTACTACACTTAATAGACTATTGAGAAATTAAAGTCAGCAATTAAGTTGCTTAGTTTAGCCTAAGGTCCTGATACCTACTTAAAGCCAACTAGTAGATCAAACTCAAAGAGAAGAACAGTTTGAAAAAATTATAGCATCTAAATTGGCAATGACACAACTTCATAAATTTTATGTATTGTTAGAACGCAAATGACAAGATGCAAACATATAACTGTGGAAAGCATAGATAAAAGGAAGTAGTACACTTGATATAATGGAGAACATCCGTTGTACATGTAAACATCCATTGTCGTTGTCCTTCACAGGCATCCTTATATAGTCATAAACTGCATAATAGTCACCACCAAACATCCACCTTCCAGAGGCACACAGTGGAAAGAGGTGTCAATTTTTCTTGAACACAATTAAACAACATAAGTAACCCTAACCTAATTATTTGCACTCCCCCTAGAGAGTCAAGGGAATAGGATATTGTAGAGATTGGGAGGGAACCCTAAGGCTAAACCCCTATCCACGTCATCGAGAAAAACAAACTCATCATTCGTGAGACCATATATGCCATTCGTGTAATCATGTAAATCGTCTTCATCATTAGAGACACCAATGTTTACTAAGAAGGTCACTAGACGTCTATAGTCATCTTGGTCAAAAGGGTAGGCTTGTGCAATGGGAGAAAAGTTCTCTACTAAGTATGGACCAGCCGTGGTCAAGAGACGTATCAGCTATTCTAACTCATCGAAATTTCTCTCACATGCTAGCGTGCCTACCAAATCCCATTCACAGGCAAGCACCGGAAAGACCATGTGAAACACTTGTGAAAAGTAACGAGGGTACCTCTCACCCAAGGTAGGAGTGGATGACTTTAGCATACTAGCCATATCTGTGCACAGAGACAGATGATGGTATTACAAGAGTCGTGTTAAACGGTCGTGCCCTTGTGCATGATGTGTTTTTATGATTTTGTGCTATGTATAGAACTCGTAGGTTTTCATATTTTTGTTTGGGGGCTCTTGCTCTTTTACTTTTTTATCTTGTTTTTGTGAGTATAAGGCTTTTATATACATTCCCTAAGATTGGGAGATTGAGAGGTCAGGGAGGAAGGTTGAGAGGGAAGCAAGTGAATGATGGATGTCAGCAAATAATCTCCCCTCCCTTAGGTAGATCATACCTTTTGAAATGAGGTCGTCACCTTTTGGAACCAATTGTTCCAAGTTGTTATGGTGAAGGCTTTAACCAATAGTTTTCGACGGCCCTATGTGTTTCATCTAGTTGCAAGGGTGGTAAGGTACTCTCCCATGATTTTATTTGCAACGTTGTTGTAGGTGGTGAACTTACAACGGAAGGTGCAAACTCTTCCTTGTTTGTATGGATATGTACAATGGTAGGTGGAGGTTGTGTCAAAGCTTCTATTTTCGTTTAGGAACTACATGCAGAGCAAGAAGCTTCATTTGACTTCCCTGTTCCTGAGCAAAGTGAAACAAATCGTTCTTTCTTCGGTACCCAAACTAGCTCTGGAGCGGGTGTGTAGCATTCTGTAATTTTTTCTTTTCCACGATCTTTAATTCGTTTGAAGCTACGGGATTGGGCTCACATGGGTCAGGTGACAAGTAAGAGCACAATTTATATTTTGGCACCCAGATTTGATCATTTCTTTCATAGTAGCCTTGGGCTTCCAATAGTTTTTTAAGAATCCAATGTAACATTTCTTTACATTTATTGGGGCGAGTGGGTTGTCTCTTACCAGGCTCCAGTCTTTGAGCACTAGCTATGGTCGCTAAAGAAGCTTTAGAGACCCACTTGTATGTTTTCTTTGTTATATTAGGATGGATCTCGTGTGTCTCAAGCTTTATTTCAACTACAGCAGTTGAAGCTCTAGAGAGTTGGGTTATGGGGACATATGGTTCAACCTCCTGGACATACAATATTTTGGGTTTTATTTCCTTAAGAGGCGATATCTCAGGGACTATGGCTTGAGTGGTAGGGCTAAGAGTTGGTTTCTGCGTTGTCACCCCCAGTCCCCCAATCAGTAGTGCATTTTGTGGCTATCATCCACATGCAACCTAGGTTTATATTGCCCTCCACAGTTCCAATAGGCATGACTAAAAAGTCTTGAGCTACAATCCCATTGTCATAACTGACAGAAGTGTGTCAAATTCCAAAAATCGTAGTTTTTTTTTCCTAACTGACACCACACCCCATATGATAGCAGATTATACTTAGCACCCGTGTCTAATAAGGCGTTATATAGCACTTTCCCATAGGTGCTATTTAGCTCAATAGGGTATCGGAGAGGTGTGTCAGAGTCCAACCAATTCTCGTCGGTTTCAACGTGAAATACATGTGTAACTCCAAGGTTAGCTTCTCGTTGGCGTCTTATGCATTGTTGTTGCTCCTTAGCCTCATCTTGAGCTTGTATCTTCTTCAAATCTGTCTGTCCCTTGACTGCCTTTTTTTGATGGATGGCACGTAGTTCCTCTTGGATTAAAGGATCATAGTATCTTTTAAATTTTCTCCCATTGAGGAATCCAATGGTTTCAACTCCATCAAGAGTCTCCACACGAATGGTCCCTTGTGGGGTGATTTCACATACTCTATATGGTCCCTTTCCTCGCATATTTCAACTTTTTCTTTTTGTTACGCACTCCATACATAAGGATTTTATCACCAACATTGATATCATTGTTCTTTAGATGACGATCAAACCATTCCTTCCTCCTATCTTTCTCCACAAGTGCGTTTTGTACAACCAATCGCCTTTCTTCATCTAACCTTTCAAGGATATATAAGTGCTCAACTAAAGGGTTACCATCCCAACCTTCTTGTGAAGCTACATGAAGACTAGGAATTACAAACTCCCATGGCATAAATGCTTCTTGGCCATATACCATTTTAAATGGTGTACAATTAATAGCCACTTCATAGGACTGAAGTCAGCTTCAAATCCCAATCTGTGTGCTGAGCTTTCACCGTTTTGGTCAAGATAAAGATTAAAGTCTTGTTGGTGCTCTCAGCTTGGCCATTTGATTGTGGATAATAAGGTGTGGATTTATGGTGATCTATCATCAAGTTGGTTGTGAGTTCTTTTATCACTCCATTTATAAAATGAGTACCATTGTCACTCATAGTCTCAAGGGGACAACCAAATCTTGTAATAATGTTCTCAAAGAGAAACTTGGCAGTTGACCTTGCATCAGCCTTATGTGACGCCCTGGCTTCCGTCCACTTTGTCACATAGTCAACGATAATATATTGAGATTGAGTGCTACAAGGTGCCGGACTAATTGGGCCTACAAAGTGCAACCCCCATTTTTCAAATGGTTGAGTCAACAGGATGTAAGGGAATCTTATCCTTTAGTTGTGTGATCTTGTAACGTTGGCATCCATCACATCCTTTTGCAAAAATTGATGCATCTTTGAATAAGGTAGGCCACCAATAACCTGATTGCAACACCTTTCTAGGTGTTAGTTCCCCTGAGAAATGTCCTCAGACTATACCCATGTGGGCTTCTTGCAGTATGTATAAATACTCATCCTCACGGGCACAACGTCTAAGAATATCATCCTTCCCTAACCTGTGGAGAGTTCCTGCAATGAGAGAATAAGGTTCACATTCTTTTAACAGTTTTCGAGCTATGTCCTTATGAAGCTCTTTGGGAGGAAAACCATTAACTAGAAAGTTCACAATCTTCTCACTCCATTCAGGTATGGTTTCGACTAGGAATAGAGAAGTATCAGGCAATTTATCATCGACTTCAGTAGGGGCTTCACCATTGGGTATGCGAGACAAATGATCCACCATGACATGTATTTTACTAGGTCTCACCACAATGATAAAATCAAACTCAAGGAGAATTAACAACCATAGTGTAATTCTTCCTGTGGAACAAGGTTTATTTACTAGATACAACAAGGCTTGATGATCAACATAGAAAACAAACTTGTTGGCCACAAGATAGTAGCGAATTTTTTTCATTGCATAAATCATACCTAAACCTTCTCACTCTGTAGTTGTGTAGTTTCTCTCGGCATCATTCAATTGATGACTTGCAAAGCTAATGGGGTAGTCCAATTTATGTTCTCCTGGTTGAGCTAGAACACATCCAATAGCAAAGTTTGATGCATCAATATGCACATGGAAAATTACATTCCAATTGGGCACTCGTAGAATAGGAGCGCTAGTCAAGGTCTTTTTCAATGACTCATAAGCATGGTCACATCCGCGGTCCAGTGGAACTCAATAAGAAGCTTGTACAAAGGACGAGCTATCTTGGCAAATTTTAAAATAAACCGTCAATAATAACCAACATGGCCCATGAACCTTTGAACTCCTTTATAGTTTGTAGGTGGTGGAAATTTAGCAATGGCTTTAATTTTGCTTTGATCGGTGGAAATTTCATTTTTGGACATTATATGTCCTAAAATGACTCCATGTTTAACCCAAAATTGGCATTTGAAAGGGTTTAAGGAGATACGATACACTCTGCACTTCTCAAATACTTTTCATAAGCATGATAGATGTTCTTTCCAAGAGGAATAAACACAAAGGTCATCTAAGAAAGCTTTGCAAAACTCCCTCAAATATTCTCTAAAAGCGGTGTTTATTAATCTTTGAAAGGTAGCAGGGGCATTGGTTAAGCCAAAAGCCATAACAAAAATGCGAACACTCCAAATTTTGTGATTCGATTGTAGCGAGAGTACCCATCATAAGCTTCCTTCTGTGCAACTCTTTTAAGCACATGTTCTGAATATGGCAAGGGGTAATGGTCTCTCCTAGTGGCGGCATTGACCTTTTTGAGATCCACGCACACTCTGAGTTTCTCATTATTTTTTGGCACAATCACTATTGGAGACATCCATTCTGAGTGCTCAATAGGGTATATGAATCCGCATTTCACAAGCTTTTCAATCTCTTCCTGAATGATCTTTGCATATTTAGGATTCATTGGGTAGGGTCGTTGCTGAACTGGTTTAGCCATGCTATTGATGGGGATTGTGTGTTGGACCACGGAAGGTGGAACACCTTTCATATCATGATATGTCCAAGAAAATATATCCCTGAATTCCTTGAGAAGTTCTTTAAGTACATGCTCTTCAGTCTCTGTCAGACCTTGGGCAATGAAAACAAGTTTGGACTCTTCTCTTGAGACTGGTAGCTCTATTTCCTTTACTATCATTGGACCATCATAGACTCCATTGCTTCCATCGATAGGTTTTCTTTGAGCCTTTGTATACACAACCTTACGTTCCTCTGTGATGTAGGATTTGAAATGTTCAAATGTAGGGTGTAAGTCTGTGGGGTCCTGTTGTTCTGTGGACTGTGATTTCACTTTCGATTCCTTTTATTGTTGAGCTAACTCTCGATTTTGTTGTCTCCTTATGCTATGGCTCAACTTTGGCTTCTCTGTAGCCTCTAGTTGTGTGATGTCAATGGGTTGTGGACTACACCACATAACGCTTTGAAGGTACTCACCCCAATTATCTACCAACTTCCGATGAGCATCACATGCCCCTATATAATTAAGCCATTATGTGGCATATTTCTTTTCATTTATTCTAGCACACACATTTGCTCGATATCGTTGCCTCTTATATCTCTTACTCTTCTTGTCTAATTTTCGATTACAACCGATCTCTAATGAAGAGTCACTAGATGAATTGCTACTCGTGTCTTCTGCTCCCTTGGATAGATTGTCATCTAGGGTACCATTGAGCCCTGAATGGTTTGTCCCCACATTTGCACTAAGATTTAACTCAGATTCTTTGTCCTCATAGTCAATTTCAATTAATGATTCTGACCCCAAATCGTGTGGGCTATAGTATTGTGAGATGCTACTGGTTCCAATGCCAATCAGACCTTCATCTTGTAGGTCATCATAACTATATGCATTGCTTCTAGCATATTTAAGGGTATGAGTGGTGGCATTTCATCCCCCTTAGGTGTTACCCAGGTCGTCACCTTGTTTCCCCAAGTGTCTATGGTTGCTGCTAGGTGGACCCAATCCACATTGTCCAACTCAGTCATCCCAGGTAGTACACCCATATAAGGAGAATCTTCCCCAACATTAGTGTCTGCTTTACACGTGTAACAATACTGCAATGGGGCCGAGTGAACTGTGGTGTCAGATCTATGATCAATTATAAACCTGTTTCCTAGAGGATGTGCTTGACCAGTTACAAGATCCACTCGAATGACAGAATCTTGGAACTACAAGTAGACATGGTTTTTAAACCAGTCATGCACCATCTTTTCTTTCGTTATGAAAGGACGTCCTAAGATCATCTCAGATGCCATAGTGTGCTTGAAGAAATCCATAACAATGAAGGTAATTTTTATTTTATGTCCCTTGATCTTGAGATCTTCTAGCATCCCAATAGGTTTAACAATAGACCCATTGGCCATCTTTACTACTATGGTTGTGGTTCCAAGGTGATGTCTTCCCATAGTTTCCCATCAATTTTTAATCACAATCCTAACCCCAACACCACCATCAAGGATTCCCTTCATAGTTAATCCCTTGGTAGTGATTGGTATGGCTGCATTGGATTCATCTCCCTCAAAGTATTGTCCCAACTTGTTAACATGTATTTCTACAATAGGGTTGTCATTTAGGTTGGGTTGTGGATCTAAGTGTTCCTCCTCTATTGGCATCTCCCTAACCCCATCTATCTCTGCAAATTGTGGTAGCCCAACCTTCAGTTCTCCATTGAGCAAAGCTCGAAGAGCTAAGAATAGCTCAGGGTCTCCATATAGTTTAGACATGATGGTGGTTCTAACTTCAAAAGCCATGAAATCCATCAATTTGAAAATATTTAACAACACCTTTTGGGCTTTAGTCCCTTGACGTGGGGAAGATGGGATCTCCATTTCTTTGATAGGGTCAGGTAGTCCCTCGGTAAACATTCTTTCCATCAAGATGTGACTACGCCCACTTTCCCATGACTTTAAGTCACTCTCTTCTTGGATGACACTAGGTATGGCTAAGGGTCTATGGAATTGGTAAGGTTGTTGTTGCATAGGGAACACTGTGTCTGTAATCTGGATCCGCCTAGGTGTTGGCTCCAGATCCCTTTGGGTCTCTTCTACCAAACCCATTAATTGCTTGACTTTCTCGATCTCCTCTGTATGGTTTGGGTAAGTTCCTATCTTTTTCTTGGATCCTGGCCATTGTGGCTCATGAAGATCTTTCTTGTTGGTTTCTTTCCTAGTGGTCATTTTGGTCTCCATGGTTTCACCTAAATCAGAATCCTCTTCAGCGTCGTTCATATATACAGGGTCATCACCAGTCCCTATGTTGGTCTTTGAACTGTGGTCTGACTTCGCTGCTTTTTGCGATCTCTTCCTTCGTGTTTTCTTCTTCTTCTGAGATTGGGCAATTGATACCATGTCTCTTTCGTCAAGAATATAATTTTGTTTTTGGAGCATTGATTGTGTGAGTACGTTTACTGGTACCACATGTGTACTTTGTGATGGCTCTTTGGTAACCTCAATCAAGTTCAATGGCGTGATCTTCAACGCATTTGGATTATTTGGACATTGGGCAATCAAATGATTTATGCCACATTGATTACACATGAGTATCAGCATTGTAGACGTGCTCGCTTGATTGGTTTGCATTAGTGTGGCATTTGTTTGTAGCCTAATATGACACTCGGCCACACGATGTGCACCTCCACACTCATAGCATTGAAGAGGTGGTCTCTTGGCAGTGTAATTGATATTTTGGCCTCTTGCAACAAGAGTAGCTACTTGATAAACAGGTTTTACTTGTCCCCAATAGTCCTCCATGTAGTATTGGGGACTTTCTTCAAGCGCATCAATCCCATAGGCAATATTAGGGTCTATATCTTCCTCACAGCCTTCCAAACAAGCAATAGATGACTCACAACCCACTTGATTCACAGAAGTGATTCTCGGATGTGGTGGTTGCGGTCCTAGCACAAGAGGTGGTAAGGGTGCTGTTGAACAACATTTCGGGCCCTAGGGACCATGTGTTGTGACGTTTGTTCAAGAGGTGGAGCCGGCATCAATGTAGGCACTCGAGGTGTGTCTCTCCATGCTAAGGTTGGTCTATTGGCCATCACGCGCTTAAATACTATGCAATCCTTAGATTGATAACCATACCTCCCACATGCATTGCAATTTCCATTGAATTTCATTCTAAAAGTAGGGCATTCACTAGTACTATGCGAACCATAGCATACAGAGCACCATTGTTCCTTCCTTCTTGGATACATATGATTGTTTTGGGGAGCACGATTGTCTCTAAGACTCTCTTGAATGGCCTTGGTGAGATCTGCTAAAGTCATCTCAAATATCTTTGGCTCCTTAGCAATAGGCTTTAGGGTCATTGGGCTGATGCCCCGATGCTTGCGAGCTGATAGATTTAGGTTCAACAGACACTCTTTCTCTTTGAATCATTAAATTATCCTCTAATTGGATCGCATTGCTGGTGACCGCTTCCCAAGTGGTGATACCTCTAATGACTAGGCCATTGTAGATATCCTCATGTCGTAATCCCCTAATGAATCTATCAAGCAATTAATTATTATTGAAGCACTCCTTTGGATTACAACGAGAATTAAAATGCTCAAGCGACTAATAAAGTCTCTCACTGACTCTCCTTCATCTCGTTGGGCTTTCTGGAGCTGAGAGTCTACACCCCAAAGCACTCCATCTTGTATGTATTCTTTCAAGGACAGTCTCCTAAGAGTAGGATACATTTTTTTTTCTTCCACCCTTAGGGTTCTATACCAATCCCCAGCCTTCCCACATAAGGTTAGGCTTAAAGCATTACTCTTATGCAGGTCATTGTATTCTCATAGAAAATTGCATATTTGTTCAAACACTTCGATATGCTTTCTCACATCCCCATCTCCACAATTTTTTTGTGTGAGCTTGGCTATTTGTACTGCCTTACTTCTAGGCTCTCTATCAGGCGTGTTACACATATTCTCATCAATAGATCGATCGATAGCTTGAGAAAAATTTGCCAAGTCACCTAAGTGAGTAAGCACTGTGGGTGAAGACGCTCCAGAGACTACATGTGGAGTAAGTATTGGCATTGGGCTTGGCGCATAGGAAGCCCTTGGGTTCCAAGTTTGGTATGGCGTTGTGCCATGTGGCGGACCAAAGTTCATATGTGTAACCCTAGGCATAGCAGACGTCGGATGTGATATGCTAATGCTAGCCGGTATGGTACCATGGAAATAAGAGCTTGGGTGTCGAGCATAGGTTATTGAAACAATGGGAGGGGTAGGAACTATATGAGTACGAGGACCCATGGGTGTATATGATTGGTACACACTTGTAGGTAATGTTGCATGTATTGAGCTACCATGTAGTGGTGCTTTACTAACAAATGAGGTCCATGGTATGTTTCTTGGCATGCCCATCATTGGGGTAGGCATGGTAGTCGTGGTGTCATCAAGGGAGAGATGAGCTAGACTTGGAAAGGTAAAGCTATCACTTGTGGACTCAGATTGCACTGAGACCCCTAACAAAACAACATAAGGAGGATCCATCGGACTTACCGAGGTTGTATCCATTTGTGATAAGGTTGTTTGTTTAGCCTCGCTGTATCCAAGAATCTCATGAGACCCATTGAAGGCATGTGGATCCCCTTGTTCTGTCTCTCTAGCTCAATAACCCTATGGATGACCTCACAAACTCTTTGTTGTTGATCCTCCACACTAGTAGCACCCGTTGTGGATTGTAGGACATCTAACCAACCCACATGATAGGTGTGACCTCTGTATAGGTCGGTTAGAGTTTCCGTTTGTAGTTCGTACTCCCAGTTCTCATTTAAGAACGCTCCATCTAGGATTGAGGTGCTAGGGGTGTCCTTTGAGCTAGATGCAATGTGGCTTTCTATGGGTTGGTCCTTTGTGGTTGCTAAGCCACGAGCACTCGATTGCTCTCCTAGCAAGGATATTGACATAGGGGCTTTCGCTTTTAACTCTCTTCGTTGCTCCACCTTACGTAAGCTCTTGATTTCCTTTTCCCTAGCCGCAATGATATACCGCTCAACTTCTTGTACTTCGGCAAGGCTTCTACCATCAGGTAACATAACATCAAAGGGGAATAGCTCTGAAGAGTCAGGGGGTGTAGTGAATGGGGGTGCAATGCACACTCTTCAAGAGCATGGGGTCTATGTTGGTCATGAATGGCGAATTTACTTCCCCACCCCCCTCATTTACATCGTTAGCTCCATGTTCGGAGTGAGTGGCTCTACTAAAGGTTTCCTTCAAGTGGCTAAGCACGCTCGGCCTAGACCGTGGGCCCATGGAATGCATGTCTTGGCTTGAGCTATTAGGATTAGGCATTGGGTAACCCTCCATGACGTCGTATTCAGAGGAAGAGTTACTGGACGCAATATGCGGGTCCTGAGTGGTACTACCTTGGGTTCCCGCTGAGGACCTAGAGCCTAAGGTAGAGGAATAATGAGTGCCCGCGTAAACAGAGACACTCTCAATGTGGTCATCCTCTAGCACATGACCAAAGCATAGGTGCATGTGACCTCTAATCTTTTCCTAGGTGGGGAGAGGACTAGTTTTAGTAAGTCCAAAGCGTGAGTGTGAAAGGGATGGTGGAGGACTTGAGGAACTTGTTCCACATGCCCTCATTTCTTCTTGTGGGGGTAGGGTATATATATATATATATATATATACATATATATATTGAAGTGATCTCTACCGCACGGTTTTAGTGGCCTTTTTGGGCCACACACACACTACACCTTTACCTAGTCTCCTAACTAACCTAACCTTATCTCCTCTACAACTAACTACTCTACTAACTAAGCTTAACTACTATGCTAACAACTCTGCTAACTACTAACTGATAGTGAAGGAATAGTGAAGCTACCTACTCTGCTAACTGCTTACTCATTCACTAGCTAACACACTAACTACTAATTGTGCAAATAAAGAAACTGTGTAAAAGCAGACATTGGCAGAAAACACTCATTCACTACTAACACACTAACTACTAACTATGCAAAATATTATATGCAAGCAGACATTGGCAAAAACCAAAGACTATGCAAAAATTAAAAACTTGCAAAAAATAACTTCTTCTTCTCTCTCTTCCTTCCTAACACAAACACTCACAAAAGAAGCACAGAGTGCCTCTTGAGCTTAGTGCAAGGCGATTCCCCGACAACGGTGCCAAAAATGTGGGCGTCTGCTGCACGTATCGAAGCAAGGGACTTGCCTAACATTGTGTGCGAGCCACAGATGGCTCCAAGCACGTAACTAGCCTAAATTAGTAAGTTCAAAGATGACGATGGTGTGTCACTCACCGCTCTACGCTTGCTGTCGTGGAGGATTCCTTGCCACGAAGAAGAGGGATTCGCCGCTGTACCGCGCTCAACTACCTTGCTGCCGTCGTGCCGCGCTCAACTACCTTGCTGCCGTCGTGCCGCCGCAATGCTCGATCACATACTCTCTCTCTCTCTCTCTCTCTCTCAAGCGCACGTGGACACACACACACACACACACACACACACACACACACACACACACACACACACACACACTAGTACACAAAGGAGACGGAGAAGGAGATGGAGCAAGGGTACTCTTCTTGCATTGCGCAAATGAGAGAATGAGGTATTTTAGGTTTAGATTGACTTTTAAATGGGCTTGCCCATTCACATTTGGGCACCCACACTTAGCCAATCTTATCCAAACATTATAGGTTCTAGTTTTAGAGTGCGCCTCTCATCGATGATCACTCTTAACCATTCCTACCTGACCGACAAGCCCGGCCAATAACATAATACACTACTAGCGGGTCCGACAAGTTTGGCCCATGGCTACATAAAAGGTGGTCGCTTGGTGGCGCCGGTGGTTAACAATACTGCCTCAGTATACTATACACTTGCCCATAGAGCAAGTATACTCTCTTGGTTTTTTTGGCTTGGAGATCTCATTACCCTATAAATTGTGTATAATATAGCCTTCTAATGTTCATCTCTCAAATCAACCTAGCTTGTTGGAAATAAAGGTATAAAAATGCATGCAAAGATGGAAAAGATTATGGAGAACTTGAAGAGCACACTAAGTGTGGTAATACAAAGGTGAGGCTTGTGTATATACAAGAACGGGGAAAAACCTCCAGCAAGGAAAAGAGGTGCCACAATGGTCTTAAATGTGTTCAAGTTAAGTAGATATTAGAGTAGTTTACTTCATAGAGAGAGATAATTTTCACACATGGAAGATTATAGAGAGAGAGAGAGAGAGAGAGAGAGAGAGAGAGAGAGAGAGCACGGTATACGTGGTTCACCCAATGTGGGCTACGTCCATGGGAAAGGAGCCACTCAATGGATTTAGTACTTCAAATTAGAGGTACGTCACAAAGGGATTATGCCCTTAATGGAGCTCCCATCTTGATTCACTTTCACCACCTCACATACACCTTGTTTTATCAACTTCATAATGCATTTTGTGTGTAGAAGAGGCCTCTTTTTATAGGCCAAAAGGGCTGCCCTCTCTCATGAAAGACAGCCGTGTGTAGCCGCCCTTGTGTAGACAAGTCCGAGTTGAACTCTCCCATGCGCCCATGTGTGGCCGCCCTTGAGAAGACAAGTCCGCCTAGAAATCGGCCACTAGCCATTGAATTTGGCCACCGGTCAAAGACCTTCGCTCATCGGCCACTAGCCATTGACTATTGACCACCGATCAACCGGCAAACCAAACGGCCATTTTTCGACTACCGTGCTGTCATAATATTTCGGCGAACAGTGAATATTCCGACGAACTTGGGGTGAATTTTTGGCTTTTTGGTGAATGATTTTTCTTACGCACGATGGCTTCTCCTCATAACGGGGGCCTTAGAAATGTGCGTTTTTGAGACTAAAAGTAACAAGGGGTAAATCAGGCTTCATACTTAACACACATAAAGCAGAGTAAGCCCAAATCTTTGTGAAAGCTACATAGGCATGTAAGCCAAGAGAATCTCTCCTAAAAAGAGTCTTTCCTTGACATAATAATAATGCACCTCAATGTGCTTTGCGCAAACATGTAATGCTACGTTCCTTGCACCTACCAAGCACTGTGGCTATTAGTGAAGATATGGTGGTAGATTGTTGTCCAAGATTTGAGTCAATAGCATACTAATACAACCAGAAGTGGCCATTGTAGGTTGCTTCATGCTCAACCAAGATATGTATGAGTTGTTTAACCAATAGCATACTAATACAAAGTAACATCAAAGTTAAACCAACCAGAAGTGGCCATTGTAGGTTGCTTCATGCTCAACCAAGATATGCATGAGTCGTTGAGAGCATGAAACAAAACCCACTAGTAGACATGTGTTTTATAGCACTCAGTCCAATCCAATTCTAAATATGTATGTAAATCTAGTAACGATGACCCCCGTGTGAGATTAAACATCCCTACTTGTACTCAAGTAGCGAGAGATCTACTTAGTTTCCTTACAATGCATAAACATTGGGCTATGCATAATTTTGCTCACTTGGAAGACTACATTATGAACATCTTGCTTTGTAACTCATACATATATCAGGCAACCAATAGCATACTAATACAAACTGACATCAAAGTACTCTCTAGCATCATGAAGACTAACCTTCAAATGTCTCTAAAGGAATAGCAATAGGTGCCCAAATAATGATGCAAAACCATAATTTTGACATTTCAAAAGAGGCATTTTCCTTAAAATCAATAGTATGTCCCTCATTGGTTTAGTGAGGAGTATTTCATCATTATATAACACAATGATACAAAATTTATCATCCACACACTTTGTGAGGACGCGTTTACGTGTATGCGAGGAAGGAGAGTGCGAGCACCAAGATCGGCACATCACATGATGAGAAAAAGCTTCTTCCTACTACATCTGGATTTGTAATTCATACATATCTCAGGAAACCAATAGCATACTAATACAAAGTAACATCAAAGTATTTTCTAGCATCATGAAGACTAACCTTCAAATGTCTCCAAAGAAATAGCAATAGGTGCCCAAATAATGATGCAGAAACCATACATTTGACATTTCAAAAGAGGCATTGGTGAATCACCCTTAAAATTGATACTATGTACCTCATTGGTCTAGTGAGGAGTATTTCATCATTATAGACCACAACGATACAAAATTTATCATCCACACACTTTGTGAGGACGCGTTTACGTGTATGCAAGGAAGGTGAGCACGAGCACGAAGATTGACACAACACATGATGAGAAGAAGCTTCATCCACTCCTTATTTTTATATTAAACTAATAAATAAATTATGTTAGTGATGGGTTAGTGGGTGTCTAGTTGGCATGAAACCCTAACAATCTCCCACTTGAAGGTCAATGTGGTCTAAGTGGCCTATGTATGTACAAATGTGTGCAATTGTGAAGCGTGTCTGTGGCTTCATCCCACACTCATATTCTCAATGCAATGTGAAAAATTCTAAGAGGTTAATCTCTTTGTAAGCGTGTCTACGGGGTTGTCATCCGCATGGACTTTGTTAGGATTGATGCGGTTGCTAGCCAATATATCTTGTATCACATGATACTTGACCTCTATGTGTTTTGACTTTGAGTGAAACACGGGGTTATTAGCTAAGCCATAACACTCTCACTATCACAATGTAGCACTAGAGTCTGATGAACACCAAGATCTCCCACTAGACGAGCTAACCATACAACTTCATTTTTGTCACTAGAAACTGATACATACTTTGTCTCTATGGTGGAAGATGAAGTGAAATCTTGGAGACATGGCTTGAATGTTCGAGCAAAGAAGAATACATAGCCACATGTAGATTTTTGACTATCCATACATCCCACATAATCTACATCCATGTAACCCATTATGGATGCATCAGTATTCCCAAAGCATAAACACTTGCTCGTTGTACCCTTAAGGTATCTCAAAATGTGATTCACTACTTCCCAATAAATACTTTCTACCAGGATTTTTAGTAAATTTGCTAACCACTTCCACTCCAAACACAATGTCTAGTAGAGTAGCTACCATGACGTACATAAGACTACCCATTGTTGAAGAGTATGGTACCTTTTCCATTTCCACGGAGCATCATCCTTACTAAGTTGTGCATATGTCTACATTGGGATACTCAACAAAGACTTCCTCCCTGCATATTAAAACATTGTAAGACTTTGTGGATATATGTCTCTTGAGATAACTTCACTATTCCACATTCTCTATCCCTCTTGATACACATACCAAGAAAATGATTTGCATCTTCCAAATCCTTCATAGAAAATTACGTGCTAAGTGATTTATTTAGGATGGAAATCTCATGCTTAGACTTCCCTATAATGAGTATATCATTGACAGAAACTATCAATATGATTAATGACCAGCTTTTGGGTATACAAGCCAGTGGTCTTCTTTGCTCCTCACATAACCTTAGGACTGCATGTACTTGCCAAATTCTTGCTACCACTTTCTTGAACCTTGCTTAAGGCCGTACAATGACTTTCATAGTCTACACACTAGTTTTGTCTTGCTAGGCTTGTTAGGTTTAATTTCAAAACCCTCTGGTTGCTTCATGTAAACATCCTCTTCTAGATCCTTTAGAAATGCTCTCTATAGGTCGATTTAGACAAGTTCCACGTCCTCCTACTCCAAGCACAATACATAATGTAGTCATCTTGACTATTGGAGAAAAAATATCATAAAAAATCCACACCTTTTTTTTGCTTGAACTCCTTACCAACCAATCTAGCCCTATATTTAGGCTCTAGATTTTCTATCATGTATTTCTTCTTATATACTCGTTTGCAAAGCAAGGATTCCTTGCCCTTTGGAAATTCTAATAGTTTCCAAGTCTCATGTTCCACAATTTGAATTGTATTTAGATTGCATAGCCTACTCCCACTTTGTGCTATTCTCCACCTGAATAGCCTCTTGGTAGTCACAGGTTGGCTCTCCACAGTCAGTGACTAATAGATAATCTAATCCTCACTGAAAATTCTCCAGTTCACGAGAAACTCTTGCAAATATCATCACTGCCTGCTTGTTAATATTCACTCTCTTTAGAGCTCTACTAGTGTAGGAACATCTAGTAGACTGAGCTATCGGTGTACTCTCATTTGAGACTACATCTTTGAGTCTAACTTTTGGATATTCAACTTCTTTGATAGGTTTCCACTGCAGTGTTTGAATCATAGAAGATAACATGCATGCTTGAATTCTTGTCAAGATTTAGAATTCCAGAGATGGTAATCCCATCTCTCCATCGACATTATAACCAATGAAGATGCATTTGTATGATTTGGGGTCTAGCTTTTTGCATAGATCTTTAGGCACATGTGAGAATGCTTCACGCACAAACACATGAAGTCTATCATAGTTTGGCTTCTTGCTTGTCCACATGTCCTCCAAAATATTGTAATTAAATGGTATACTAGGGGATATGTTGATAATGTAAATCATTGTAAGAGGAGCCTCTCCCTAAAACTTGGAGGGTACGTTTTTCATAGATAGCATTGATGTGACTGTCTCCTATACGGTTCTGTTTATACACTCTGCAACACCATTCTGAGCAAGTGTCTATAATGGTGTAGTGTATTGTAATCTAATGCCTCATTTTTGCTATAAAATTTTGTGAAGTCTGTGGATATATATTCTCCCACATTGACAATGCACAAAGCGTTGGGCTTCTTGCATGATTTTTCTCAACCAACACAAGGAATTTTTGGAAATTAATAAGGACTTTATTATTATTCTTCAGGAGGTGGACTCACACATTCTAAGTAGATTCATCTATGAAAGTTAGGAAATATAGTGCCCCCCCCACTGCCCCAGAGACTTATGTGGCATAGGCCCACATAGATCACTATGTACTAAGTCTAGAGGGTTCCCTAAATTTCTATTCAATGGCAAAGAAGTAAGCCTAGTTTGCTTGCCATATATACAATACACACACAAAATAATTGAACAGAGGTAAGTAGCCCAAATCCTAAAATTGTTTTGTTTCTTTTTGACTCATATAACCAAGACAGTTATACCACAACTCAATAAAAGGAATGCTGATAACATAGATGGACTTCTCTTTTCACAAAATATCCATACAGAGAATACAATGAGCCAGACTTATATAACCAAGCCGGTTTTACCACAACTCAGTAAAAGGAAACTTGATAACATAGATGTAATTCTCTTTTCACAGAAGAGCCATACAAAGAATACAATGAGCCATAATTTTGGCTTTTCAAGATAACCAAATCCCTTTGCAAATCATCCAAGATCCATTTCCAATGACAATAGTGTAGTCCAGGTCATCAAGCTAACCAGCTAGCACCAAAAATTTAGTGAACTTTGGCACATGTCTGACACCTTGAAGTGTAAAATCTATTTCATTATGCATGCATAGTTTCACATCTCCAATGCCACAAATCTCAAGCTAATAGGAATCACCAAGCTTGACTAAACCATATGTGGGAGCATAATTGGACAACCACTCCCTATGCGGAGTAACATGAAAACTGGCACCTGAGTCAATGATCCAATTTTGTGCATAACACTTATCTAGAGAAAAAAATGCATCTGGACTCAAATCAACACATATGACAGCTATATGGCACGTTAGGAACAACCTCAGTGGGTGGAGACTCAACTACATTGAACTCCTCAATCTTCACACTACTCTTTGGAGGATCAGACTTCACAATGGATTTCTCTATCTCATGCATCAAAACACAACAATCTTTATTTAAATGTCCCTTTTTTGAGAAATGGTAGCATTTTAAATTATGCATCTCGTCTGCGGCTCTTGCTATGACCATTTTGGTAGTCTTTAGAATGACCACAATGATGACTACAACCTCTTTGCCTATGATAACCACCACTAGACATATACGCATCTCCATGCCCACCAGAATCAAGAGATTGTGGCGTATCTCTTTGGTGAGTAAAGCACTTATAATCACTAAATACAAGTTTCCCGCTAGGTGCGGAGTTATGACTGTGTTAAACATATCCCATCTCGATGGCAAAGAGCATATCAAAAGATGAATTTAATCTTATCAACAAAATTTTGCTCCTTCAAAATAAGTTATGTAAACAAGCTATTGAACTCATTCAAATGTGGGCTAACACTCCTACCCTCTTTCATGTTTAAGCACATAAGTTTTTTCATTAACAACAATATGTTTGAAGCACTCTTACTATTCTATGTTGAGATAAATACTCCCATGAATCCTTTGCATTGTTCTTGTACCTAATATTGAAGAATATGGATTCTCCAAAGTGTAAGAAAATATAGCATGAGCATCAAGGTCCTCCCACTGATCATCAATTTTTGCATTTTCTTTGTGCTCATTCAACAGTGCTTCAAAGCCCTTATTGAGAAACATATTTAATATGTGATGTTTACAAATTATAAAGTTTGTGCCATCATACTTCTTGATGTAATATTTATCTTTCTTAGAAGAACTATCTATAAGGTTAGCAAGTCACCACAATCAAACAGTTGCAGCATAGCTGTCTGACACTAGCATAATATAACAATACTCAGGGAAACGACTTGGATGGGGCACAAAGACTCTTTGAGGTTGTCAATCTCAAGAAGTGAACCTAACAAGAAAACACACCAACTCAACAAGAAAACCACCACTCAATGATTAGGAATTTGGTCTATTTTCTTCTCACCGCGCTCTAGGTCATCATGCCATTTTGGCACTCAAACGAAGTCACAATGCAGTGAAACTTTAGGAGGAGGTCTAAGAAACTTAGGGGAACTATCCTGCCAATTTTGGTCACAATCCAATAAGGTACCAAAATCAAGATCCTCATGATCAAGGTCCTGAAAACTACCATAGAACTATTTAGAAAGGTTGCCCTATGGTCTAGGAACACTCTCCTATAGTCAAAATGTCAAAAACTAGTGATTTAGGTACTCAGATATGAAGATTAGGCTCAGTGATGCATAGTCACAAACCTCAACAAAAGTGACAATGCTTACACTTGAATAAAATAACAAAGAGAGAGAAACACAATGCAAGTCTTGGAATTGAAAATGAATTACAGAATCATTAGTTGCAATGATTACAAGTTGGAGCTTCGTAGTTGCTTGAGCGTACGTACAAAAGAGCTTTCTTCTCTTTCAAAGCCTCCTTTCACATTAAGGTTATTGACTTTTATACCTAGGGCTTTCTAAATGGAAAGTGACCAATTCACATGGACCTTTATAGATATAATGATAGAATCAACTCAGGGAATCGATCTGCTACTCTGAAATCAAGACTTACACACATTGTAGCTACACTAGCTTGGAAAATTAATAGAGTACAAATGTGGTGTCCGACCAGGTGGTCAGTCAGTTTGCCAATATTCTTGCCTTCCTAGCTCATGTCGTCTCTTGACACAACCACATACGATCTTTTTGTGAGGTTTTTCTTCAACTTTGTCTTCAAGGTTGGCCTTTAGCTTGGGAAGTGCTTTGTCGTTGATGACGCTCCCCCCTTCCTTGAGTGGTTCATATCTCTTAAGTTCTAGGTAATGCGTATGTTGGTTTCAATTGTCGAGGAAATTTTGCATCTTTTGCTCATTCTTCTCTTTGTTGCCACTTTTGGCTGTGAAGATGGCTTTTGATGTGCCTTGGTCATTGACTTGATGATGGACCTGTTCTTGGTGTCCTGTAATAATTCACTAAATTCAATATTGTTGAGATCCTATGTTTGTTGTTGATAGCTCTCTTGCTGAAGTTGTCATTGTTTATTTGTTGTATTTATATGCCATTCTTCCTTTTTTTCGTGTCTAATGAAGCTTGGTTGTTGTCCTTGAAGGTAACATTTGCTCTTGATAAGTATGTTGTGATTTGCATTTGTATACCATTCTTTGTTTTTCTCGTGTTTAATGAAGCTTGGTTGTTGTCCTTGAAGGTAATATTTGCTCTTGATAAGTATGTTGTGATTTTCAATTGTTGCTCCAAGTCATTGACAATTGATTTGGGTAGCCATTTCCTTATTGCTAATGTAGAAGAATATAAGGGATGAGTGTTTCAGATTATGGTCTAAAACCTAGATGATCAAAGCGAAAATACCCAGTGGGAAAAAAGTACCTTTGGTGTATGCTCTTACTAGAGTTGAACAGCTGGACTTAAAGTACATGTCATGCAAGGTGAGTGCTTGAAAGAAACAAAGAAACATTGTCTAATGCAAGTGTAATTACGAGACACTCTATATGCATATGAGAAATTTGTCAAACAAAAGCATGCAATGTGAAAGATGGTGCTGATGGGTGCTTCAAGGAACATCACATGTGACATCAAAGGATGTGCAATAGATTCTATGTTAACAAGGGTTTTTGATGTAGAAGCTTCTCCACTCATTCCTCACTGTGCTTAGTGCATGAGCGTCTTTCAAACTTCCTCCTTCATTTCACCAGACTTAAAAATACATATACTTTGACTCTTATGCTCACCTATAACAACATGAGCAACACACCATAAATATGCTCAACTCCTCCAACTTGAGCAGCACTTAGAATAGCTAAGAAACTTATACTAAAAATAATATTACTTGAAGCTTTGGGACTAATGCCTCACTCATTTAGTGTCTTAGCTGCTCGACTATGACTTTTATGCCATGTATTTTTAATGGAAACTTGGACGTACCTATACAAGGCCAGAAATCCAATTTCACAAGATCTTAGAGATTTATGCCTCTTTAATTGGGCTGGTCTATGGATGCCACCATTTTTTCCAATAAGTTGGCATATGTTGGCTCTTCTTGCTTTGTTTGTTGATTGTCAATGCTGCATTGTGAAACAAGTCCTACGACTGTAGTAGGGACCGATGGAGCATGCACTTTGAGAAGCGGTTTTAGATGCGTGTGGGTTATTTGTGTTTGAGTTCTCACTTGCGATTTCAAAACCCACACCTTGTCTTTGGTCCCTATGTGACCAATGGACATCCTTTGCATTTGCTCCTTTTGCTTGATGACTTGATGGACACTAGGCTTTGGTATCCACAACTGGGTATTTCCATTGTAGAAGCCTTTCTTTTGCAGTAGATAATGAGCTATCCATCTAGAGGTCCTATTACTGTCAATCAAGGTTGTAAGGTATGTAGTATTCGGTACGTGTTTGATACGTACTGTACGTTGTACCGTATGGATTGGGCCATAAGGTACGTAAAATTCGTAGTATAGTTTTAAAAAGCTAAAAATACAAAGAATTTCAAATTTATATACAACCTATCTAGTTTAAAAACATTGCACAATACTTAAACATAGCCACAACTTTCAAAAAACACTTAAAATCAACCCACAAGTTAAGTAACCGCTAGAATCGAGTCCACAACACATGGCATAGTGTAGGTCAAAAGTACATAACTGAATGCTGAATCTTGATACAAAAATATCATAGTCACTCATAAAGAGTCTTGGTGGCTCAAGCAACAAAATAAAAAGCATAAATGAGTCATGAAAAATGTCCAAGTCCCAAGACCCAAAGCATTGGGCAATCACTAGTAAGTACTACTCAAAAGCATCATCAGAGGCTGATGAAGACTCAGAGAGAATGTCTCCATCTGTCAAGACATTGCCCTCATCATCATAATCGGGCTCTCTCTCCTCTGGCACAGATGCTAGGGGTGCATCACCCTCATCTAGATCATCAGCCTCTGAACTCTGGGTGTGGATGATTCGAACAGCCTCATTGGCTTGTCTACGAGCAGGCCGAACGGGTAACTTTCCTCTGCGAATGCTCTCTTTGTGTGCAACCTCTGGATCTGCAGCAGCAATGTGAAGAGGAATACTGTAAGCTCGAGAGTGAGATCTAGTGACCTGGCAATCCACGCTCTCTAGCTCCCTGTGCAACTCTCGAAGGATCTCCTCCTGCTCATCTCTAATCCGTGCATCGACCTCCTCCGTAGTAGGATCTGCCACCATCTTCAACTCTGTGGGATCCACCTACAATGACAAGACAAAACATAGTCCATGATTCAACACTGTCTTTTGATCATTGACTTGTTTTCATAAATGTGCATGTAAATCTCACCTGCTTGGGTGTCCCCAAGGCATGAAAGCTGCGCACAAGCCGCATGTTATCACGGCAATAAACCAGTCTCTTTAACTGCTTGGTGCTAAGACGATTGCGTATCTTCATGTGAATAAGAGAGCATGCACTCCAGTTGCGCTCGCATGCCCCAGCTGAGCAATCCTACAACAATTCAAATAACGAACACTCATGGGTCACAAGTGTCACGTGTGACAATATAGCTTCATCATTCAATAATTATAAATTATAATTCAGACTTCAGTATTCACCTCAGAAAGGATGCGCAATGCAAGGTGGCACAACTTGGGAAGGCCCTGGCGTCCATAGTTCTACCACCATGTTAAAGGAAGCTTGGTAGCTTCCTTTCTCAATGCTGCGGACCACACAAAGGTGGGTCCTAAATTGTTCATGTAGCTACTCATCTCTAAATCTAGAATCAATTGCTCATCCTCATCATATATGATGTTCAGATATTCAGAGCGTAGTGTGAGCAATGAAGCCTCCTCAAACAATTCTTGGCTCTTGTAGAGAGGATGGAGAACTGCAGCCATCCCATAAATGGAACGACGCATGAACTGCCATCGAGTCTCTACAATAGCCAGAATATCATCACGACTATAAACAAAATAGTCATAGTAAGTATGTGTTTTGAAAAATTATAAATAGACATGTCACATGAGGACATTAGAGCACTTTGTAGTTTGTACTATCGATCTTGTGTCAATGAGGTACATCCAGAAATGTGTGTCTTCATCTGCATAAACAAATAATACACCAACCCAAGTGTAGAGCCCTCCATGTCTGTGACCCGTAGTAGTACATACAATGGCTGTAGAGCCACTGCCAAGGACTGCACCTGTGTCCAAAAGGTCTCATCAATAACCTTTCTTTGAATGTACTTGGTCGCCTCTGATTGAGCGTGGTACATCAACCTCCACTTTGGATCCACAACTATCTGCAACAACAGAGGATCTCTCAATCTGAACAGCCTCTGAAGCACCAGATACATGTATGCAAATCTGGTCTTCGAGGGACGCACCATGTGTACTGTACTGTGCTGTGGCTCCTGAAGATTGCCAAGGCCTGGTGTTTTTTGCGGAAAAAAGTGGTAAGCTTGGATGCATCAGACACTTTTGGTTGCACCCAGGGAAGTTTTCCTATGTCCTCCATGAGAAGGTCTAGGCAATGTGCAGCGCATCATTTCCACACAATGTGCTTGAACTCAGCCTCCACCATATCCCCCATGGCCTTGCAATTGGAGGCATTATCAATGACCACCTACAATGAGTCATGACAAGATATTAAATGAAGTGTGGAAATTATTACGTTGGACAATGTATGCAAAATTCAAATGTGCATGCCACATGGTCAGGAATCAGTATCTACCTGCACGACGTTCTTCTCCCCAACCTCCTTGATGGCATGGCGAATATGTTTGAAGATGAACTCCGCAAAAATGCATTCTCCAGCTTTCCCTGCATCCATGGCTTGTAAGAAGTATGTGCCCAAGTAGGAGGAAACAAGGATATTGATAATGTGGCACCTCCGCGTGTCACTCCACCCATCAAAAAGAATAGTGCATCCAAATTGTTGCCACCCAACCTTCATTGGAGTCAATGCTCGGTCTATGATCTCTTTTTGGTCGTCAAGCATGGTAGTGTGCATCTTTTGGTAGTCAAGACCATTCCAGGAATCTGTAGCACCAACCTGTGAAATAGCTCTCACAATCCTCTTCGATCAGTCTTCAACACATTGAATGCAATGTTGCACTCTATGAGAGTCCGCGCAATCTCCATCTCTGCAACTTTTTGTCGCTCTTTTACCCATGAATCACTATGTACATGTGATGGCAATGTGGTTTGCCTTGGGCCACGTACACCCTCAACCCCATGTGCACTTACTGCTGAAGCACTAGCACCCTCATCCTCAGCTTGTGAAACACAAGATCTCTTTCTACTAGTGCCTGCAAATGATGGCGCTGCAAACGCAGAGCCGCCAATATCTCCAAGTAATGCATCCTACAAGGCATCTGCTGCTGCTGCTGTTGCACGTGCTCCCCCTGACTGTGACAATGCTGTAGATCCTGGAGGAAAATGCTCCAAATCAAGGCATCCCTCAATGCTGGCGGGATAGCCTTGCAACCCCCACAATGTCCAGTGGTGCCAATACCAGTGAGATGCTTCAAGACCCTGGTAATTTTACTCATCATCTGCTCTCCGTAGTACTTGCACACCCAAGTGCGAGTCCCTGAACGTGCTTGGCCTCCTGTGTTGACAAATCTCAAGACATTGGTGTGCTCGGCCCAAAGAGGATTAGGTCGATGAGGCATGATAACTCTGCAACACAATTAATGCACACTTCAAAGTTGAATACAAAACTTTCAATCTTTCGCGAGGTCAGGACTCTAGAGTGCCTACTTGAGGCTTGCAGACTCCAAACACAAAGGGAGGGAGGGAGGGAGGGAGAAAGAACCTTATCGGTGGCGTTCCACCCTTCCTTGGTCTCTGTGCAGACACTATGCAGACTCTAGAGACTGTGTTCTGGTTCTCTGTTGCGATAATAACAGGTATAGGATAGGTGGAGTTATTAAAAGCCTCGCCCAACCAGTCCGACCAAGGCGTATGCGGATCCGTCGGCCAATTTTCTTTTTAAAAGCTGGGCACGTACGAAATCATACGGTACGTATGGATATCATACGGATGTATCGTACGGTACGGAATTAGTCTGTACGTATGTACAAAAACAACCTTGTCATCAATCATCAATTTTGACTGGCTTTTGTTGGTTCTTAGTCGTGATTTCTATCCTTTGGGTGAGCCTTGTGTCTCCTAACTAATCTTTGTGGTTTTAGATTGAACTACTACTCTTGGTAATCAAATTTAAGTGCTACCTTGTTAAACTCCTTGTGCTTCGAGTAGCTTGAATGGAATCATTTGTTGGTTCACCTGTCTTTGTTGGGTAGCTTGGTTGAAGTTTAACTTCTGCACCCATACTTGTTGCATTGCTTGCTTCTTTGAATGTCTTTGCTTTTGCATTTTGTGGTTTTCCTTTCTTCTAGTTGACGCGTGCTTCCGACGTTGATGGCTGGACTTGCTCTTTGGCTGAGGTGAGTAGGTCTATGCTATTACTTTAGGCTTTTTGGCCCAAACATGAGAGTTTCCTTGGAAGTATCCCTGAGTAGTGATTGACTCATTTGATGCTACCCACCTTATTACCTTTGGTTGTTGAGGTTGGACTTGCAAGTGATGTATCCAAATTGGATCTTTGATTCTGATGTACTCTTTGGATACCAACACTTGGTTGATTCTCTTCTGCTTCTTTTGGAGACTTTTTTGTGATGAAAACTTTGGTTGATAAACATTTTGCTTGGGTTTTCATTTCATTGTTGATGGTTTGGCTTTTGATGTAGAGGCTACATAGAAAGCTTAATGGAGATTCATTGAAGGTAAAGTCAACTTGCAAGGTTGATCTACTTTAGTGGTTGCTTTAGCTTTACCTTTCTACATGATGGTTGGTTGTTTCTTTGTTGCATGAGCTTGAGATGCTTTTGGGACACTTACTGTTGTTATTGTTGTTGTTGTTGAAAGAAGATGTTTATCTAGCTGTCTCTCAGGACTAGATCCTCTTTGATATGATGGGAGTCGATTATTTAAAAAGTGTCCTTGAACTCTCTGGTACTCAACTTAAGTACGACTTCTGCTATACCAAAACTATGGATTTCCATTTTAGAACTTGTGTAGACTGGTGATTTTGAGTCTTGTTTCTCCTCATATGTTGAATTTGATCATTGTAGGAGAGAATCGATCTTTTGTCTTCTCCGTCTTCTTTTCTAGAGCTTGCATTTGTTGGATGTTTGATGTGGAACTTGTTCTTCATCTTCTTTCGGTTGTGTGTTTTTTGGATTCGGCTTCTTTGAATCAATTGTTGTCGATTCTTCAGGTATCTCAATGATGACATATTCTCATGGTCGCTTTTCATCCTTCTTTATTTTGCATCATGATCCATGACATTGTTCTCTCTCACCTATTTTTCTTTCATACTCACAAGCTTCATTAGCTTCATTCAACACTTTTATCGTAAAACAAGGAGTTATGTCATAGCCATTCTCGTCACAAAACTTTGTAGGCATAATTTTATTTACGCATACATCTAGACTTACCAATATCTATTCTCAACCAAAAGGTTCAAACAACTCTTCAAAAAATGGCTCTTTAAAATAAACCTTGTCTTCTTTTGATCTCTCTAGGATACAATCTTCCTTTCTGAGGCTTCCTCATTCAGATGCTCCGCACATCCAAATATGCGCATCCTTCACCAACCAAGCAGACACTTGTGTTCTAAAATTTGTAGTTACACCAAAGTCTTCTATTGGGGTTTTGTTTACATCTCTGTAACTATGGTTCTTCATGCTAGCCCTTGTTGTGACACCCTTATGCCACAAGTAGAGATGGTCATAGTCCCAATCTTGAACCATTTTGAGTTGATGCATGAATGGTCGTCCCAAAATAGCCTCAAAGTTGTTGTCTTTTCCAAAGTCAATTACAACAAAAGTGTGCTCATACTCTATTTTGCAAGAGGATACAATAATTTGCTCCAGCATCCCAAAGGGTCTCTCCACATATCCGTCCCCTAGTTGCAACCTCATGCGCCTTTTTCTGAGAACTGGTCTTCCCCATTTCTCCCAGGTTATCATTGTAGCAATGGCTACTCCGGCCCCACTGTCGATTATTACTATTATTTTTACTCCTTTGTACTTGAGTGGTAAGGTGGTGTTGCCTTCTTCACCTTCACAATAGTCACCCACCTGATTCACTGGTACCGGCTTTGCCTTTGGTTTCTTGGATTGAGTTATACCCATGTTTTCATTCGTGGGTTTGTCATGTGAAGGAATTTTCAACTCGATCTTTTCCAGGTGTCTTTTCATTTGTCCCCAAATATGCGGCCTGATCTTCAAAAGTTGTGCGAGGGCAAAGGGTGCATCTTATAGGGGATGGCATCAATTCATGCAGGCTCTTTCTATCAGTCATCTTTGGAATTGGATTCCATTGAGATGATAAAACCCTCTTTTTTGGTTTTTGATCGTCCTCCATTAGGATTGTGGCCATGGCTCATCCACTTCAGGAATTGACAGCATCTCATGATATTTGGCCTCATCTATTGTGTTTGAAACAACCCTCGTATCCAATGGGTTTTTCATTTCTTGGTTTGGTTGGTTTGCCCATTTTGTCTTCTTTTAGTGCATTTGCGTTCTTCTTTTTGGGTATAGGAACTACTTGTTGCGGGACATTCAATATTTTTGGTTGCATTAGAGCTTGGTATTTTTCTATGAGCCCTCTGGACATTTCCATTTGTTTGGTTACAATTTTTGGATGTGGATATGTCAACAGACTTTGTTATAATGTAAGATTGGGTTTCAATCTAGCCTTTTAAGCCTACAACATGGCATCTAATTGCTCATTAAATTTTTCTACCAAGACCAAACCTCCTGAAGAAATTTTGGATGATTTCTCTTTTGCCGTTCATTCCCTATTTTCCTTTCCTTGTTTCAGTTTCTCTTTGGTTTGTTGCAGCTCAATTTCTAAGGCGGTTTTTTCCTTCATACTTTTTGCTTTCATTTTGTTCTTGTTTAGATTTCCACGATTTTCTTCCAGTCCTTTACTGATATGTTCTCAACTTTCGTATGAATAGGCAATATGGATTCCTTGGCGGGTTTGTTTTTGGCAACTTCTTGAGCTTGAGCTCTTGTCACTGCATGTACAGGAACCATAGCTTCTACCTCAAATTTTCTTTAAGAGGGCATCTCTTCTACATTGTTAATTGTTTATTTTTCCTTGTTGTTCAGGTGTTTTAGAAAATCATTAACTAGGTGTGCAACAACACATTCTAGAAAATATCTCAATATTTCTAGATTCTTTGACCCATGAGGACAATCTTTTGGTCAATGATTACCTCCACACTTGTAGCATGGTTCTACGTTGCATAGCTAGTGGTGCCACCAATGGATATTCTTGCCTAGTAAGAGTAGTATTTGAACCGTACTCTTGATTGACTATGAACATTAAGGTGTTTTTGTCCATGGAGTGTAGTTGGCTACCTCTCTACCATCATTCAAAAGACACAGTTGTTGCCTTAGCATACATTGCAGTTTTGGCTGAGTGTTACACCATGGGGGGGGGGGGGGGGGGGGGGGGGGGGGGGGGGGGGGGGGGGGGGGGGGATGATCCCCTCCACAAGTCTCACATCTCCTCATTTGAGATTGTCGCACTTTTGGGTTCTGTTGTAGCCTTGTTTTGTCCTTCTAATCACCTTCTCAATGAGTTGATCAATGCTTGGTTCTCAAGGAGTTTGAATATCTTGCTTTGTTGCAGATTCACTCTTTGGAGAAGAGGCATTACTAATCATGTTGTTTGCATCATCCGTCACCTCTCTGTAGGCCTTACAATTGTCAATTAAATATAGAGATTCTCTAGTGACCTACTCAAATGTCATGAATGCTTTCAAATGTAGGTTCTTTTTGAGAGTTTTTCTCCTTAAGACCTATATGAAGAGAATTGATAGCCTCTCATCTTGGGTAGCTCTCTCATACGACATCTCTCTATGTATTGTTTGAAGCGAAGCAAATCTTCCTTCACCTTCTCATTTGTTTTTGCTTGAAAGTGTAGATTTGTGAAATTGTGTTTGCTTGATGCCCCTTTTTGAGAACTACTTTGTGAATTCTTACAAGAGTTGCTCTATGTTTGAAAAAAATCATCTTTGTTCAATGGTTCGGAACCACATCAAAGCCATCCCTTCTAATGTCAATCCAAATCCCTTATATTGAATATGAAAATCCGCAATTTGTTTAGGTCTCAAAAATTTCTTGAAGAGTGAGTATGAGCATATGGATCCTCTAACCCACTGTACTTTTTCTTGACACATTGGGCCACTTGATATGGTCTTAGTCGTTGTGGTCTAGTCACCAATCTAACCAATTTGTGGTCTCTGGCAAGGACATCTCTCACTCTCTCTTCTTGTCTTGGAGAAAATCTCGATGGAATCCTCTCTTATGTATGCTCTCATAGTGGTTTTGGCTAAAAGTAAGTAGACATCGGAGTACCTCTATAGTATATTGTTCTAGATCAATCGAATCAACAAGTTTGTTCTCGGATCCATACTTATCTACCATCAAAACTTGCACTCCTTGAGCATCTATATACATAAATTCATAGATGCTCTCATGGTTGGTCAACTTTCTCGCATTGGGTCCTACACACTTATAACAAATATCTTGATCCCCGCTTGTGAACCTATACAAGCCCTCATGAGAGTAATTCATTGGAACTCTCATGGATTTGTTGGTTTTGATGAATTTCACGTTCGGTTTGTTGATCAGTGGATGCCTCTTCTCTAGGTATTCTCCCAATCCCACTGTCAAAGGTATTGCATCATTTCTTGTGGTTTGCATGTCTATGAGTGGAGTAAAAAATCCTAGTGGTGGATGATTTGTCATTGTTAAGGCTCACTCATAACCTCTCAAGATAGTCTTGGATAAGCTCACCTTGGCTTAGTGCAATCTACCCCTTTTGGTTCCTGGTCAGGTCTTTTAAAGGTCAAGACTTTGTGACTCTTTGGTCTCTGAGAACTGGTTTTGGATACCCTAAAAGTTTGGACTCCTAATGTTTTCTTATGTGTGCACTACTAATCTAGAAAATTTTAGGTCAATCAGTTACCATGGGTACATGGATCGCGATCAATGTTTGGAGGCCAAATTGACATTTCTTATACCGTTAGAATCAACATGATTAGTAGATGCTATGGTATCAATTTTTTTTTATTTGGACCTCTGGGTTGAAACTTTGATCAATTTTGATACTTGAGTTTTGAGTTTTTGACTTTGTGTTTGATATCAAAATTTAGTTTTGAAAAAAAAAACTAGACTCCTTGAGACCTACTCTAGCTATGGTGCAAATCTAGTCTCAGTCTCTGTGATAGGGGGACATGGATCGCGATCCTTGTACCCTTGTGTCAGAATCCACTAAAAATTAGCACATAGGTTTCCCTTGGTCCCCTGATGCTAGCTATATGGTTTTGTGTGGTTTGGACTTGATTAGGTCAAGAAAAAGTCAATCCCAGGTCCATTTTAGCCGTTTTTCACCTTAATTGTTTTTGACACTTTTGATGAGTTTTTTGGAATTTTTTGACAATCCTCCTTTGAAAGTTTTGTTCACAATGGTCTCTGCTAATAGCTGATATAGTTTATGTCCAAAAATTCACATGGGAGACATGGATTGCAATCCATGTTCCATCACTTCTGGATCAGAAATTTGGTATATAATGTTTATAGCCTATCTCCCAAAAAAAAATTTGAGTTTGGATCAATTTTGCTCAATCAAAAGTGAATTCTATAGTCTGTTATGGCAGTTTTGACAATGTTCTTTTTTTTTTGCTCTTTTGACCATTTTTTTCAACTTTTTTGAAAATAGTTCTTTTGGGAAAAGTGTTTGTCTATGTCTCAGCTACCTACTGCTCAAATCTCAG
Source organism: Adiantum capillus-veneris (assembly GCF_014529385.1). Classification (NCBI taxonomy): domain Eukaryota; kingdom Viridiplantae; phylum Streptophyta; class Polypodiopsida; order Polypodiales; family Pteridaceae; genus Adiantum; species Adiantum capillus-veneris. The sequence goes on along the minus strand of NC_140951.1, from coordinate 13,055,013 downwards.
GCAAAAATCTTGATGGGGGACATGGATCGTGATCCATGTTCCATCAGATATGGATACCAAAATTAGCGTGCTGGTTCTTTGTAGTGTTAGTAGTTTACTCCACCACTTATTTTTGGATTTGGACAACTTTTTATTAGTCTAAAGATTTTTTTTTTGGCTGTCGTGGGGGTTTTGAGTAGTTTCTATGTTTGATACTTTTGACCACTTTTTTTAGTTTTTTGCAATGGTGCCTTTTGGGAAAGTTGTTCCAAATGGTACCGCTACCTACTGATCAAATATCAACTCCACATGATCAAAGGGGACATGGCTCACAATCCATGTTTGACCACATCTGAACATGAAATTTGGTCAGTTATATGTCTGCACTCTGTGGATGTCAGATTTTTACTTTTTTGGATTTGGATTTTAAAAAGTTCAAAAGTCCCAAATTTTGGTCAATTTCCAAGGTTTTTGTGTCTTTTGCTCAATTTCTTGATTTGAGTGAGTTCTCACCAAAATTGTGTATTTAGTGATTTGGAACCACACTAGACCCAATGGTATCAATTTTTATTCAAAAAGTCATAGGGGGACATGGATCGCGATCCATGTTTCTGCACCAAATTGCATGAAACTTTTTAGATTGACTCTCTGTGGCTTGGTTATCCCCTTTTTGAACTTATTTTTGGGTTTGAATTAGCTTTTGAGTTGTGACCATCAAATTTCTAATTTTTCAAAGTTTATGGTCGTTTTACTCAAAATATGATTTTCATCCTTTTTTGCCTTGACTTTTCGGCCCAAATTTGATGGTTGTAGTTTCTACTTACCTACTTGTAAGTATTGAAATGAAACTAAGAAGAAAAACAAAGAAAATAACAAAAATAATGGTCGTAACAAAAAAAGGTACACCACTCTGAAAGTAATGAGAAAATCTAAGAGTGAAATGCTTTTGGCTATCTCATTGACAACCCTCTTTACCTCTCAAGAATAGATGGGAATAGATCTAGCAAGTCCCCGAATTCTAGACTCTACCAAGCATTAAACCCCGTGCCTAGTTGCTCCACTGCTAAAGTGTAAATGGAATGAAAAGATTAATCCTAAAAAAAGAACACATTAAGTACGCACTAGGTCACTCACAATCTAAGGATCGTTCCCCAACAACGCCACCGATGTTAGCGGGTTGTCACAATTGGGACGTCTGCAACATAGCTATCTGTTGGCACTAACATAATATGTCAATCCTTAGAGAAGCGACTCAGATGAGACACGACAACTCTTTGTTGTCAATCTCAAGAAGTGAACTTAACAAGCAAACACACCAACTCAAGAGGCAAACCATCACTTGATGCTCAAGGAATTGGCCTATGTCCTTTCTGATCACTCTAGGTCATCACACCATTTTGGTACTCAAACGAAGTTGAAATGCAACAAAACTTTAGGAGGAGGTCTAAGACACCTAGGGACACTATCCTACCAAGTTGGCCACAATCCGACGAGGTACCAAAATCACGATCCATCATGATCAAGGTCCTAAAACCTGCAACATAACTATCTAAAAAGATCACCTTATGGTCTAGGAACACTCTCCTATGATTAAAATGTTGAAAAACAATGATTTAAACACTCAAATCTAAAGATTAGGCTTACTAATGCATAGCCATGAACCTCAACAAAACTGACAATGCTTACACTTGAATGAAAGATCAAAGAGAGAGGAACACAATGCAAGTTTTGGAATTGAAAACGGATTACCAATCGTTAATTGGATGATTACAAGTTGGAGCTTGGTAGTCTCTTGAGTGTACGAACAACAAAGCTTTCTTCTCTTTCAAAGATAAGTTTCCTTTTACATTAAGGTTATTGACTTTTATACCTAGGGCTTTTGAAATGGCCAATGGCCGACTCACATGGGCCTTTACGGATATCATGACAGGATTACAACTTAGGGAACTGTTTGATCTGCTACTCTGGAATCAGGATTTAAACACAATGTAACTACACTATCTTGAAAAAATAATAGAGTACAAATGTGGTGTCTGGATAAGTGTCAGGATAGGTCGACGCGTGTTCAATCAATCCGCCAACATATACCTAAGAAGAGAAAATACATGCGAATGAAACTTTGGATTTATGGATTTTTTTTTGTGCAAAAATTCTGCCAGAGTCTCTTTTTCACGGAGAACATAATTTCAACCGAAACTTGGAAATATATCGTGAAACAAATTTAAGTTGGACATAATTTACTATTACCATATACGTGTGGTAGTGATGTGTGTGAACACACCTAGGACCGTCGGGGCATTTTTTCCCTCACTAGGAGGTTTTTTCCCTTGTGCATTTTATATATGTCCATCACTTTATGGCTAATTTATCTCTCCATTGTGCACTAAGAAATACTACTCTCTGTTGTGTGCCTTAAGCTTCTTCATCTTCTCCAAGATGTGTGTGTATTCTTGCAACCCTATTCCAACAATTGGTATTAGAGCAGGTTGTGTCCTCTTGAGCATAGTTGCCAACCAACATCACTAGCCCATGACTACTCACTTTGACAGATTTGGTTGAGCTTTGGTGAGCTTCAACAGGTCAACAAATACTTTGGGAGAGATCATAGAGCCTAATTTGCTCAGAATTTTCATTCGGGCTCATTTCGATGTCCATTTCCACTACAAGAAGTATTGCACATGTAATTTTGTCCTTTTGTGCAAATTTTTTGTCATTATTGTTTTTTGCATAATAGGTCCCTTATAGTCTTTGTCTGGTTGTGCTATATAGCACATATTGGTCTCTCTTTGTTTCTCCTCTTTTGGGATAGTTTTCACATCAAGTGCAGATACTCACCATGCTTGACAACAACATAGATGTGTTTAAGATGTTTGTTGCCGAGGATATGGGAAAAACTATCCAATGTGGAATTACATGATGAAAAATGTTCTTGTGTCAAAGGAACTTTGGAATGCTGTGCATGGTATTGATGTATGTCCCGATTCTATGGATGTAGGCACTATTGAGGATGTTGCAAGTTTTGGTGGTAGGATTGCTATTGCTAGAGCTGTTTTGCCTACGGCTGAGCAGACTCTTTAGGATGTTACAAATGCACATGCTCATGCATTAAGTGCATTATCTGTGAAGTACACTATTACTCCTCACATTCACTCAACTAAATCAACTTCACAAGCTTAGGATATTATGGCTGATCTATATGTAATGAGGCTAAAATTGCATTGCTGCGCAAATAGCTAGAATTGAAGATTATGCATGAGGAAGATGACATGGAAACTTTTCTTGTTGGTATCTGTGAGTGCATGAATGCGGTGCGTGTGCGGAGAGAGAGAGAGAGAGAGAGAGAGAGAGAGAGAGAGAGAGAGAGAGAGAGAGAGAGAGAGAGAGAGAGAGAGAGAGAGAGAGAGTACACAGGGATGTGTGGCAGAGCTCCCAAATCTCACTGTGTGAGCACAATGTGACAATGAGTGAGAGCTCATTATTCTTTGTATGTATAAAGAATAAGGAGATAAATGTGAGCGGCCAGACACTGGTTGACGGACACGGGCAAAGCACGGTGAGGCACACTGCCTTTACCTAACATTCTCCCACTAAAAAGGCTGTGTGCCGATAAGTGGCGAGAAGACTAGCCTACAACTGGTATATACAAGAGGTGAGAGAAGACGGCTCTCAACCTATGCCCACTGGGTCACTCCAAACACGTGAGCGCATCTGTAACTGCTCTAGTGTAGATGCAACATGCATACCACTAGGGCTAGAGCTACGATGACACTCCTGATGCAGGTATCGAGTGATGACATGCATGGCTCGACAATGCACAATGCCAGTGTCAGTCATCACATGACTGACAACCCCCACTACAAATGCACAAACTGCATAAGCAAGATCGGGTCTCAAGACCAAAAGGTCAGACATGAGAGATCCAAAAGCTGACACCAATCTATTTCTGTCAGCAACCTCAATGTCATATGCATCCTCATAAGGAACCACCTGACTATGCATCACCATGTCAGCATCGTCTGGCAAAGGCATATTTGCTGAGAATGACTGCAAAACCAAAAAATCAGCACCACTGCAATCACACACAGTTGTATAAAGGACACTATCACCTTCAAACGTATCAAACACATCATAGAACAATGCTCTGGCTCAACTGATGTCACCTCATTTGATGACTGACCAAGCTGTGCATCCCCAGAGACACCACTGTGTGCGTGAACGTCACCACAAGAAAAATGCACAACCTGATCTCCATGCAACACAACCACAAAAGAGACATGCCTCGTCTCTCGCTCCAAATATGGTTGCAAATACACAGAGACTACACCGCCTCGTGTGCCAAAAATATACAAAGGGTATACCAAACCAGTCCTAGCACCTCAAGCTATCACTAGTGATCCCCAATGCATTCAAAATGACTGCTCTCCAAGCAGTACACAATGTCCACTACTCTGCAAAACTTACGCACTGAAATGAGACTCTGGCTGAGTTATGGTACATAACGTACATCTTGTAGCGTAAGCAATGGACCGCTAGGTAAAGACATGCATACATCTCCAACACCCTCTATGTCATATGATGAACCATTAGCAAACTGCACACAACCAAGTCTCCCATGAGAGAAAGAACAAAAAAAATCACGATGTGGCGTCACATGAAAAACTACATGCTCATCTAGTAGAAAACAAATAGACAATGTGCTATCCCAAGAAACAAAGTAGTCTAAAGGCAAGCTAGACTCAAAAGTGACATGCTCGTCACATACATACTCTCTATAATTTGTCCTCATAGTAGCACCATGCATCTGCCTCTTTTGCTGCCTCATACGCCTGAAGCAACCGTGCCTAATGTGACCTGTGTGACCACAATGCCAACAATGCAAGTGTCAGCAAGAACGAGACCGTTGTCTCTCACTGTCACACATCTCTGCAACCATAAGTGAATGGCGAAGAACCAAAGAATGTCGAGAAATCTAGGAAAAATCTGGTAGAATCTCCCCTGTAAAATGAGTAAAATCTCAAATACAATCTCAACCATAAACCATGCCAAAGTGGCAACAAAGTGAGAGGTAACTCGACCATTACACAATGCTCAAAAGCATCATCAATTGCATCAAAACCGATGCTCACATATGCATAAAAAAACTCCACAATCTGCAAACTCTGCAAACCGAGCGTAAAGCGCATAACCATATACGCAATTAGAGAGCAAACGAGCTCAAAACGCGTCCCACAAGAGAAACTTCCTACAGAAATCTGCAAAAACTTGTGAAACCTGTGACTAGCCTATATTGTAGCCACACAAGCATACACGAATCCTCACTCCTGCGGGAGTGGATACAAGAACACCAAACCGTGTCCAAATTGACAAAATTTGTCAAAAGTGAGAGTAAACACTCGATCATTGTCAAAGTGGCAATATATCGACCACTGTACAAGATGGCATAACACTGCAAAATTTTATGGTGAGAGACGGGGAAAAACAAACATAATTTTCTTTGCAAAATGAGGCAAAACTCAATGCAAACCGCAAGCCAAAAAGTTGCAGATAACTGCCAGAGTGGGAGTCAACTCGACCACCAAACCATCACAGAGCAAATTGCGAATACGCATAAACCATGGCGAGAAATCTTGGAAAAAATCTGGCACAGTTTCCCCTGGAAACTGAGAAAAAACTCAAAAAATTTCACCAAATACGCATGACAATAGACAATGTCTCAGTAGCAAAATCCACAAATGGTCTACATACAATGCCAAAAGCCTGGCAAATTGGCTCACCTCCTGACCGAGTAGCTCTATGGATGTGTACCTGTTCAAAAAACACTGCAAACCTGTAAACGTGCGAGCTATGGCTAGCTCAAATTATATCCACATAATGTATACTTAGCATGAAACTGCACAAAATCGTGCCAAAAAAAAAGCTCTCTGAAATGTCCCACACAATCAAACAATGTGTATGAAACCGCATCCGGATGTGTAACGATCTAAAAGTCACATCCCAAAGTATCACTTGCATATGCAAAAACAAGGTAAATTCTCTCTTAAACAGCACCACAATGTACCATACATAGCCAAAGATGCAAACCACATCACTCTCTACACTGTAGGAATCAAACGGCAAAACCTCGATATGTCAAGATTGTTGACAGGATGCTGCAAACAATTTAGCACTCAAAATTTATTTTTTTTATATGATTAACGTGTTTGAAACGTGCCAAAACCTTAGGGTAGACTCCTGGATCACATGTATCCGAGTCCGAGTGTGAGAGATATGTCAAAATCCTCCGTTTCGGCCCAAAAACGCCGCATAAACTTGTTGCTATTGCACGTGCTGTAATTCAAAGCAGAATTTCAAAAAAAGGACATCAGCATCGCGTCCGGAATATGCCAAAACCCAACCTAGAATCTTGGATCATATCCATTGAACTCCATGTGACGAAGATATGCAAAAAACAATGTTTCAAGAGCCAAAAACAACAAAAACAAGCTGCAACACTTCTTGTTTTTGCTCTTTCTCTGCAAAATTCAGCAGTGGCTTGCTACAAAATCTCTACACAAGTTGAATATACATGCTTGCTGAAATCTGACACCATCGAGCCGTATCCACCTCCGCCGAGCTCAAGTTGCCATAGCCGCGAGCTCCGTCGCTTCCGTTGCGCCGGGAAGCCATCACACACGTGTTGCCAAAGCTCTGATAATACCAATTGTGAGTGTCAGAATGTGGTGCGTGTACGGAGAGAGAGAGAGAGAGAGAGAGAGAGAGAGAGAGAGAGAGAGAGAGAGAGAGAGAGAGAGAGAGAGAGAGAGAGAGAGAGAGAGAGAGAGAGAGTACAGAGGGATGTGGGGTGGAGCTCCCAAATCTCACTGTGTGAGCACAATGTGAGAATAAGTGAGAGCTCCTTATTCTTTGTATGTATAAAGAATAAGGAGATAAATATGGGTGGCTAGACACTGGCCGATGGACAGGGGCAAAGAACGGTGAGGCACACCATCTTTACCTAACAGTATCAAGGATAGCTATGAGTAACTCATATCTACAGGCAAGGTCATTTCGGACAGTTCCCTTGTGCACACTATCCTTCATGTAGTGTCAGATTCTTACCAGATTTTTACTAGTACTTAAAGACTTATGACTATTGGAGGCTCGCCATAGCATAGGCAATCTCCCACAAATCTATCAATCCGGAGAGAGAGAGCATGACCCGGCTAGGGCTTGGAGGCATCACACAAAGAATGTGCGAGAGCGTCATCGGATGCAAAGATTGAGAGGATTCAAGAGCGTGCATCCTCCAATGCAATTAGAAATCATCCCAAACAACTAATGCTAATCGCACATCAAGCATCAATTCAAGCAATCATCTACACACATCAAGCAACGAAGTGAAACACACTGATCTTGGAATCTCTCAAGCACAACTCTAATTACATGCATTGACGATTAAGCACACAGGATTGCATTCAAATCGGCCACCCCAACCATGCCAATCGTGGTGTCCAAATCAAGTCACACATAATCAAATTAAGCTCAAGGCTTCTTAAACCTACACACACACAAGCACACCATTAGAGGACAACTCTAATCCCTCAATCACGAGTACGTCCACTCCGCTTAATCGAGAGAGTTAGATAAGGACTCCACTAATCGGATAGCTTAGCATAAGTAAGAGTTAGATTAGAGAAGATCAACACTTCAAAACAATGAAGGAAAGTAGATAAACATGATTGACAACATAATGAAGACTAGATTAATTAAGAGAGGATTACACTAATTACATGTGATTAGCACTAGCCTTCTAAGCATGGGCATTAAGCTCAAAGGCTAGGCCATCAAGACCTCCTCTAGAGAGAGAGTTCTCAAAAGGACCACTCAAGAATGACCTCTCATTAAGCATAGGGCTCTTTTATAGTTTTGGGCCTCAAACCCTTCAACTATGGGATAAAGTGAGCTCTCTAGCCTAGACTCATACAACTTTGGAACTCCTAAATGAGCCCAAGCCCTATACAATGAAAAGTAAACACTGTGCACTATGGCACATCCACAACTTGGTGCATAAATGGTGTAGCCTGTGTTAGCCGCTGCTAACATTCCCCCCTTCCTAATTTAGCGCACGTCCTCGTGTGCCGGTGAAGCAAGACATGGTGACATGGTAGAAAGCAAGTCCAAGGAAGAAATGTTGAGCTGCAAAACATAAGAACAAGTAATGAGTATCAAAGGCCACCAAAAATGAATAAACATGAAGCATAAATGAACAATCATGCAAAGTGATTTTTTGCTTCTAAAAGATGGGTTAATCATAGTCAAAAACTAGACAACATAAAGCAAAAAAATACTCAAACTATTGTGAAGATTAAACCACTTGAAATTTCAGTTTTATGCATGAAACACAAGCAATCAATTATGACCCTAGGCTAATGCAAGTTCATAAACCTACTAGCCTAAAGACTATGTGAACAATCTTAATAAATCATTCAAGTCTATCATGTCTATGGGCTATAAAAAGCTCCTAATCTATTAGTACATTGTCAAAGTTTTTTTGAAGCTCATGGAAGTTTTGATTTAGTCATTCATTGTAAAATTGAAGCACAATCACAAGGCTACCACCCCAAGGCAAGTCTAGGTGCGACTCTCAGCTCCTTGAACCCTCAAGAAGGTTTTCCAAAAGCCTACTAGCTTACCAAGGCGATGGCTAACCCCTATCAACCCAGGGCATCGGTTTAGGGCTTTGACCAAGCGAGCCAAAGTGATTCCCCTCGCCTACCAAGTGTCAATAAGGCGCTAGGCCTCACATAGACACAACATAACATATAATTTTTATTTTCATGTGCCTTAGTAGCATTTTTGCTACTTTTTTGGACACTTCTTTGCTTCATGGTTCATTTTTTAGCACATTTTTATTGCTTCCTTTATGAGATATTTATGGCAATTGGACTAAAAAAGATTAAAGCCTAATCATAGCCCTAGGTCGTGACAAAAATGAATGGAATATTACGACTATCACTAAGAATCTAGGACTAGCAAGAAATGAACCTACATTATCCTAAGGTCAAGGCTAATTACCTATGATTTACATACATAAAACCTAATTTTTTGTGAGTTAATTTTCACAAAGTAGGGTGTTGAAACTTTATGATGCCTAGCTTTCTAACATGAAAAAAACCATAGCTTAGAAGCAAAATTTCACTTAAACCAAGCAAGAGAATGGAGAGATGAACAAAGAGCCGAATCATGGAAGGATTACACCTATTCATGCTCTTTGAGCATCCGTGAGCAAGCATCCTTTTTGTAGAGAAGTCTCTTGATCCATTTTATTTGCAAAAAGAAGCCTTTTGAAGCTAAGTGTAAACACAAGCTCCAAAAACCAATTATTGAAAAGCCACACAGAAACATTAATGAAAACCTAATGCTAGGGTCTTGTATACCCGAATTTGCCAAAGGGAAAAAACCCAAGGGAAAAAAATGCCTTTGGTTATGCACATGATGCTCTAATGTAGCAAATTTATTCATACACATCAACCATGAGGGATAAAATGAGCTTCTACATAAGCAATTTTTACAATTTTTACCATCTCTCATACATGATTCAAAGTTGACCATTTCTAGCTCACTTGAAATATGGAATTTAAAACAAGCCAAGAGCTGAAACATAATGCAACTTTGATGAAATGAAGTGGCTCTTGATAGCCAAATTTTACATTTTAAAGTTTTCCAAAAAGTTGGCTACCAACTAGCTCAATAAATTTTACAATTTTAGAGCATACTCTATGAGCTACAGATGACTGCAACTTGATGAAATGAAGATGAATGGCCCTTACTAGCCAAATTTGTACTTTAAAAGCTCAAAAAGTTTGGGTAAATACTAGCTCAAATGAAAATATTTGCATTTTTAGACCAAGGTATGAGCTAGTATTACAACTTTCATCCAAACATTTGAATGGCTCTAATTAGCCAAATTTTGCAATAGATTGCGATGATGACCCTTTCTTGGATCATTTGGAATCACACACCTACCACCTCCCTTCAAAATAAAGCTCAATCATTAGTGCTTCTAAGCAAACATCCAATACAAACACTAAAAGAATTTCAATCAATCATAAGCCCAAAATTTTCACGCTCTCACATGATCATTCAAGAAGCTCAAAGTTTAGTGCTATGTAGGGTTTTTACATTTAAAGCAAGCACTAAAATGTACAAGCAATATCATTTTCAAGTGTAAAGTCACGACCAAGCAAACACAACTTATCATCCATCAATGTGACTCTCATGCATGATTTTCCTTTTTGCAACTAAGCTTCCAATGAAGATGGCCGGCATTAACCCATTTGCTCTCATGTAGCAAGTAATCCATTCGTAGCTTAAGAGAGAGAAATCATATGATGATGTAAATGTCATCTCTCTCCAAGTTGTTAATGCCCAACCTCATGTAATTGTCTATACCCCTTCAAAATGAAGCTTGACCATTAGTGCATCAAAGCATTTTGCATATAAAATAAGCACTAAATAGATTCATGATCAATCACATGCATAGGAAGTCTAATGCAACGTACTCATGGCACATTAGATGCAACACTGTAGCAAGTTTATTCCATGCAAAGAAATATGGTCAATGAATGTATACAAAAATGAAAGTTCAGACTCTCTCATAGCAAATCTGGCACCTATAATTGAGGCATCATGTGAAGAAATCCTCAAGCTTTAACCCCTTCATGAGTGGTCAAAGAAAATACCAATTTTTATGTCGTAAGCCAATCCCCTCTCAAAAAAATATGCTCAATGTTAGTGCTACTTGAAGATTTTTCAAGCACTATAAAAAAATTCATGTTTCGCTATAACCCCAAAAGTTTTAATGCAGTCCATGCTCTCCATGAATAATCGAAATTATACATATTGGATGATGTTCAATGGATGCTACATGCCATGATTTCAATGAAGATTATATTTTTGGCAAAAGATGTGATCATGAAGGTCAAATTGAGTGAAGAAAAGCTCACCCTATTACATTTCCGTTTTCAAAAAGTAAGGATGTGGACATCTTGACTGCAACGAGGAGCCTAGCAGCTAAGGGACGAGCGAGGAAGAAGTTTGGGAAGGTTTTGGTGGGAACACATCTTTATTTTATTTATCATCCCTTTTTTTCTTCTTTCTTTTTTTTGTCTTTTGTTATTTTTCCTGAGCTGGCATCATGAGTGGGCGCGAGAGGTCTCTGGATGGGGCGAGGGCCAGCGAGGAAAAATTAGAACATGTCGCAGGTGGTGCAGGTATGGTGGGCATCGCAGGCCATTATGCAGGTGGGATATTTCACGAGGCCACTATGGCATGTGACTCAAAGCCATTACCACATGCGACTCAGAGCCATTACGATAACTAGAGCCAGGGGCAGAGGCTGTAGGAGCTGCGGAATTACGGCAGCAACGAGAGAGGGTGTGTGTGTGTTTGGGTGGTCCCCATGAAGCCATGCCAGGACTCAATGGTGGATGTTGAGCAATGTTGAATTCAAGCAAGCTGTCGCAAATTTAGGGGTAGGACTCTTAGTTGGCACAGCAACACGGCTCTCAGTTGGCATCGTAGAGTTTGTGCGTTCAACACTCAGGAGACAGGAGAGAAAGCAGGGGAGGTAATCTGGGCATTTACTTGCGCCAGGCCAAAGAATGTGCTAGATGCAGGGCACTTTGGAATAGCAGATCACGTGTGCGTGTGTGTGTGTGTGTGTTGGAGTTTTGTCAACGCCAAAACTGGCCAGCAAACAAGTTGCGAGTTTTGATAGGTGTGTGAGTGAGTGTGTGAGTGTGAAGCAGGATTCGAGTGCGCCATATTTGGCAGGAGATCATGTGTGTGAGAGTGAGTGGGTCAGGCCAGCGGCAGAATGCCGAGCTGTATTGGCAGCTTTTGTGTGTGTGTGTTTGTTTGCTAGAGCCAAGCCATCAGTAAGCGAGTTGATTCATCGTGTGTGTGTGTGTGTGTGTGTGTGTGTATTGCGCTACTCGACAAGTTTGGTCATTTTGTCTTGCACCAATATAGGGCTCGACTGTGCAGCCTTTGTTTTTTTTCTTTTTATTTTTTTGAAAAAAATCCTATCAAGAGATGTTTTCATGGAGCAAAAGTTTAATTCAAAAGAGATCTCCATGGATCTAGTGCGCATTCGTGTGTGCATAGCTACCTTCGGAAGAAGTACCTCACAAAAATAATATTGCAATCCTCTTTCAAATTCCACAATGTCTCGTGAACATCTTTTTTGCATACCCAATTTAAGCGTAATTCCCCTTTAAGCTATCCCTCTATCCAAATTTCACATTTATTTGCACACATTTCATTCTTTGAAGCAACATAATGAGAGTTAAAGCCCATTCTTTATCAAAATTTCAAACATTCTCATTACTTTGTGCACCAATAATCCGATTTTCCTTCACATTGCCCCCAATTGAGGATTACTTGGACATATACTTTGGATTGAAAATAATTTTATGCACAATGTCGTTCTCAAATCCATCAATTGAAAATGCATACACATCTACGAGGTGATCGAACACTAGGCCAATCTTATCCGATTCTCAATCATTGCAACATAAGTTGCTCATATTTCAAAGCCCTAATCATCCAAACCTTATCGGATTTGTCATTTTTGGTTTTTATGGCTAGACACACGTGATTATGGCAATTGCAAATGCAATATGTAATGAAATTTTTTTGCCATATCCAATCGGATTGGCATTCACATCACAATGGTAATGTAGATTAATCATTTTCAATTGGGTATCAATTGAATCATCCAAAGTCAATCAATCAAATACAAACCAATCTTCTAGGCCAAATTAATCATCATAATTGGTAAAATACCAATTATTCATCCCCAATTTAAGCATAATTGGCCATTAATTAGGCACACACACCTAAAATTAGGCCGTCGATTTGTGCAAAAATTTCATTAAACACTCATTTCATTTCATCAATTGCACACTTGATCACCCATACATGAGTATATACATGCTAAATTAACTCAATTTTAATAAAAAATTGATCAAATTTTAACTCAATTTAGCATTGCACACACACAAAAATTAGGTCCACAAATCCAATTTTTTTTGCTCAATTAGTAACGAAATTAGGCCAATCCCTAATGCTTGCACACACATTTCTTGCAAAATCATCAATCTACAAGCATTTAGGTGTTCAATTTGATTCCAATTTCATCAAATTAGGCATAAATTCCATCAATTAGGCACACACACCTAATTTTAGGAATGACTTAGCAACTCAATGGGATCAACTTAATCGATCAAAAATTGAAAGGAGTAGGTCAACCCACTTACAATTGATTGCATCCAAGCTAATCCTTGCTCCACGCAACGATTCCATCATGCACACACATGTGTGCAACTCCGATTCGGTCCAAAATTGATCAAAAAATTGACCAAAATCAACACTCAATCACATGATTAGGCATAGATTAGAGCAATTAAGAGTGATGATCCTCCTCAATTAAGGGGATTTAGCATACATTCCAAATCAAAATTAGTGGTTAGGTTAGCACAATTAGCATGAAATTAGTACAATTAGCATGCATGGGATGCAAAATTAGTCAAGGTTAGTGAAAAATTAGCAAAATCAAAAGAGAATTTAGGGATTTTTAGGGTGAAATGACTCTATACACATCCAATTAAACCTAATTAGACTACACACAAATCAAATCCTACCTAATTACAAGAAATCGGTAATCAAATTACTCTTATCTTTTGCAACCTCAACTCCACTAGATTAGGCAACCCGTCCCCGGCAACGGCGCCAATGTTGGAGGCTCGCCATAGCATAGGCAATCTCCCACAAGTCTATCAATCCGGAGAGAGAGAGCATGACCCGGCTAGGGCTTGGAGGCATCACACAAAGAATGTGTGAGAGCGTCATCGGATGCAAAGATTGAGAGGATTCAAGAGCGTGCATCCTCCAATGCAATTAGAAATTATCCCAAACAACTAATGCTAATCGCACATCAAGCATCAATTCAAGCAATCATCTACACACATCAAGCAACGAAGTGAAACACACTAATCTTGGAATCTCTCAAGCACAACTCTAATTACATGTATTGACGATTAAGCACACAGGATCGCATTCAAGTCGGCCACCCCAACCATGCCAATCATGGTGTCCAAATCAAGTCACACATAATCAAATTAAGCTCAAGGCTTCTTAAACCTACACACACACAAGCACACCATTAGAGGACAACTCTAATCCCTCAATCACGAGTACGCCCACTCCGCTTAATCGAGAGAGTTAGATAAGGACTCCACTAATCGGATAGCTTAGCATAAGTAAGAGTTAGATTAGAGAAGATCAACACTTCAAAACAATGAAGGAAAGTAGATAAATATGATTGAAAACATAATGAAGACTAGATTAATTAAGAGAGGATTACACTAATTACATGTGATTAGCACTAGCCTTCTAAGCATGGGCATTAAGCTCAAAGGCTAAGCCATCAAGACCTCCTCTAGAGAGAGAGTTCTCAAAAGGACCACTCAAGAATGACCTCTCATTAAGCATAGGGCTCTTTTATAGTTTTGGGCCTCAAACCCTTCAACTATGGGATAAAGTGAGCTCTCTAGCCTAGACTCATACAACTTTGGAACTCCTAAATGAGCCCAAGCCCTATACAATGAAAAGTAAACACTGTGCACTATGGCACATCCACAACTTGGTGCATAAATGGCCGCTGCTAACAATGACCCAAGGAAATCTTGATGTTGTCAAGTTGATGCATTATGCACATTGCTATTGCAAGGGTCACTTTCAAGAAAGCACAGGTCATGCTTTTGTTGTTGCTCAAAGAAAAGATGGTAACAACAATATAGCCGCTTCTCATGGTTCTTCACTGAGTGGAAAATCTCTTGTTCCTAATGTCTTTGCTGGCAACACTTCGTGTGGGAATTCTAGTGAAAAGAGAAAAAAGAAGATGAATTGCCATTATTGCAAGGCCAATGATCACTTGATTAAGCAATGTCCTAAATTGAAGGCAAAAGAGGCAAAGAAGAAAGAGATTGGTTCCACTACAAGTGCAACTATTGTAGAATCTTCTATGAAAGGAGATTGCGATGCTGCCGTAGATGATGCAAAGCATGCATTTAGTTTAGAATGAACTTATGATCCTTTTGTCCATGATGCATGTATGTCAATTTTTGCAGATTCTCATGTGTGGTACTTTGATAGTGGTGCTACAAAGTACATTACCTCACATCATGACTTCTTTACCTCCTCAAGGCTATCCCTCATGGGAATACAATCACTTGTGCCAACACTGCCTCTTATCATATCAAGGGAGTTGGAAAGATTGTGCTGACTGCTGCCTTTGCGAATGGTAGTTCTTTTACACTTGTTGATGCACTTTATATACCTGGGATAAAAAAGAACCTTTGTCTATATGTGCACTTGCTAGACTTACTCTTGTTGTCAAATTAGTGGATGACACATGTACAGTTCATGATCTCAGTTTTGATGATGAAATTGTTGCATCTGGAATTTTATGATCTAGGTTGTCTAAGCTCACTTTGTATGACAAGTGTGGGTAGAATTTTATAATGCAATTGTGGATTCAAAGGCTGTTTCACATGCTAAACTTTGGCATGCACATTTTGGGCATCTGAATTTTTCCAATTGATTGCGTATGTAGAAATCTAGTATGCTTGCTTCTTTGTCGCCTGTGGAAGCACCTGTGAAGCATGTTTGGGAATGTTGTATTTTGGGTAAGATGCAGCATTCAAAGTTTCCAAAGGATGATTCAGTTAGGGCTACATGAAAATTGAAACTTGTACATAGTGATGTTTGTGGGTCCATGCAAAATTTGTCCTTGGGCAATTACCTTTACTTCATGACTTTCATTAATGATTACTCCAAGCATGCATGGCTGTATCCGCTTAAAGCTAATTCCAAAGTGTTTATGTGCTTCAAGAAATTTTTGGCTATGATTGAAAACGTCTCTAGATGTACTATGGGTACCCTTCATTCAAATCGCAAGGGGGCGGGGAATTTAACACCTATGTATAGTCTAATGAATTTTGGGTAGTCGTGGGATAAAACACCAATGTATAGTGCCGTATACACCTCAACAAAATGGTATTGTTGAAAGGAAAAACAGGTCACTTACGGAGATGGCACAATGCATGGTCAAAAGTTAAGCTTTGCCACATTTGTTTTGGATTGAGGATATCATGTGTGCTATGTATATACTTACCAGATGTCCTATAAAAGCTTTGCACTCTATGACTCCTTATGAAGCATGGCATGATAAGAAGCCATCTATTGATAGCATGCACATTTTTCGCTGTCAGGCTATACTTTGGTGCCACAAATGCAACACAAAAAATTGGATGATAAGGATGTTAATAAATTGCATTTTTGTTGGTTATAGTACTCAAAGCAAAGGTTATCATCCACATACAAAACATATCTTGGTTTCACGAGATGTTGTGTTTATGGAAGATTTTGATTAGTCCTTGTTATCATGTACTAGAGACAGTAACGTAAGCTCACAAGACATTTATGACAATTTTTTGCCTCTTTTCAGTGGTGGAAACTTGAATGAGGCAAATGTGTAGCCTACAGGGATTTCAAAAAATGCTATGGATCAACCTATTTTTGATGCAAATGTACATGATGTACTTGATGTGGGAAGGACTAAGAATGAGCAGGCTAGAGGTATGCCACAATAGCTAGTGCATACTTTGAGTGACAATAAAGTTGATGCTCCTTTGTCTAGTCATACTCGTTCAGGTTCTCGTCATGCATCTTGTGCATCAAATTGTTATGCTTTGGCTGTGTCTAGTTTATGTGATGTAGAGGAACCTCTATCTTTTGATGAAGCACAGAATTCAAAAAATTGGATGACTTCCATGCAATCAAAATATGATGCACTTATAGAAGATTACACATGGACTTTATGTGATTTGCCTCCTTGCAAAAGGCCATTGGTACGAAGTGGGTTTACAAGTTGAAACTTTAGCCGGATGGTGAGATTGATCGCTATAAGGCTCAACTTGCAAAAGATTATGCACAATAGAAAGGCTTAGATTATGAAGAGACTTTTGCTCCCACTTGTTGTATAACTACTATGCCTTTTCTATGTGCATTGGTAGCTCATTTTGGATGGGATGTACATCAATTAGATACAATTACTGCTTTCTTGAATGGTGACATATTTGAGGAAGTCTATGTAATGTAGCCACATGGTTTTGTCATTAAAGGGCAAGAAGATAAACTGTGCAAATATAAGAAAGCTTTGTATGGGTTGAAGCAATCTCCTATTGATTGGTATGAGAAAGCTGTCACTCATTTATTTAAAAACAAGACTTTTGTAATAGTCCAACGAAAAATACCTCGTATGTAAAGCGTGCGGGTGATGTATTTCTCATTGTTGTTCTATATGTGGATGATTTGTTGATCACTGGCCCAAATGAGACAGTTATTTTTAAATTTAAGGCTGATGTGAATGCTACTTTTAAGATGAAATATTTGGGGTTGTTGCATCATTGTTTGGGCATACACTTTAAGCAATGTGATGGTGGTATTGCCTTGTGTCAATCAAGTTACATAAAGACATTGCTATGTAAGTTTGGACTTGAGGATTGCAAACCTGTTGCTACTCCCATGGAAACATGTTTGAAATTTAGTCTTCATGATGTTGATCCTACGAATGTCACTCTTTACCATGGATGCCTTATTTATGTATGCAACACGAGGTCTAATATTTAGTTTGCAGTCTCAAACATCACTAGATTTATGCATAGCCCAGGGTCTAAGCATTGGTAGATTTTCAAGAGGATTTTTTCCTACTTGAGTGGCACTTGTACTGTTTCCCGTTTCGTAGCCTTCCTTGTCCTACAGGTGGACCCGAGCTGAAATCAAGAGGAGCTTTGGAGCCTTTTGGGTCGGCTAGGAACGATTTCCCTGAACTCCTCAATCTCTTGATCCAAGAACCCGAGGCCTATAGCCTCCAAGAGCCAAGAACCTAAGGACTACAGCCTCCAAGAACCCGAGGCCTATAGCCTCCAAGAGACAAGAACCTAAGTCCTACATGAAGACAATGACACATAAAGCCAACAAAATGGAGATGAAGAAAACGACTATGATGACAACAAACAACGACAAAGACATGAAGACAAATCTTGAAGGGGATACACACGAATACCCCTTCACACAAAATGAATGAATGAATGAATATTTTTGTACTCTAGGACTACTAGTGAACCTAAGTCTCACTTGTGAACCATAGTGATGAATCCAATTGAGAACTGTTATGATGTATTATGAGACATTGAACCATGTTGATAAATCAAATTGAATTGCCATGATGTATCAGGTAGATGAATCATGTTAGCCTAGGAGTTCACCATGAAAAGAACATATGAAACCAAAAACACATGAAATCTTGGGAAAACCCTAAGTTTGGCTTATGGAGGCGATTGTTAGGGTAATCCCAACTTGTGGGATCATATGGGAAAGCCCTTTAGCCACCTAGGAAAGGCAAATGATGACATGGTCCAATAGCAAGAGGGTGCAAGGGTGCAACCTCTCTAGCCTATAATTTTAAAGCACAAAACCTATTTAAGAGGCTATATTCTAATGAAGCATTGCACTTTTTAACTCTATCATTGTGTCTATACTCTCTCCCTTTATGCTCTTGCACATCAAGAGAGACATTTTACAAATCAATTCTTTGTGTTCCTTCAATACTAGCTAGTGCAATGAGGATGGAAACTTCAAGGACTAAGAAAAACACTTATTAAACACAACATCAATTCCCTCATGGTCTCAAACCCAAGACCTCACACACCTTCGAAGATGGGGAGAGCTAGCGGGGTATGAGAGTAGATTGAGAGGAAGAAGGAGTAGTCTTACGAGAAAGATGTACATCTCCTCACATAATCAATCATATTAGCATAGCTTAGCTTAGTAATTAGCATGGAAGAGGAGATGAACATGCATTGAAGCTTGTCTCTTGGTTGGATTTGCATCACAAAGCCAAGAGTTGTTGGTGTAGGCCTCCCTTCTCATAAGCTTGGAGTAGGTGATAAGCTTTCCATTAAAGCTTGAGAAGGAGAGAGAGAGTCTTCTTACTTCACATATGAGTTTTTGTGTGAGTGTGTGTGTGTATATTTCCTTGAGAAAATCAACCCCCTCTCTCTCTTGGTCGACCCCTCTTGCTATTTGCTCATGTTGCAAACCTATTGGCCCTTTCCAGGCTTAGCCAATGACTATTAAGAAGCATAAGTGATAGCCTTCTGACATGCGTCCCCCTTTCCCCTTTTGTGAGAGCTTTAGGTAATTAATAAATTCAACTAAACTCTCATTGGACCCCTTTGCCTCCTGGCCAATAGGAATCAGGCAAGCCGTTGGGTTGCTGAATGCTCATTGGACCCCTTGGGAGACTATCCAATAGTCTTCTAGAGAGCTTAATTCTTATTGGTTCTTTTATTACGTGTTTTTAAATTAATTAAACTAGATTTACTCTAGCCTAATTCTCATTGGTCCACCTCCATGGCCATCCAATAGGATTTGAGTACACCTTGTAAGCATCTGGGCTAGGGAGCTGACATGTGTCCCTCTGTCCCCTTGTGTAAAGGAAGCTTGTGAGTGTGTGTGTGTGTGTGTGTGTGTTTCTCTCTCATCCCCTACTTCTAGGGCTTGCCCCCTCCTATGTAGGAATTGTGAAGAATTTTTTGGGACACACACAAAGCATCCAATTTCTCTAGTGTATGACCTTTGGACACAACCTTTGAATTTTGGAACCTTAACATTTTGAAAGTCTTAATGGGATGAACCTTAGGATCTTTTAAGCCCATTGTTGCACGTTGCTCTTTTGCAGATGCCCCCCCCTTTGGATCCCTATTTTCCCTCCTTTGGATCCCTACTGTGGCCGGTCTGCCAGCTTAACCAATATTCTAGCTTTTTCTCCCATGGTACTTCCCCCTATTAAATGATTAGTTTAACATGAGAAAATCATTTAGGAGAATTAGATATCAGTTATTATGAAATTACCTCTCTCTTGAAATCATAGTCGTCCTCGACTATGTTGTAGAGAAGACAAAGCATATTCATTAGTCCTTTTCCTAGCGGGTATAGGATCCCTATGTTACCCTATGACATCTTTCCAAAATGGATGACTAGTCCATTTGGCGCTTGATAGCCTAAGCTACCGCAAGCATGTCTGCACATTAGTACTATCAATCTTCCATAGTAGAGGGACAAGCTCTACTTGGTGTTTGAGCATCTCCGTAAACTTGATCTAAGCATGCATACTACTTCATTTTTGTGCACAATAAAGAAAAAGAGAGTCTTATAAGACAAAAACTTTGCTCATTTTTCAGATTTGTACATTTGCTTACTCTAGGGAAGCATTGTAAGCATTGACAAGGTTTATCCTTTAATTGTATGCCTTGCATCCATCTAGCATCTTCAAAAGGATAATTATTAAACTTAATAAGATATCATCGAATAGTCTTACCGCCTCTTAATACTTTGTCTTCATGTCGGAGAATGGACTCGGGCTGCAGCACCTCTTCTTGGTCCTCGATCTCCGGTGGGTCTTGAATAGTTGGTTCTAGAGGTGGCTCTCATTTGTAAGGCTTTAGTAGGCTCACATGGAAAGCATTGTGTATGAGCCAATGGCTGGGAAACTTGAGTTGATAGGCCATCTCATTAATTGGCCTAAGAATTTGGAAGGGACCATAGTACCTTTTTGCTAACTTAGCATAGTACTTTTGGTGTCCCGTAGAATTCTTGCCCATCGTGTGCCTTAATCGAGCCTTGGGAAATTTAAGTAAGACCCAATCATTTTCTTTAAAGGCTTGGGCTCTTCTATGCTTTTCAATAGCAGCCTTTTGCGTTTGCTGTGAGATAGAGATAGCATCCTTAATCTTTTGGAAAGATTCTTGTAGGTCTCGGCTATACTCATCTACAGCGAAGATCTTTTCGTGTACCTTAAGTAGCAAGGGACTTTTTGATCTTCCCTCAATCACCTCAAAAGGTGCTTTTCCCATAGAAGTATGTACAATGTTATTGTAGGCATACTCCACTAAGGGTAAGTACTTCTCCCATTGGGATCTTTGATCTACTTCCGTTACATAGGCTTTTAGTAGATCAAAAATTGTTAGGTTAGCTATTTCACTTTGGCCATCCGTTTGTGGGTGATAGGCCGAAGAGAAGTTTAGCCTTGTCCTAAATTCTCAAAGAGACCCTTCCAGAAATTACTGGTCATTCTAGGATCTCTATCCGACACTATGGACATTGGCAAGCGATGGTACTTGAAGATTTGTGAATGAAGATTGTTGCCATTTGATGGGCTTTGATAGTCTTTTTGACAGGTATAAACTGATCTTGTTTACTAAACCTATCTACTATCATCCATATTCCCGTATTCCCATGGATAGACTTAGGC
Organism: Adiantum capillus-veneris; assembly: GCF_014529385.1. NCBI lineage: Eukaryota > Viridiplantae > Streptophyta > Polypodiopsida > Polypodiales > Pteridaceae > Adiantum > Adiantum capillus-veneris. The sequence continues at coordinate 13,033,613 of NC_140951.1, read as the reverse complement.
AATCCAAAGATAAAATCCATGGATATGCTCTCCCATGGTGAATTAGGGATTGGCAAAGGTTGAAGCAATCTAAGTTGCTTCCCTCTATCAAACTTTGTCTTTTGGCATACCACACATTTAGAAACATACTCCTATATGTTTGCTTTCATGGTAGGCCAATAGAAATATGTTTCAATCCCTTTTAGGGTAGACTGAATCCCTCTATGCCCTGCATAAGGAGGAGTATGAGATTCATACATGAGTTAGTAACACATATTCTATTTCCATAGAGAAGATACCCATCTTGTAAAGTAAATGGTTCCTCTTTCTTCCCTAATGCAAGGGCTGAAATCACATTTCTAAAATCGGGATCAATGGCATACTCATCTATCATAGACGATAGATCATTGTGAGTTGCTATAGAAACCGCATTCACTCTCGACCGTCTTGAGAGTGCATCGTCTACTTGATTATGCTTTCCAACAATGTGATCAATATGAAAATGAAATTGAAAAAGGAAATTTGCCCACCTCATTTGTTTGTCGGAGAGCTTGGTCTGCGTCATGAAGTACTTAAGACTTTGGTGATCCGTTCTCGCAGAATAAAAGGAGTCCCCAATAAATAATGCTTCCATGAGTCTAAGGCATGTAGAACTGCAAGGAGTTCCTTTTCATATATGCCTAGACCTTGCTCAACAGGGTCAAGCCTTCGAATTTCATAGGCTATGGTGTGCCCTTCATGGAGAAAAACAGTTCCAAGGCAATCACCACAAGCATCACATTGGACCTCAAAAGGCTTTGAGAGATCCGGTAGTGTAAGCACAGGTTGAGAGATAAGCTTTTCTTTAAGCTTTTCGAAAGCATTGTTCTCCTTGGCAGACCATGTATACCTAACGTTTTTCTTTGTTAGGTTATGTAATGGTCTTGCTATTATTAGTGAGAACTTTTCTATGAAGCGTCTATAGTATGCACACATACCTATAAAGCTTCTTAGTTCATGAAGATTCCTTGGTTTAGGCCATCCTTTTATTACCTCTAACTTTGATGGATCCATTTGGATGCCATCTTGAGAAATAATGTGACCTAAATACTGAATCTCTTGCAAGAAAAAATTCACTTTTCTTTCAATTAACATAAAGTTTATTTTCTCTCAGAACTTGAAATATTACCTGGAGGTGTTGCTTGTGTTCGTCTAATGAATTAGAGTAGATGATGATATCATCAAAGAACACTCCAATAAAGGTTCAGTGAGGCCTGAATAGCTTCTCCATCAAGCGGTTGAATGTGGCTGGTGCATTGGTAAAGCCAAAAGGCATGACAATATATTTGTAAAGACCAAACGTAGTACGAAATGTGGTCTTTACAATGTCTTGATCAACTATCCTTATTTGATGATAGCCACTTTTTAGGTCAATCCTACTGAAGTAGGTGGACCCTTGTAGCTTATCAAATAGGTCTTCTACCCGTGGAACGAGAAACCTATTTTTTTGATAGTGATCCTATTTAGTGCTCTATAGTCGACACGCATACAATATGTGCCGTCCTTCTTTTGCACTAATAGCACAGGTTAGCAAAATGGAGATAAGCTAGGCCTAACCATGCCCTTCTCAACTAACTCATGCATTTGCCGCATAATCTCCTCTTGTTGAGCTTGAGAAACTCTATAAGGAGGTTTATTAGGCGGTGAACTTCTTGATAGAAGCTCAATTGCATAGTCATCATTGCCTCGTTTAGGAGGTAGCTCACAAGCGATGTCATTAATAAAAACATCTTGAAACCCCTGGAGAAAATTGGATAATTCTAATTCTTTGTGATTGTTTATATTTTCTTTTGTTAAAGTATTAGGTTCATTTTGAGAATCTTTTAAAAAAATAATGTACACGGAAATAGAGCTCTTTATTGACTTGTTAAAAGCTTGCGTATGTACAATGGGTATGGTGTTACCCATTTGCCTAGCATCTATGTACATATCCTTTTCCCTGAACCTAAAGTAGATTCTCCTTTCAGGGAATTTAACATTGGCAGCCATGCGCTCAAACCATGGTGCCCCTAGGATTACATCCTCATGCTTGAGAGGAGAGATAAAGAAGTCCTCTTTGTCCACATAGCTTTGGACATGGAGCCTCAATTTCTCGATTAAGGGAGTGACTGAAGCTTCTTGCCCCTTGAAAGCACCGTCTGCGGGTAGGACATCTTTCATCTCGTAAGCTTGTATTCCTAGCTTGGTGGCGAGCTTTGTGGATATGAAATTGTGAGTAGAACCAGGGTCAAAGAGAATAAAAGAATCATGTTCTCTTACCTTTTCCCAAGCATGGCATAGAGGAGATCCTTTGTGGTGAGTTTCCTCCTCTTGGATTTCGACCAAGGTAGCTCTAGGGGCTCATGGCGGTTGTTATTTTGGGGACAAGCGCGATACGCATGCCCTTGCTCACCGCACTTGAAACAACGGTTATCCTTGTGATAACATTCAAGCTCTTCAGGAGAGAGTTTTTTTTTACCTTTGTAAACTCTCTTCTCTTTAGCTTTGTTGGAGTTTCCCTTAGGAGACTTTTGGACACTGTCCTTCCCCTTAGGCTCATTGGAACCCTTGATTTTCGCGGGCTTAGAATTTTTTTTAGCCCCTGTTTGGAAATTGATTCGAGAAGCCACCATAGTATGGTGTATAAACGCCGATATGGTGCATGGCCTTTGGGAGTTGACATACTCCGCCATGTCTTCGGTTAAGCTCGCACAAAATTGTTGCTTTTGCTCTCCAAAATCCAAATTTTTGAAGACAGTAGCTTTGAGTTGTAAGTCCCAAAACTTGTCTACATATTTGCGAATGGATTTGTAGGGAGAGAGCTTCAAGATTTGCCATTCGCTGAGTACTTTGTCTTTGGCATTGGTGGCCAAAAACTGCTTCATAATGGTAGCTCTTAAGGCTTTCCATGTTCGTGGAGCTTCACCGTTGGCCCGTAGGCTAGACGACCATTGCCTGGCATACTTTTGAAAGTGCATAGCTACATGGCGTAGCTTAGAGGACTCCGTGAAGCCCTCATCTCCAAACGCTGCATTGAATTGTTGGTTAAAGGCCAAGACTTTGTCTGTAGCACCAAAGGTGCCATCGTAGGTAAGGAAAGAGATGCTCTTCCCTCCCTCTTTGAGCTTCTTGAGCTTAAACGACCTCTTCCACGCGGCATAGGATTTCCTATGACCTGTTCTTTTTTATGGTTCAAAAGTTGCACCATCACTTTCTTCAGAAGATGAAGAATTTGAGGAAGATGGAGAAGAGGGTGACCTCTTTCTCGCCTTTTTCTTACCTTGATCTTCTTTGTCTTCACCATCACTTTCATAAGAGGAAGAGGATGAAGAAGATGGAGAAGAGGGTGTCCTCTTTCTCGCCTTTTTCTTCTCTTGCTTTTTGTCATCCCTCTTTGAATTATGGTGTGGAGAAGTATGCGATGGTCTTCTCATTTTGGAGGTAATGGAGAGCGCTTAGCCTGCCATCTTTGTGGAGCCATCTCCACCGAGGTGGCAGGAGACTCACTTCTTTCTTGTTTCTTCGGTGGGGGCTCTTGAGTTCTCCTTTGAGAAGGAGATGCGTCATCAAGAAGAAAATTTTTGAGCCCTTTGTATGGATCCTCTTCTTCTTCCCGAATCAGAGAAAGGCCTCTTTTGGGAGTCTCACAAGGAGGCTTCCTAGGTACTCTCTCATCATGGTGGGAGCTTGGAGAATCCCATGAGCATGAAGTTGCCGTTGCACTTCACTTTGGAGGGATGTATTGCCCATGGCTTGTTGAAACTTAGAAACAAGATAGTTAACAAGCATAGGGGCATCATTAGTAGCCTGCTCATTAGCAAAATCAAAGTTATCAACATTAATTTCACTCTCTTTACTATTGTCAGCCATTCTAACAACTTTTAGGTGTAAACTTTTTAGGTGTACTTTGGCACTTCAAGCCCTAATTGCTACTCCTCTTTACCCTTTAGAAAAAGCACTCAAGCTATTGTACCCGTGGCCCCGAATACCATTAATTGCACGGAATAGAAGAGAGGGTCGTTCAACACCAAAACAACATCGACTCCTATCAAGCTTCTAATAGCTCAAAGTGGTTAAGCCGTAGACAAGCCCCATAGGACTCCACTATTAAGACCATAGCTCTTGACGGTTATCTGCACAAAGATAGGCGCACTGCAAGGCTGAAAAATCCCTATTCTACTTACTCACATGCAATTAATAATACCAACCATTTATAGCTAGCTTGAGGACCTCCCTTCTTGAGCAAGAAAAGAGAAACTTTGTGCTCTAATACCAATGCAACATTTAATGGCCTAGTGACTTGTGTGTAGTGGAAAATAGCATGAACATAGTGAGCATTTCATTAGAATAGATTCCTAATGAGAATAACAAGAGTGCTTGGGTGGAGAGAGCAACAAAAAGTATAACACCTAGTTAGATAGCATGAAGAATACTTCAAAAGAGAGAGAAATTAAGCTATTGAGAATAATTGAGGACCGGATTTACATGGAGCCGGTCCCCCCTCCAAAAGGCTTTGTATTATGGTTTCTCCCATCAAGAGAGACATTTTACAATACAATTCTTTGTGTTCCTTCAATACTAGCTAGTGCAATGAAGATGGAAACTTCAAGCACTAAGCAAAATAGTTATTAAACACAACATCAATTCCCTCACAGTCTCAGACCCAAGACCTCACACACCTTCAAAGATGGTGAGAGCTAGCGGGGTATGAGAGTAGATTTAGGAATCAAGCAAGCCATTGGGCTGTTGAATGCTCATTGGACTCCTTGAGAGACTGTCCAATAGTCTTCTAGAGAGCTTAATTCTTATTGGTTATTTTATTAAGTGTTTTTAAATTAATTAAAATAGATTTACTGTAGCCTCATTCTCATTAGTCCACCTCCATGGCCATCCATTAGGATTTGAGTACACCTTGTGGGCATCTAGGCTAGGGAGCTGACATATGTCCCTCTTTCCCCTTGTGTAAAGGAAGCTTGTGAGTGTGTGTGTGTTTCTCTCTCATCTCCTACTTCCAGGGCTCGCCTCCTCCTATGTAGGATTTGTGAAGACTTATTGGGACACACACAAAGCATCCAATTTCCTTAGTGTTTGAACTTTGGACACAACCTTTGAATTTTGGAACCTTAGCATTTTGAAAGTCTTAATGGGTTGAACCTTAGGGTCTTTTAAGCCCATTGTTGCACATTGCTCTTTTGCAAATGTCCCCCCCTTTGGATCCCTATTTTCCTCTTTTGGATCCCTATTGTGGCTGCTCTGCCAGCTTAACCAATATTCTAGCTTTTTCTTCCATGTACTTCCCCATATTAAATGATCAGTTTAACATGAGAAGATCATTTCTAGGAGAATTAGATATTAGTTATTATGACATTAACAACATGCACTTGGCTTGAAACCCAGTCTTTCATACAAGAACAAAGCCAATTAAGGTATATTACCACTTAATTAGAGAGAGCGTTGTCGTGTTGTGACACGTACATAGTGGGAACGCATGCTACAAGATCTATCTTGTAACTTTTTAGATACATAATTATCTTTCCTATAATGTACATATGCATATTTAAGTATAATAATAAGCCTTCTATCTCATCCTATTATTTTTCTCAAGGGTAACCTATCCTTACTATACCATCAGAAAATACTATGGGAAAAGCTCAATAGCTACGCCTCTTTAACTTGGGGCAAAAAGCATTGATTCTTTATTTCTACTATCTCATTATCATCTCACACCCTAGCTAGATCCTATATCTAGGATAAACTCCAATATATATATATTCTATGTATTTTTTATACTTTTCTTATATTTCTTTTTAAATAGCTACTAGGAAGGAATCAAATCCTAGTGGGACACTAAGTGCCATGATTTCAAAGATACACTTATTTTAATGCATTATTGCAAGCATGATTACAAAAATTTTTCAAGGAGCAATGTCATGCTTTCATATGGCATGAGGTGTCCTTTGGAATTAAATGAAATTCTAGGCTAAGGGGACCACGGGAAGACTTTTGCTGCCAGAAATGGACCCTATTTTGATGAATTTTTTACACAAGGTTCCAATCCAAATTGGAAAATGATTTTAAGATGAAAATCGTAGCTAATGAGCTGAAGTTTCTGCCCATATTTTTACTTTTTTATTTGGAGCCACGGTTGAGGAGATATGATCAAAATATTGGACCCCAGTCTGCCCACATCATGCAGGGACAGCTCATTTCCAACTTTTCCAATTCCTATTCACACTGGCTCCTCTCTTCTTGTGTAAACCCTTGGGGGTTCCGTTCACCTATAAAAGGGGACCTCTTCTTCCTTGAAAAGGAACTCAAGCATTCAAGACATTGATGAGAGGAATTCTTGAGGGAGTGAGTAGTAATGCCTAATTGTACTTAGCCATTAACATAAGCCCAAGCCTACACTTTCTCCTAGAGGAAGACTAGCCATTCTTGTACGCTATCCTTGGAAGATCAACTCTAATCAAAGAAGGTGTTGTACTTGGCGTATCAATCGACGTTGAATTCTCCCCTCTTCTTCTCTCTCCATCAATAATGGTGCCGAAGGGTTTGTCAAGTAAGGTGTGTTCTACATTGATGTTTTCTTGATTTCTTGTTGTTTTCATTTTCATCTCTAATACAACATATATATATGTATCTAATCTCATCTTCTTAACCAAACCTATATCTCTCATTCTTAGTAATTCATCCTCTCTAAGTTCTCTTTGCTACAGGTACATCTCTCCCCGCAGTATCCTTATTGCCTACGGGCAAGAATAGGGCTTGGGAGGGAAACTTCTCATGTCTTCACTTCTCTCATATCTACATTTCTCACATAATATCCTAGATGAATAACCCACATGATGATCATTTCTATCGCTTTCACTCTGTACGATCTATTAGAATTAACGTACGGATTAGCCGTAAAATACACTTTCAACAACGTATAGTGTTTCTCTTCGGCCGTGAAAGGCTCAATGAAATACTTCTATCACCGGATCCCATCATACTACCTCTCATAGACTATAATTTTTCTTTTGATGTAAGCGTAGTTATCTTGCTATGAACCAAGAGGATTTGTACACACAATTAATCCCCATCACTAGATAAAATATATATATTATGGTAAGCACAAAACTACAATTCCAAAGAACAATTTGTAGCCTATTTGGTCAGCCAAGATTGAATGCCATTAACTCATCTATTAACCCTTTCATATTACCCATGATACGATATGACCATAGCCTTGATGTTTTCATTTTCGTATTGTTTTGACATTCTCTTTTGTGTTCTTTCTTTGTGTGTGTGAGTGCAAGAGAGAAAGAGCGAGTCTTCTTTGATTGCACTTCTTTCCAAACCCTAGTCTTCATGGCATCTATGGTTTAACTCCTTCATATAGTTTTTGTTGAATTATCTCACAAACTCTCACAGCCATAAGCCCGGTGCTTTCCTGGCAAGACCGCAAATTTCTCAACATATTTTTTGGTGAACCTGACGCGAAACTGCCAGGGTGAGATTTTGTGGATAACCATGGGTGATCATGTTGAGCAACATGGTATGCATTTTGACCCAACAACAATGCAAATGTTTCAAGCATTTGCAATGTTCATGCAACAACAACATGCCATTGAAAGAAGAGAGATTTCAGCAACGAAGGCCATACAAGCAGTCATCAATAGAATGGATCAGTTCAATGGCAAAGATGTAACCAAGTACTTACGCGAGTATGTGAAGGAGATGGAGCTGCATCACGTGTCAGAAGGTGAGATGATTCAAAGATTTGAGCTAGTTGTTGCTTCAGAAATTCGAGAGCATGTAGGGTAATTAAAGATGGGCATGGGAGAAATTGGGAAGAACTCAAAGTAGCTTTAAAGGAGGAATATTTCATGGAGGACTCTGAGAGAGTGACCAAAAGGACATTCTTAGAATGGGTAGTCAAGCCAAAGCAAGGACTATCAATAACAGAGCTACTTAGGGAATTTGAGCGGCGCTATGCACAACTCACCAGGACAGAAAGGGCCACACTAGATGCAGAGAAGACAGATCTTTTCTTACAAGCTGCAGGTAAAGAGTTTCAAGAAAATTTGGAGATTCTTCTTGAAGATAAAGATGCTGAGCAAGGACTAAAGACCGACTGGAATGAGGTTGAAGGTGCTGTCTCACTGCTTGCCAAACGACAAAGAAGAAGGGACAAGATGGTAGTAAACACTACAAGTCCTTCCACCTCAACTTTTGACAAAATGGTAAAGCCTACTTTTGTTGCTCCTAAGTTTGATGAGTCCATGCTAGATGAGCTTGTGAAGGGAATGCGTGACTTGAAGGTGAAGTTTGCAAAGCTTGAAGAAAAAGGCCAACCATCAGAGCCACTTCCTAGGCAAAGACAACAGCCCAAAGAAGGGTTTGTTAATAGATGTATTTGGTGTGATAGTACAGACCATGTAAGAAGGGATTGTGATGATTTTAGTGATGCTTTGTCAAAAGATGTTGTCTTTTTTAAGGATGGTAAAATCCACTTAAGAGAGACAGGTCTACCCTTGAGAACTAACTTTGGGAAGGGGGGAATGCAAACCTTAGTTGAAGATATGGCAACCAAGCATGCCACCTCTTCAGTTGAGGCAGCTACTTATGGAGTAAAAATTGAACATTTTTGTGATGAAGAGGTGAGTGACCATCATGGTCAAATTTGGCCAAGTGTCATGCAATTAGCTAAAAAGGGAAAGCTTACAAAAGAGATTCTACATGAAGCAGGTGATTGCATACGTCTAGAAACAGGATGGAATGATCCAGTGGACTCATTGTCAATGCATGCCTACATTACAAAATGCCAACAAAATGAGGCGATTGTAGAAGAAAAGTGCAGACGTGAGAATCGTGATGAAGGATCATCAAAAAGAGCTTCTAGAAGTGGGGAAAGAAGCGACTCAATGCCTTCTCAAACTCCCTCAACACAAGGAGCATCTCCACCTGAAGTACTCATGGAGGAGTCTACAACAGGAAAGAAGAAAGAGCCAACAAAAGGTAAGACAAAAGGCCCAACTTATAAACTACAATCTGATATTGAGGTTGCTACAGATTTAAAGAAAGTCTTGGAGGAAAGGATCTTGAATAGCAAGATTGAGTTTACTCTGGGAGAAGTTCTTGGCATTGCAAAGCGTGGATTCCATGAGAAGATCATTGACATCATCAAGAGGAAGAGGCAAACCCTTGCTGAAGTTTCTCGTCCACAGGTTGAAGGGGAAACCTCAAAGACACAAGGGATGCAATTGCAAAATAAGGAGAATGATGGAGCTGTGGTAGGATGCTACCAATCTACTGGGAGAGTGAAGCAAGTGTATTTCTCAAATGATGATGAAGAAGTTGAAGATATTCCTAGGAGTTACTATTCACGAAGTCATTGGGCAAGGGCTACTACAGAAACTTTGGTCAAGGTAGGTGATCTTGAAGAGCCATTTGTTGCCTTGATTGACCATGGTTCAGAAATAAACATAATGTCAAAGAGTCTCTACAACAAGTGCAAATGACCGATGGACACAGATCATGGCTGGATGGTAAAAGTGGAAAAAAATTCATCCGGTGAATTGTATGCAGCATGTCCAGGTGTGAAGGCAACAATAGGTGATGTAAAGATTGACCAAAACTTCTTTGTACAGGATACATCTTCATATCATCTCATCCTTGGACAACCCTACATTGTGGGAGTTCGAATGGAAACAAAGGTAATGGATGATGGTTCAGCATATGCTAGGATACGTAGCAAAGATGGTAAACGAACTGTCCAATTTCTCACAGTTTGTGTGAACCATGAAAGAAATCGTGACAACCTCAGAGAACATCCTCTACCAAAGGTGAGCAAAGAGTTTCATGATCATAGAGAAATGATGGGTTTTGGCCAAGTACCATTGTAAAGCGGGATTGCAGTGGTACAGAAAGAAAAAGGGTCTCGCCTGATCCAAAAATAGGTGAAGCGTTTTCAACGAGCTCCTTGGTAACAAAGAATAGATCAGTATGTTTTACAAAACTTGAAGATTTGAAGAGATGTGAGAGGCAATATGTGCATCATGTACAAATAGGCATGAAAAAGAGTGGGTTGCTAGAGCCTACTGAAAATGTTTTTGGTTTGTGTGAACAAGTTTATTTTGTAGATACTATGAGTGAGCTTGATGCTATAATGGGGTCTAATTTGCATCTTGAAAATGAAGTTGTGGAAGTTTGCTCTATGGAAATGTATCAAGTAATAGAAGCCTTTAAAGAAAGCCAAACAGTTGGCCCAGAAGTCCATGTTGAAACTAAATACAAGAGTGTAGCAAAGAAGGTGAAACCAGTAGCTTCACCCTTACCACCCAACAACAGGGAAAAGATTGAGCAGGCTTCTTTACAACCAAGTTTGAGGAATCCTAAAAAGATTGGGCATACCTTCACAAAGGAGTCTTTCCAAGACTTGCAGATTGGTCGCGAGGGGTTTCTAACAAAGTGCTTCAAATAAATGCTTTCAAAGCATGGTAAGGCTTTTGCATTCGAGCCACATGAGATAGGATGTGTTGATCCTTCTATTGTAGCTCCCATGGTAATTTTCACAATACCTCATGTGCCTTGGAATCTGCGGCCTATTCCGGTTCCAAAGGCTCATTTGCCAAAGTTAGTAGAGCTACTGAATGAGAAAATCAAAATGGGAATCTTGGAGCCTTCTTGTGCTCCATACTCAAACAGGTGGTTCACAGTTCCGAAGAAGAATGGTTCTCTACGCTTCATCCAAGATATGCAACCAGTGAACAAGGTGACAATTAGAATGTAGGTACAGGTCCAATTGTGGATGAGTTTGCAGAGGCATTTGCAGGGAGGGCAATCTACTCAATGGGGGATCTCTACTCAGGGTATGATCAATTTCAACTTGCAATCGAAAGCAGAGACTTGACAACCATGAGGACACCTTTGGGTTTGGTAAGGATGTGTACCTTGCCACAGGGAGCAACCAACTCGGTTGCACATATGATGAATGGGATGAATAAGGTCTTACGTGACTTTATTCCTCAAATCACAATGCCTTTCATTGATGATTTGCCTATCAAAGGATGTGAAGGAAGTGACAAAGATGAAGCTTTGGATCTCAAGGGATGTCGCAGGTTTGTGGTAAATCACATAAATGATTGTGATAAAATTTTGTCTAGGTTGGAAGAAGTGAATCTTACATTGTCAGGGAAAAAGTCTATGTTTGGTGTCAATGAAGTGCTTATTGTGGGGCACATGTGCGGGCCATATGGTAGGAAACCTTGTCCAACAAAGGTAGATGCCATCCAAAGAATGAAAGAAACGTGCACTAGCATCACTGAGGTTAGAAGGTTTCTGGGAGCATGTGTCTTCTATGTTATTTGGATTCCACATTATGCACATGTAGCTGATTCTCTTTATCAACTGTTTAGAAAGAATCAGAAGTTTAAATGGACAGAAGCACATGTAAAATCCATGAAAAAGCTAAAGGAGTTGCTCCAGTCAGCAACAACTTTGAGAAAGGTAGACTATGAGTGTCAAAGGCCAGTAATTGTGACAGTAGACACCAGTCCTACAGGGATTGGATGGGCAATAGGGCAAGATGACAAAGAAGGACACAGATATGTGGTAAGATTTGGAGCAAAGGTGCTAAGTGCTCGCCAAAGAAACTATCCACAGATAAAGAGAGAGTTATGGGGTATGGTTACAGCCTTGAAAAGTGGGAAAGAATACCTAATTGGTGAATGTGTGGTTGTAGAAACAGATTGTCTACCACTTCTTGGGATGATTACAAGCTGCTCAACACCAGACATTGCTATGTTGCGGTGGATTGCCTACATTAAGTCCTTAAATCCCGAGTTTAAGCACATTGCAGGTAAAGACAATACAATGGCATATATGCTATCAAGGGCAAAGTATGAAGATGAGTCACAAATGATTGATGAGGGAGATGATGTAGGTACAAAGTTCTATTCTATCTCTCATGTCAAAGGTAACAATGTCTGCATGACTAATCTACTTGAATCATTCTTGAAAGAGCTTTATGAAGGTGATTGGCTTCTTATTGGAAGCTACTTGAGTACTCTAACAAAACAGGATGATTGGTCTGAACAAGAATTCAAGAGGATACGCAGGAAAGAATATGGGTACTTTTTGAGGGATGGTTACTTGTGGAAGCATCCTAAACAAAAGGGTGCTACACCACAACGGGTTATATGCAAAAAAGAGACTCAAGTAAAGCTCATGCAAGAGTTTCATGAGAGTTGGGCTGGACACAGGGGTGTGTGGGCAACCTTCTCCAAGTTGAAAGAAAAATACTGGTGGAAGGGTATGTATAAAGATGTATGTCAGTTTGTAGAGTCATGTGTAACTTGTCAAATGTATTCAAATGTTCGACATCGTGATGGATTGCACCCTACATATCCACTAGCCATGCACTATAAATGGGTTGTGGATCTAGTCACAATGCCTTTAGGACTCTGGCAGATGAGATACTTGGTTCTTGCACGAGAGGACCTAACTAACCAGGTTGAAGGAAGAGCATTAAGAGCTAAAACCACAGAAGCTGTGTGCAAATTCCTTCTTGATGAGGTGATTTGCCATTATGGTTGTGTGGGAAAAATCACTGCAGATAGAGGTGAACTGGATGCCGAAGAAGCAAGGGAGTTCTTTTCTAGATTAGGAATCAAGCTTTCTCTTACTACAGCTTACAACCCTGAAGGCAATGGAAAGAGTGAAAGAGGGCATCCTTCTATCATCAAAGCTTTGGCCAAGGCTTGTGAAGGAAGAGTTGGTGAGTGGCCAAAACTGTTACCATATGCTTTATGGGCTGATCGTACAACACATAGCTCAGTAACTGGCTACATATCTGCGGAGCTAATGTATGGTCAAAATCCAGTGATGTCGATTGAAGATACAATTCCCACATGGAATGTACTACCTTGGCAAGAGGGGCTTAGCAGGGAAGATCTCCTAGCACTGCGTATAAAGCAACTACAGAGAAGACCTGGAAACATTGAAGCTGCAAAAGAACGACTCAAAAATGCAAGGTTGAAAAACAAGGACTACTTTGATAAGCGACATCGACTCAGGGGCAAAGCAATTGACAAAGGTGACTGGGTTTTAGTGTATGATAGTAGCCTTGATAACCAGCACACAGTCATGCGTAAATTTTCAAAAAGATGGTTTGGACCGTATGTTGTAAAGCATGTGCATGAAAATGCTACTTACAGCTTGTCTGAACTAGATGGTACAGAAGTAAAGATTCCCATTGCAGGAAAAAGGATCAAAATGTTTAAGAGAAGAGCAGACAATGATCCAGAAGATGTTGATGAGGAAGAAGAGCAAACCACATGTAAAGATCAAAGTGAAGATAAAGATTTGGAATCATCCAGTGAAGAAGAAAGCAAGGAAGATGTACAAAAGGGCTGATCTTACAAAGAAATAATGTGGCACATACCGGAGGATGTGCAGGTTTAGAGGGGGTGGATGTCGTGCTGTGACACGTACATAGTGGGAACGCATGCTACAAGATCTATCTTGTAACTTTTTAGATACATAATTATCTTTCCTATAATGTACATATGCATATTTAAGTATAATAATAAGCCTTCTATCTCATCCTATTATTTTTCTCAAGGGTAACCTATCCTTACTTTACCATCATAAAATACTATGGAAAAAGCTCAATAGCTCCGCCTCTTTAACTTGGGGCAAAAAGCATTGATTCTTTATTTCTACTATCTCATTATCATCTCACACCCTAGCTAGATCCTATATCTAGGGTAAACTCCAATATATATATATTCTATGTATTTTTTATACTTTTCTTATATTTCTTTTTAAATAGCTACTAGGAGGGAATCAAATCCTAGTGGGACACTAGGTGGCATGATTTCAAAGATACACTTATTTTAATGCTTTATTGCAAGCATGATTACAAAACTTTGTCAAGGAGCAATGTCATGCTTTCATATGGCATGAGGTGTCCTTTGGAATTAAATGAAAGTCTAGGCTAAGGGGACCATGGGAAGACTTTTGCTGCCAGAAATGGACCCTATTTTGATGAATTTTTTACACAAGGTTCCAATCCAAATTGGAAAATGATTTTAAGATGAAAATCGTAGCTAATGAGCTGAAGTTTCTGCCCATATTTTTACTTTTTTATTTGGAGCCACGGTTGAAGAGATATGATCAAAATACTGGACCCCAGTCTTCCCACATCATGCAGGGACAGCTCATTTCCAACTTTTCCAATTCCTATTCACACTGGCTCCTCTCTTCTTGTGTAAACCCTTGGGGGTTCCGTTCACCTATAAAAGGGGACCTCTTCTTCCTTGAAAAGGAACTCAAGCATTCAAGACATTGATGAGAGGAATTCTTGAGGGAGTGAGTAGTAATGTCTAATTGTACTTAGCCATTAACATAAGCCCAAGCCTACACTTTCTCCTAGAGGAAGACTAGCCATTCTTGTACGCTATCCTTGGAAGATCAACTCTAATCAAAGAAGGTGTTGTACTTGGCGTATCAATCGACGTTGAATTCTCCCCTCTTCTTCTCTCTCCATCAATAATGGTGCCGAAGGGTTTGTCAAGTAAGGTGTGTTCTACATTGATGTTTTCTTGATTTCTTGTTGTTTTCATTTTCATCTCTAATCCAACATATATATATGTATCTAATCTCATCTCCTTAACCAAACCTATCTCTCTCATTCTTAGTAATTCATCCTCTCTAGGTTCTCTTTGCTACAGGTACATCTCTCCCCGCAGTATCCTTATTGCCTACGGGCAAGAATAGGGCTTGGGAGGGAAACTTCTCATCTCTTCACTTCTCTCATATCTACATTTCTCACATACTATCCTAGATGAATAACCCACATGATGATCATTTCTATCGCTTTCACTCTGTACGATCTACTAGAATTAACGTATGGATTAGCCGTAAAATACACTTTCAACAACATATAGTGTTTCTCTTCGGCCGTGAAAGGCTCAATGAAATACTTCTATCACCGGATCCCATCATACTACCTCTCATAGACTATAATTTTTCTTTTGATGGAAGCGTAGTTATCTTGCTATGAACCAAGAGGATTTGTACACACAATTAATTCCAATCACTAGACAAAATATATATATTATGGTAAGCACAAAACTACAATTCCAAAGAACAATTCGTAGCATATTTGGTCAGCCAAGATTGAATGCCATTAACTCATCTATTAACCCTTTCATATTACCCATGATACGATATGACCATAGCCTTGATGTTTTCATTTTCGTATTGTTTTGACATTCTCTTTTGTGTTCTTTCTTTGTGTGTGTGAGTGCAAGAGAGAAAGAGTGAGTCTTCTTTGATTGCACTTCTTTCCAAACCTTAGTCTTCATGGCATCTATGGTTTAACTCCTTCATATAGTTTTTGTTGAATTCTCTCACAAACTCCCACAGCCATAAGCCCGGTGCTTTCCTGGCAAGACCGCAAATTTCTCGACAGCGTCTTGGTAAAAGGCAACATTGACGTTGAGAACATGTGATGGTAAATGAGCAGGTTGCGTGAAGACGGTTGGAGTGGAGAAGTTGTGGTGGTTTTGAGCGATGCTTGGAATATGGGAGATGGTGTTGAGCTTGAGGGGGAGTGTTGAGATGTCAAGCTCAACTTGTACTACTCCTGGATGACTCTACATGGTCACCCAGAGTCATCAACAGTAGTGGATACACATGTCTTTGCCAATGATACAACAAGTGGACTACACCGATATGGTCCACCTCACGTCTAGCTATGAGAGCGATGGCACACTTATCAATCCAACTCACTCTCTAGGAGTTCACAATAGACCATTGTACTAATTTCTCCTCATACTGTCTTTTCTCTTTTATGCATTGTAAACTTTTTATCTTGAGTTAGTGAAAAAGAAGAAGAAGTAGATTTTTCCTCCATCTGTGTGTGTGTGTGTGTGTGTGTGTGTGTGTGTAGGGGTGTGTGCATGAGAGAGAGGGTTGTGGTGCTCTCCTTGACTGCACTCTTCTTTCTTTGTGCCTATTGTGGGTCCTGCTCTTCACTCTTTCTTGCTCAACTAGTCTATTGTAGTCACCAAGGTCTAGCTTTTGTTTTGTTTTTCACTTCGTTTGTGTACAATAATCTCACAAGGTTTCTGTTATTTCTTTTTTGTTTTGTCCTTGTGTGTCTCTGTACAATGCTCGTTTCTTTTTTGCAGCTATGTAGTCTTCAAGAGTGTGTGTGCGTGTGTGACTAGGTGAGTGATTTTGTTGTCCGATGGATCTGCCAAAACATTGCATTTACAAAAGCCGAAAAGCCTTGGAAAATTTGGCTATGGATCCCTTGACCCTCATCAAAGAATGTTTACATGAGGATTTCTAAGATTCGCACCGAGCTTGGGAAGGGCCTGCTTCTGGCATGGAAGTGCACATTCCTATTTAGGACCTTATGGACCCCATTGCTCCATATGACAAATTGGGTCATATGCAGTCCGAATGTCCAAACCCAAATTTGAAACCACCTCCTTTAGCTGTCCCTATCTCTTAGCCCCCCTCACCTCTGCTTCTGGCATGGAAGTGCACATTCCTATTTAGGACCTTATGGACTCCATTGCTCCATATGACAAATTTGGTCATATGCAGTCCAAATGTCCGGACCCAAATTTGAAACCACCTCCTTCAGTTGTCTCTATCTCTTAGCCCCCCTCACCTCTAAAATTATCTACTGAGGTACAATACAAAGGTGCTTCATCTTCCTCTTTGACAATTGGGGCAAATAAAGGCAAAGGGAAACAATTACAATTGTTTGCACTTCCTACTTCTCCATTCAACCTCTCAGGCTTGGATAGTGCCCAAGAAAACTATTAAAGCCCATATTCCGACATCTTCTTGCAACTATGTGCCCCTTTTGGAGAATGTTACTTAGAAAAAACTCCCTTGTGATGACAACCCTCCTCTTGGAAAAATACGGTTTCTTAAGTTGATACCCAAGCATGCATTATGTGAAGAATTCTCTCATTAGTGGCCTATTACGCTCATGCCTGTGGTATATAAATTAATGGACAAAATGCTTGTTACCCGACTCAAGTGCTTCTTGCAGGAAGGCTTTCATCAATCTCAATGCGATTTTATGCCACAACCTCAAATTACTGATAGCCTTGCGAATGTCATCATTGGAATGGAAATGCAAAATAGACTTGACAGGATGTGTTGGTTATGCATGTTGATATTGAAAAGGTATTTGATACTGTTCTTTGGGATTACATTGCGGATACCATGAAACATTTGGATTTGGGCCTGGGCTATCCCATGTCGTATTTTAGCACTTCTGCAGGTTTGTTGGATGGATCTCTCACATAATCTTGTCCTTTAGGATGCTCAATAAGGCAAGGATGCCCTCTTGATTTTTTGATTTATGCAATTGCTACACACCCCTTGCTTATGTATTTGGATTCCTTGACCTCCATTGATAAATTGCATGGCCTAGCATTACCTTGTGGACAATACTTTATCGGCCATGCCTATGTAGATGATTCTTTATTTATGCCTCATAATCATTGTGATGATGTACAACAAATTATGCACACTCTTCACTTGTTTGGATTGGCAACAAGCCTCAAAGTTAATTTTCGTAAATCCAAGCTATTACCTTTGAAAGAGTGTGATTGGCATAAGATATTGTGGCTTGGGGAGATTGTTCCTTTGCACGCCATAGTTTTCCATTTAGGTTATCCAATGGCTTGGGATGTATTAGCTATGAAAAAACTGGATTGGGTACTCCAACATTTGCATACCAAGTTGAATTATTGGAAACTATCTACGCGGTCACTACATGTGGGTCTTAGGATTATCCAATGCATTCTTGTGGCTTATGTGTAGGTTTACTTTCCTTTGTTATCATGGTCTCAGTTGCGCTTGCAGTCCCTTATGTCTAGTATTTTAGAGCATTTTTGCGGACCTAGTCTAGCACAAAGGGTCTTCTGATTTTATGTATGGGCAAGCTGTGTTCTCCCAAGCGGCTTGGAGAGCTGAATATTTTGGACTTGCGACATCATATTCGGGCTCGAAAAGCTATGCTGTTGCCATGCAGCAACAACCCCGGACTCTCAAGGTCTCACATTTGTGTACGCATATTGTCACGCCATATTTTGGTCATTGGCAGCCGACATATTGGGACGTAGTGTTTGGGAAGCTTGAAGGATACATTCTTGGATGTCCCTTTACTTCTCTCATTATTGATTGAAAGTCCTGTCACTTCGCATTTGGCACGGCATGATGGAAAATTCTTTGTGGGTAACTCGCTTCGATTGGAGAGTCTGCATTGGAATAGGGCCTTCTCTTCAACTTTGTTTTAGCGGTCTTCTCGCCAAGCCTATCTTCTTTCCAAAAAATGAATCCGCCACGTGCATCCAATGGTGGATGATATGGGTCATGTTCCTTCATTGGCTGATGCAGTGTGTCATTTTTGGTTAGGTATCCATTCTCTTTTGGATGTGGACTCCCGTTTCTTTGATTAGAATCTTGCTACTACCAGATTGGATTGCATTCTAGCTGGAAATGTCTATGCCCTCCTGCAATCTGATGTGTGGATTGTGCATCATGGTGATCAACTGTGGTCACTCTCTGAGTCATCCTTGCGGTGGCAGCGAACATTATCTAGCATTTGACAGTCATCTACTTTTGAAGGAACGTATTTTCTTGTGGGATTAGTGGGAGCTCTACGTATTGGCAGTATATTACATCCACGGTATATTGCATCTTCTCATTGCCTAAGATGTCTTGAAGCTGAGGAGATTGTGCCCCAGTTATTATGGGGTTGTCGTTGCTCCAAACCCTTCATTCAACAAGTGTCGGGGCTGCTCTTCGACAACGTTTTCCTTCCGGTATTTTTCACAGACGATATTGGCTTTTTGGGGTGTTCCAGTCTCCCGTTCACTTTATAGCGTTCTTTAATTGGGTCACTTTACACCTTGGCTTGTTTTATCTCAAGGGGGGACTATTGTTGCTAGATTAACATGCTTTTTTGGATGGATTGGGCTAGTTGTTATGATACGCGAGTGTCCAAGAGTGGTTTTTGTTTCATGCTTGGCAGTTCATGCATCTCATGGTTGAGCAAGAAGCAACCTACTATGGCCACTTCCACTTTTGAGGCCGAGTATAGGGAAATCTTCACAGCTATGATTGAGTGTGTTTGACTGAGACGCTTTGTGGTTGATTTGGGTGTTGGACAAGTCACATCATCTACACTAACAAACAGAACGTATTGACATTTGCAAGGAACCTAGTTTTTCATGCTCACACAAAGCACATTGAAGTGCATTATCACTATGTTAGGAAGAGATTCTCAACAGGAGAGGTCAGCTTGGCTTATGTGTCAACACATAACAACCTTGCAAATCTTTTCACAAAGGCACTGTCTCATGATAAGTCCAAATCTTTCCACAAAGCTTTGGGCTTATTCCCCTTTGTGGATTGATCATGTCCTCAAGGCATGGCACTTCCCTATACTTTATGTGCCAGCTAGAGCCTTTAGCTAAAATATGGAATACATTGTGGGGTTTTCAATTAAATATGTCACCATGCCAACAAAGAAGATCGGAGCCATGAAGATATTTCAGTGTCTAAATTGAAGTTGTTGGGAGGCCTTGAAATTTCAATGAGTTTCATGCTTGATTGACCTCATGTTACTACTTTGCTATAAGAAAAAGGGCTTAGTGCCTAGTAGCACCAAAAAGCAAGAGCTATGAGCCTAAGGAGTAGTGTGGGAACTCGAGGGACGTGGGAGCATGGGCTTGTAGGAGGCAAACACGAAAATAGACTTCAATAGAGTTTAGGAAGGAGGAGAGGTGGCTTGGTTTTCGTCCTTGAGATGAGGCCGTTGATGGCGCAGGAGGTGGAGTTAGCGGACCCATAAATGGGCTATAGAGCGAAATTGAAGGCCTTTTTGGGGTCTGGACAACGGGGAAGCCTCAAGTCTTTGATCGATGAGGTTTGAAGCTTGTAGGGACACGTGGCCAATGTAGCAAAACTCTCTGATAGGTAGGTGCGCAGCTGGCTCCAAAAGGCCTTGGACTCGTAGTGAAAGCGAGGGGTCCTACAGTCGACAATTTTCCAAATGCATTGAAGAACCTTTTGGATTCTAGGACACACACATATTCAAGGTAGTGCACACGCACGCGCGCACACACACACACACACACACACACACACTCACACTTAATCAAGATTAATGAGTAAAAATTATGTAAGCACCAGAAACATGAGAATCTATCAAGACTCCATTGCTTGATGCTTGCGCTAAATGAAGCATGACTGCACTCATTGGTCTTGATGGAAGTTTTGTATGCATATATACATGGATAGATAATTTGTAAGCATAAAATGTAATCAAACAAGTCAAATGAAGAAAAAGCACCCGACTTGATAATCTAATTATTGCTGATCATTGGCAAAGATAGTGGCGATAAAGACGTGCCCAAAGACCAATGTTAGAGATAATTGGCGTTGAGTAGCAATTAACCTAAAGAGTTATGAATCAATGGTGCATATAGTATAGGGATAGTAGAATGTGGTCTACAAAAAGTAGCACGTGGGTTACAATGTGTAGCATGTGTGCATAGCATAGTAGCATGTTTTAGGGAGTTCTATATAGGAGGCTGTATCCATACACATAAGGGTGCATGCATATATGCTTGGCTTTAGGGATTGGTCATATTTAGAGTGTAAACTAAAGGCTTACCCCAACATCATGTTTAACTAAGATATGAGGATTTCACAAAGGGTTAAAGTCCTTGGGAGGACAACTACCCAATACCTTGACTACTAGCGAGGCAACAGTTTTGAATGCTGAAAGGGCACGTAAGACAATTTTATCCATACATCAAGGTTGTTTCTTCCTAAACAAACGGACATAGACCATGTGAATAGGCACAAGAGGGGAGTACAGGTTAGGTCCTAAACAACCATAGCTTTACCTTTAAGTAAGACAATGAAGAATATTTTAGGCAAATTGTACACCTGTCGCCTCCATGCCCTTAACAATCCAATTATTATGCAACCACCCACAAATAAATTAAGAGGACATGCTCCACAATCACAACTCATTTCTCATATTCCACTTCATACTTATTCTATATGACATACCTAGTGTAGCAAGCCTTGAAGCTATTCGAGGATGTCCATAGCTTCGATTTTGCAACATGATAGCTAATGTTGCATAGAGGATTGTTGCAAGGCATGGCTAAATGTAAGTGGTGCTGAAGAAATGGCTATGGACTCATTTGTGTGAATGTGGGGGTGTTGGGTCTGGAGCAACAAGATAAATGCCAATGAATGGTCATTTATTTCCCATGCAGAGTTCCATGGTGGAGATTGATCCTCTTGCATTTGAAGCGGTTCATGGCATAGAAGGATGTTTGTTGTGTGCTATAAGTGGGAAAATAAACTAAAATAGGAGTTAGTGTTGGAGCATCGTGGCTCAGGATTCATGCCATAGCTAGAGCTCACTCCCTCTCCATCCTCCTCAAATCTTTGTCTTGAACCACACAATCATTATGTGGCTGCACACTAAAGATGTTCTTGCTTAGCTGGATCATTTTTCAAGTATGTTGTATTGTCATCGAAGGATTGCAAGATATCAGGTGTCTTCCTGGAACATTTGGAATGCACAACGAAATACACACTTTTATTGGGATTGAGGATTGTTTTTAAACAGCCAACAAAGACGTAGCAAACATCATGTAGTAAAGTTGCACAACTAATTTTTAGTGAGCCAATTGTTAAATTTTCAAACATATTTATTCAAACGTTTGTTCCATGTAACAAAAAAGCGATCAAATTGCAGTTTTAGAGCACTTATTTATGTTATCGTACGTACATGGCCACCGAAGCCTACAGGTCCCCTTGTGAAGCTTACATGGCCAACAAAGATTTGTTGATGCCATAAAGATTGCAGTTATACATAAGTAGAGATAATACAAAAACAGGGGAACTCAAAGCTCATGAGCCCATAACTCATGGTCCATGGTTCATTGAGTCTAGCTATGTCATTTCCAACAACCACTTAAAGCTTATTGCTCATCATCTTACAATAATAAAAACTTGAGGACCCAAGCTTTTCTTTACATTCATCAACATGCTTAATTGCCCTGGTGACAATAAAGCAAGTAGAAAATTTATCACATTGCAAGATTAGAGCAATAATGTGGAAAACTATCAAAAGCCATCCCTACTGATATTGATGTACAAAATGTCCGAAAGAAGCTACAAACAAGAGATGCTGTAGGAGTTCCAAGCTGTTAAAGTTGTATATATGCTATGTCTTGTAAAGAAGCCACAACAACATGATGTGCTAACAATCACAGACTGTTCAAACCAGAAAATTCACCAAGTAATGGTATTACTTTGAGAACTTTTGGGAAGAATGTATAGGCAAATGGATTTATGAGGTTACCCACTTGCATTTTCAGACCATAGACGCCAAGAATCAATATAGAGTTTTCTTCGGAAACTATAGAAAGGTATGCAAAACAAATATAGTGTATATCTTCATCTTGAATAGTCATATTACATTCTGCCATTTATAGAGATGATTCAATTAAAAAATGCATAGCAAGCTGCATTTTGAAACTGTGATGTCTGAAAATGCCTAGGAAAGTTAAGATACCATTCAAGAATTTTGCAAATTTAGTGATAGAATCATCGAATTAAGGATGTGAAGCAATTTTGAAGCACATTCTTGAGAGATTTCTGGGAATGTTCTATAATGAAAAATTTAGGTCATAACTGCGAAATCAGTACATACAAAGCAGATAAGCAAACACATTATCTGCACTGCTGGTTTTTCCCCCAAGAGTTGTATCTAAAGGATTTTTAGACCCGGTGACATTGATTGACTAGGAGAATTGAAGCCCAATTTCCTGGGAGAGAGAGAGAGAGAGAGAGAGAGAGAGAGAGGCTAACAAAATTCCTCAATTTTTATTTACAAGTCTCGATACAAGGGACCTACAACATAAAAATTCATATATGACTGATGGCTAAACCCCCTTTTCATATTGATCCAAAACTTGGGGCTGTGTGTCTATGTACATCTGCAAACTCACGAACAATGCGTTTTAAGGAGCGGCCTCCATCGCCTTGCATGTGTCTACCAGATGCAACTTGGCTGTAGTAGTCAGAAGATGCAGCTGCCATTGCTTTCAACCAGGAAGGGATCAACTGCTCAGCCTCTCCTGGTCTCAGATACTCAGCTGGAAGATTTTGCACCTGCTCAACCAAACGAACCACGCTGTTAATTTTTTTTAACAAAAAGCAGTAGATCGCCTGTTATTTCTTGAGGATTATCTTATTTCATTAGTCTGCACTAAAGCTGGATCTACTGCTCAGTTTTAAAAAAAGATGAGAAAGTACCCACAGAGAATCATTTTCTTTTATAGAAGCTTATCTTGCTGCATAATTCACAAGCATCATGCATTGGACAAGAGTAACTCAGGATAACTCAATGCTCATGCTATAAGAAGGCCATACCACATTTGCAAGCCAGGCTTGCAAAGCACCCCAGCCTAGTCTAGGCTTCCAGGTTGTATTCTCACTGAAATGACAGACCGCCGAAAGCTGCTGAAGAATTATTGAAGCCTTGTGAACCTACAGGAGCCAAAGGGCGTTCAGAATTTTTAGCTGAGCAGCAGAAATTCTACCCCCACAATGCTTGCCAAATAAGACAGACCATAGTAGGAAGATGTCAATTTTCAGTAGCACCCAATTACCATATCCTAACAAGAATTAGGCTCCAACTGACACTGAAGAGGTACACAACAACCTTACAGGTTGGCATAACAGTTTCAGGATGGAAATAATTCACAAACCATCATTGCTAAGAATACTATACATTGTTATCACTGCCAAAACTCCATACATAGGTTATTCTGGAAATTAGGTCTTACTCTGGTCATTGCAGAAACGCCAAGTAGGGCATAGAATACTCCACAAATAGCACTCTCCCCACACTCTGCACAGATCTTGAAACAAAGATCCACAAAAGAGAGCTCCTGCACGGTAATTCCAGATGTCACGAGACAAGATGCGCCAGCCTCCAGAAAGCCTGAAAATCATAAAACCACGGAGTATCAAAGCACCCTCTTCAAAGCACTATTGAGCTGTCAGCAAGGGAGGTGAACATCATAAAAAATAACAACTTTTGTGAGAAAGGCCTGTGTAGAGTAGCCAACTGAAAACAAAAAAACCAACATGCAAGCAATTATTTTATGAAACTCTATCCCTCACTTCAAGACTGCACTAACTGCAAGACGTGAACCAAATACTTGACAGCTGAAAGACCCTTCAATTAGCTCTTGGCTGCCTTCACAATACATCTAACAATGTTTATCACAAGGACATTGGTCTTGACAAAGCTTGAAGGGTTTGGACTCCATAATGCCTTGAGCTGTCAAGGTGAATTGAATATTTTGACTGTAAAGAGGACAAAACTAGTGCATGTGGTTCTAACATCTCGAGAACTAAAGAATATTCACTGATTTCAAAACATCACTGTTACGAAAAACCTTAGTAGAGAAAAGATATGTGGTACTTACGAGACATATGTGGTACTTACGAGACATAAATGACATGGCTGAGAGAGCTGCTCCTCGATGCATTGCTGTACACCATATGGTAGCCTTTTTGAAGGATGTTTCAAGAAGAGAGCCAGCTGCAACTAAAACATTCTGCAGCAATGCACTGACCACCATCTAAGACCTGCATGATTTGCAAACCTATCAAAACTGTATAATAGAGCCGTACCTTGGGACAACAGCGCAAAAATGCCGATGTGAAGCCCATGTAAGCCTCCACAACATCAGGTTCCTGGTCACATGCATATGACGAGTTCATCGCTGCAATTACTTCTGCTTCCGTAAAAGCACTCAATGTCCTAATGAACAGAGGGCCAAGTTCTTCCTTGTGTCCAAACTCTTCCAGGGCTACTGCCGCTGCTCCAAATGTAACAATGGAAACATAAGAATTTTCTTTATTCTGGGTACAAAATTGATATACAAATGAATCCCAGAAATAGTAACTCTGCTACACCATTTATCAAAGAACTTCTCTGAAAATTCCTCTAGAGTAATCTAACCCAAAAAGAAATGTGTGAATGTGCTTAGCCTGCCATCTGCACCAGAGGTTCGCTACCCAATCTTGGTTGAGGATCTTGCTCAGCCACTCTCCTAGTCCCAGTCAATCTGTGCTGAGGGTTTTCCCGCACAGAACGTGAAGACTAATTTGAGAAAGAAAGAAAGACACAAAGAAAGAAAGACGCAACTAATTTATTGTAGTCTCATAGAGAATTAACCTTTGAGACAAAACCATGTACGCTATATCAGTGTCATCCAGATGTCATAAGAGACCACAAAGAGTCTCCACTGTGAGGTGGCAATGTCTAGGGATCGATGTATAAGGCATAATTAGGGGGACTGGATGAAACCCTATTCAATATGGTACTCAATTCATTTATTTGTCTGGGAGAGTACATCTCTGGAAAATGCAATCCTAGTCAGCTCCATCTTGTCGCGCAATGGGGAGTTACGGTATGGAGTCCATAGGAAAGCCCTCTTTAAGGACTCCTAGTCAGCTCCATCTTGTTGTAGTGGGGGAGGGTATAGTCTGGATTACATAGGAAAGCCCTCTTCAAGGACTCGCATGATCTCCACACGTTGGTAGTCAGTAGTCCACTGTCTTCTCTCCTGCAAGTGTCTTTGGTCACGTTTGGTATCTAGCTCTGATATCCAATATCGCCCTCCTATGCCGATATGAGGTCAGTAACCAGGACAATGAACGGCGACTCTAATCTCTTTTGCTCTACTCAGGCCTGCACACACACACTTTTTTTGTAAATCTGCTTTGATTACTTTACAAGTGGGAAACCTCAAAGTGAGGAAAACCCACGAAACGAAAGGGATACAAAGAGCGGAGCACTATGAGGCTCCGTAAGCTAGAAACAGTCAAAGTAAATCCAATAGGCACCAAGAGTGATGTCTCCAATGTCATAAGCAAAATGTAGTGCTTCACCAAGAGATGATTTGAAATAGGGGAAGGGGTCAACATAAGTGCCTTGGAACATTAAGGAGTTCCTATGGTGCCAGATGGCCCACAGAGTCCAAAATCTGACCCAGGTGAAGAACACCGCAAACTAAGAATGCGATGACTGAAGCACCCAAAAAAGCCAAAAGCGTTTGTGAAAAGAGCTGGACAGAAAACGCAGCCGAAGAGCAGTCGACACTTGCCGAATGAAGGCTCTGGAGTGGCGACAACGCCATAGTAAGTGTGGCATGGTCTCCTCAGCTTCAAGGCATCTGGGGCAGTGGGAAGGCGCAATATGCCGAGCATGTAACACACTACCAACACGTAGAGCTCCCACCAAGCAACGCCACAAAAAAACCCGTTCCTTCAAAGGTAGATAACTCTGCCAAATACAAGACATTGTGTGTTGCCACCACAAGGATGACTCGGAGAGCAACCACAGCTGATTACCATGATGCACAATCCATATATCAGACTGAAGGATGGCATATACACTGCCAGCTGAGATGCAATCCAATCTAGTAGTAGCCAAATTCCAATCAGAGAAGCGAGAGTCCACATCCAAAGGAGGAATGGGTGAGTGATCAGCAAGCATCCTTTGAATTTCCCGCCGAAGAGAAGAATAATGAGGACCCAACCGAAAGCGGGACACTGCATCAACGAACAAAAGAACATAACCCGAGTCGTCAAGCACCTGATGCACCTGACAGATTCCTTTTTGGGCAAGAAAATAAAGGAGACCGTTGAACCAAAGTCGAAAGTCGAAGCGAAGGCCCTGGTCCAATGTAGACTCTCCAAACAAAGAGAGTTACCCACAGAGGATGGTCGACCATTCCAAGCCAAATGCGAAGTGACAACTTTCCAATCAACAATGAGAGAAGAAGTAAAGGGACATCCAGGAATGTGTCCTTCAAGTTTTCCAAAAACAACATCCCAATAAATCGGTTGCCAATGACCAAAAGCTGGGGTCACAATGTGCGTACACAAATGTGTGACCATGAGAGCCCAGGGTTGCTGCGGCTCCACCAAAACTGGCAATAGCATAGCTTTCCAAGCCAAAAGATGATGTCGCAAGTCCAAAACATTTAACCCTCCAAGCCGCTTGGGAGAACACAACTTGTCCATAGAGAGAAGCCGAAGACCCTTCTTGGTAGATGAGGTCCGCCAAAAATGCTCTAAAATATTGGACAAGAGGGACTGCAAGCGCAATCGAGGCCAGGATAACAAACTGCACATAAGCCACAAGGATGCATTGAACAACCTTGAGACGTACATGAAGTGGCCAATTTCCAATAATTCAACTTGGAATGTAGAAGTTGAAGCACTCAATCCAGTTTCTGCATAGCAGATACATTCCAACCCAACGGATAACCCAAATGGTGAACCAAAACATGTGGAGGAGCAATCTCCCTAGGCCGCCACAATACCTTATGCCAGTCACGCTCCTTTAGAGACAATAGCTTGGATTTCCAAAAGTAACTTTGAGACCCGCTGCCAATCTAAACAAGTGAAGAGTATGCATAATTTGCTGTACATCATCATAGTGATTACGAGGCATAAACAAAGAGTTATCCGCATAGGCCTGACCAGCAAATTGCCATCCCGAAGGTAAAGTCAGGCCATGTAGCTTGCCACTCGAAGTCAAGGAATCCAAATACATAAACAAGGGGTGTAACTAGCGATCGCATAAAGCAGAGCACTCAAAGGGCAGCCCTACCTCACTGACCGTCCCCAAGGCCAAGATTCTGTAAGAGATCCATCCGGCAAGCCCGCAGCAGTGCTGTGTGCATACAAGAAAAGCACGACACGGGATATCCTAGGCCCAAATCCCAAGTGTTGCATGGTATCCGCAATATAATCCCAAAGAACAATATCAAAGGCCTTTTCAATGTCAACCCACATGACCAAGACATCCTGTCAAGTGTATTTTGCATATTCCATACAAATGATGACATTCGCGAGGTTATCAGTAATTTGACGTCGTGGAATGAAGCCGTATTGAAATTGATGCAAGCCTTCATGCAGAAAGCACTTGAGTCGGTTAGCTAGCATTTTTGCCATTAATTTATATACCACAGGCATAAGTGTAATAGGCCGCCAATGAGAGAATTCTTCGCACAATGCATGCTTAGGTATCAGTTTGAGCAAACCTTCTTTCCAAGAGGAGGGTAGTTCCTGCTGTTCCCAAGTTGTATTCATCATGAACAACAGAGGCAATTTCAAATAATCCCATAAGGACAAGAAAAAATCCACAGATAGACCATCCCAACCAGGAGCTCTCCATCGACCCAAATCAAGCAAGCTGGCATGCAATTCCGGCTCAGTGAAAACAACTTCCATGTCTTGAGCCTGCTGCATCGAAAGGATGGGAGTAACTTGTGATAGAAACATGTGACGCGCTTGGCAAGTTGCTCTCGTGGGAGAAGAAGGGGCCTCAAAAATCTTGCCATAATGAGAATGTAGGGCTAGTGCTAGCTCTTGTAAAGTGGAGGTCCATTCCCCTGATGGTAATTTAACTCTCCGTATAGCTTGAGACTGCCTAGAGTGATGCAAATGCTGGAAAAATTGTTTAGAAGAACATCCTTTATCTGCAAAAGCTTGTTGTCAAGCTCGAGTTTGCCATTTGGCCAGTTTCCTCTCATCATTGTGCCGTAACATAGCGCGAACAGAAAGCAACTCAGTCGCTTGAGTGTCAGTAAGAGAAGAATGATTCGCCAAGTGCATTAGTCTGCTACAAGCATCCTTCGCCTGATTAACCTGTTCCCTTAATTGTGACAAATAATCTCTGCCATAATCCTAGATAACACATTGAACACGCATAGCAAAGCGGAACCAGTCTATGTCCATATCAACATACATCTGGGAGATCAAAGGCGGGATGATATCCACAATCATAGCGCGAAAAGGCGCATGCTTGAGATAAGCATTATTGACATGCAAAAGCCTCCGATCATTAGCATCAAAAGAGCCAAAACGAAGTTTCAAGCATACAGGAAAATGATCCGAAAGACACATAGCATAATCAATCCTCAGCTCGCATACAAAGTCATCATACTGTTGCATGTGAAAAAGATACCAGCGATCTAGCCGAGCGCGATACATAGATTGAGCATTATGTTGAAAAGTGAATCCTGGATAAGACGCATGCGATAGGGGCCACAAATCAAGCCCATTACATGTCAACATAAATTGATTCCATGATTGCCTTTCCGTATGAAGCATGTGAGAATGCCCAGTAGTATTATCCGCAAGGTTAGGTGCATTATTAAAATCCCCACAAAGAAATGCATTAGAACGCCAACAATAAGAGGAGATAGCACTCCACAACCGTGCCCTATCTGCAGTAGCTGTGTATACATATAAGCCTCCAAATTCAAAAACTTCTCCGTTAACAAAACATTGGATGACCATCCATCTCCCAGCCGGGTCATTGAAAACCAACGTCGGGAAGAGTTCGTGTCGAACAAGTATAAGCACGCCAGAATAGTCGACTGAGCCTGCATAAGCTATCCAGTAGCCCGCAAGGTAAGAGGTCTATCCTGCAAATTGATGCTGGTTATGCTCCTGAAGAACCACGATGTCCGCTTGACATGTATGTACATAGTGCCAGGTTAGCCGCCACTTGTCGTGATTGCATAACCCACGCACATTATAGGAGATGCAATCAAAGAACTATGCATTCTGATATGGTATATACAGTGGGCGAGAAATGGAAAATGGAAAAATGGCCGTTTGAGCAGGAAATCAACCCATTGGCCTACATCCTGAGCCGTAGGTATTCTACCCGGGAAAAAAAGAATCACCGCGTTAAGTGCATATTGAGCAACAGGATCCATAAGCTCCTGTATAAGGATGCGCACTTCCATGACGGGAGCGGATCCTTTCCACGCTTGACGTGCATCCTCAAAGTCCTCATGCAAACATTCTTTGATAAGGCTTAAAGCATCCATATTCGAAGATTCCATGGCCTTCCGGCGCTTGTATATACACTGCTCAGCCGAATCCATGCTAAGCTAACACACACACACACACTCTTTTTTGGGGGATTTTGATATTTGATTGCTATAAATACACACTTTTTTGTAAATCTGACTCACACACACACAACCTGATTATACAAGAACCCTGTTGCTGGATAACTTTCGGCCTCTCACACACACCACTCACACACAACAAACCAAACCAACAGGTTCGCGACCAGTGGGCCCAGCCGAATTTTGCCTGTACTGATGTTTGTAGCACCTGACCAACTCGTATGAGGCCACCTACAGTAGGTCCCACATAGCCAAAGGGCGAGCAGCAACAGAAGGTGGGCAAGGAACAGAGCCCACAGGGCAACGGCTGCCCGCGCACAAGGGCAGGCTCACGTGCAGGGCGGTTCTTTCACAGGCTCCTGCACACACACACACACACACACACACACACACACACTTTTTTGTTGGTAAATCTTGTTTGATAGAATTTAAAGGTGGGAAACCTCATAGCGAGGAAAACCCACAAAAAGAAAGGGATACAAAAAGCAGAGCACTATGAGGCTCCGAAGGCTAGAAACAATCAAAGTAAATATTGTAGGTATCAAGAGTGATCTCCTCATCGTCATAAGCGAAATGCAGCGCTTGACCAAGAGATAATTTGAAATAGGGAAAGGGGTCAACATAAGTGCCTTGGAACATTAAGGAGTTCCTATAGTGCCAGATGGCCCACAGAGTCCAAAATCTAACCCAGGTGAAGAACTCCGCAAATTGAGATTGTGGTGACGGGAGAACCCCAAAAAGCCAAAAGCGTCTGTGAAAATAGGTGGAAGGAAAACGCAGCCGAAGAGCAGTCGATGAATGAAGGCTCTTGAGTGGCAACAACGCCAACCGAAGAGTAGTCGACGAATGAAGGCTCTAGAGTGGCAACAACGTGTCACAAAGTGATGACGTGGCTACCGACAGCAGAAACCCTAATTTCCGCCAGAAACCCTAATTTCAGAAAACCCTCATTTCCAGCAAACCCTAACTGCTGGCTGGAAACCCTAAACTGGCACCAGTGCCACGTGGCAGCAACTCCAGATTTTGCGGCAGAAATTACGGAAGCTGGGGAAAAGCAACTAGCGACGCAATTGGGCTGGCTTTTTGGCTAGGCATGAAATTGAGAGAGAGAGAGAGAGGGTTAAATTGCTTTATTTTTGTTGACTCTCAGTGAGAGAGAGAGAGAGAAGTTGCTTTTGTTTTCAGGCTTTTGAGGCTCGGCTTTTGGGCATCCCTTGTAACCTTTAAATTAGTGGTGAGTGCCTCACTTCTCAGAGCATCTGGACGCAGACGCAGAGTCTGAGAGTGAAACCCGAACCACTCTCTTGTACTTTGAACTGATTAATACAAAAAGAAATACCGAAAGGGGCGCCAGTCTTTGGGGCCAATATCTCTAGGTACGGAACTCTGCCAGGCCAGTGCAAATCCATTGTGATCTGTGAATTGTTTGAAGTGGTTATTTGGTGCTGTCGCGATTGATTCTTGACTTGGAGTGTCCAAGTCTGTTACAGTGGTATCAGAGCACGGCCGATTTCTCTTCTACGGGAAATCCGATACCCAATTTTTCCGGAGCACCTATGGCTTTACGCAAGGATCACTCAACTCCCTCTGCATCTGGAGATGCAGGCAGGGATCACAACGAAGATTTTGACAGAGAGCATGGCCTGCCTAGGCCTACTCAGGCGGAGCAAAGAGAGATGAAGCGTCGTCAATTGATCGGCGATGCAACAAAGATGATGCTCAGTTTCGCGAAGGATCCGAAATTGGCAAAATATATGAGCGAGACTTCTTTTCAGGAAGTGCATGCACAGTGGCAGAAAACCACTACACCACCGCTGAAACCCGCTCTCAAGAAACCTTCTGATCACAAACAGTACTCAGAGAAGGAATTGCAAGAACTGGTTAATGCACGGATTGCTCAACTTTTTGACGCACAAAAGAAAGCCAAAAAGCACGGCAAAGAGCAGAAGAAAAGCACTGACTTTCCGAGATATTTGGGTCGGCAGTCGACTTTTGACAAGGCAAAGAAACATAAGAAGCATGTTTGATTTGAAGGAGTACCAAGTTCTTCTTCTTCTTCTTCTTCTTTTGACAGTTCTTCTAGCTTTTCAGATTCGAGAGAAGAAGACAGAAAAGGTAAAAAGCGAAGCAAGAAACAAAGCTTCGGAAAGAGCAAGAAAAAAGCAAAGAAGGCTAAATCTCGCCCAAAGACTGACAGTTCTACTAAGGCTCGTCTACACGCACCTCAGATTCTGATGATGGAAACTTCTATGCGAACAAGAAGAATTTTTACAAAGCCAACCAGTATGACTTTCTCAAAGATAAAAGCAAGAAAGTCCGAGAGTTTAAGGAAGGTGGCCACTCGATCAAGTTTGATACTTTTCAAGATACTCAAATGCTTCGAAGGCTTTATCTTTTATACAGCAGTTTGACATCGCTTTCGGGGGAGGACGCTCTTCAGATCACTCCAAGATTCGGAGAGCTACCTCTTACCTTAAGGGGAATGCTCGTACTTGGTGGTCCACGCTTCTCTTAAACAAGACTGCGCCAGTTAAATGGCTAAAAGTTAAAAAGCTTTTTATTTCTTCTTGGTTGACGCAAGAATATGAACGAGATATACGAGCTGCTTGGAACCATCTTCGGATGACCAAAAAAGATACGATCAATGCTTATTGTGAAAGATTTTGGAGCTCTTTTCTACCCGCCTCTTCATTCAAGAAGATCTCATTCAGAGAACAAATTGAGCAATTCACCTTGGGTCTACACACAGAGATCCGAGATCACTGCTTAGAGCAGAAGTCGGTTTCTATTCAGGAATTGATGAGTCATGCGAAGCGGGGCTTTGCCATTCACTCTGGCAGTCTGACTTACCCCACAGATGAGCAACGAGCAAAACAGACTTCTGGGAATGAAAGTAGAAAGAAAAAGAGCAACCCAGAGAAAAAGGATGCACGACCCAAGCTTACTCCTCAGGAGCGAGCTCGATTCAACAAGGAGGGGAAGTGCTTTGGATCCGAGGAACAGGGACACATCTCCACGAAGTGCCCTAAAAAGGCACAGAAAGAACAGAATGATAAGGATGACGACAGGCCTGAGAGTTCGAGAGCAGCTGAGGAACATGGACGAAAAGGCAAGATGAAAACAGGACTGGTTCCAGATTGTGTGGGTACCGATCCCGACACCATGGATGAGAGTGCAGAACTTTGCCGAGCTTGGGGCAAAGTGAAAGATCAAGAGGCCCTGATTTTCTTTGATGGCGGAGCCAAGGCCAACTTCATTTCACCGGAATTGGCGGCGCGGCTCGAGATTACTTCCGATCGGATGGGACCACTTGCAGAGGCAGTTCTAGCGGCACCCGGCAGGGACGTAGCCATTACACCTGTCATTGGCAAACTTCGGTTGCATTGTCAGGGGTATTTGGGGAATGAGGACTTCTTCATAATGCCTTTGGAGGGTTGATGTTCTCTTAGGGATTCCCTGGTACCACAAGAACAACGCCGTGGTCGATTATCGGGCGAGAAAAGCGACTTTGACTACAAAAAAGGGCAGAACAATTGTACTTGATATAAAAGTGAAGGGCGAGTCTGTCCCTATTGTATCGGCTTCGGCCATTTCAAAATTAATAAAATCCAGTCTGTTTGTTTACTCGATCTTTATGAAAGAATTGAGCGATAAGGATAGGACAAATATGTCTAAACTTGATAAAGAACGCCAAGATTTTCTCCACTCTCACGCCGATTGCTTCTTAGAGGGTCTACCAGGAGAGTTACCCCCTGCTCGTCCTGAAGATCATACCATTGATCTGATACCTGGAAACACACCACCGAACCGGCCACCTTACCGTGTGAGTCGAGCACGGAATGAAGAGATTATGAACCAAGTGAAAGACCCTTGGAAAAGGGTCTTGTCCAACCTAGTACTTCACCGTATTGCTCTCCACTGTTGTTGGTTTTGAAGAAAGACGGATCTTGGAGGATGTGGATCGAGTATAGAGCTCTCGACAAGATCACCATCAAGAACAGATTTCCGATTCCTAGGATCGATGATATACTCGACAGGTTACAGAGATGCTCCTGCTTTAGCAGGATTGACTTGAAGAGTGGATATCATTAGATCCGAATCGCGCCGGGAGATGTCTACAAGACAGCCTTTCGGACTACTTTTGGGTTATTTGAGTTTTTGGTGATGCCTTTTGGCTTAACCAATGCTCCTGCGACATTTAACCGGATGATGGACAGGATTTTTCGAGAGTATAGTTTATTTGTTGACACTTTCTTTGACGACATCATTGTCTTCTCCAAGAATGAGGCAGAACAAAGAGATCATCTGCTTCAGGTCTTTCAGGCATTACGAGATCACAACTTAGTGATTAATGCAAAGAAAAGTGAATTTTTTCCTAGCAGAGATACACTTTTTGGGACACATTGTCTCAGCAACTGGAGTGCAAATGGACCTAGCCTAGATAGAGACTATCCGTGATTGGCCCGATTTGAAGAATTAAATGAAGTTAGAAGCTTCTTGGGACTGTGTTCGTACTACAGGCTGTTCATACGAAAGTTTGCAGAGGTTGCTTCCCCTTTGCATGTCTTGACACAAAAAGGAGTCCCTTTCTCGTGGGGATCCACAGAGGTGACTGCCTTTCAGACATTGAAAGAGAAATTGACTATGGGACCAGTTTTGACTTTGCCGGACTTGCAAAAGTCATTTGAAGTATATTGTGATGCTTGTGGTCGTAGTCTGGGTGCGGTCTTAATGCAAGAAGGCCATGTCATTGCTTACGAGAGCCGATTGTTTTCTAGGCCGGAGATGACAACACAGATTTATGAGAAAGAGCTTTTGGCAGTTATCCATGCTCTTACTCGGTGGCGGCATTACCTACTCGGAGCGGATTTTACTGTCTTTACAGACCATCAGAGTTTGCGCTCCTCCTTGTCACAGAAGCAGCTTTCGGAAGAGCAGATGCAGTGGGCGAACATCTTGTCACAGTTTCACTTCTAGATTGTCCATATGCAAGGACAAAAGAATGTGGTGGCAGATGCTTTGTCTCGGAAGCCGTTGGTTCTTGCTATTTCCGCGATACATCATAGGAGCTTCGAGGATATGGTTAATCAGTATGCCACAGATACAGATTTTGCAGATATTTTCACACGGATACGGGATGGGGAGACAGTAGCTGGATACTCCCTTCGGGAAGGCTACTTGATGAGAAAGACTATGTTGTGCGTTACACAGCCGTTGAGGAAAAAGGTTATGACTGAATGCCACTGTCCACCTTTTACGGGTCACCGCGGCATTGCTACCACCATGAAGGGGGTGGAGAGATACTTCTTTTGGCCGAGACTCAAAAAGGATGTGGAAGAGTTTGTGCGCATTTGCTTAGTATGCCAGAAGGTCAAGTTTGACAGGCATAAGGCATAGGGATTGTTATAGCCTTTACCCATATCCACCCGCCCCTGGGAAAGTATTGCGATGGATTTCATTTTTTATCTCCTGAGAACACAGAGTGGTCACGATGGTATCTCGACTATTATTGACAGATTTAGCAAACAGGCTCTTTTCATTCCAGTGAAGAAAACAATCAAGCCGGATCACTTAGCGAGACTGTTTGTGGCCCAGATCTTCAGATTACATGGCATGCCTGAGACGATTGTCTCCGACAGAGACCCCAGATTTACGAGTTTGTTTTGGAAGGCAATTTGGGAGAACATTGGCACGCGGTTGCAGTTCTTGTCATCGTTCCACCCGCAGACTGATGGGCAATCTGAAATTGCAAATTCAGTGGTTCTAGATTTATTGAAGTCTTATATCTCTGATAAGAAGACTCAATGTGAAAAGTACTTACCTTTGGTGGAATTTGTCTACAATAACACGGTACACTCTTCGACGGGGAAGGAGCCATTTTAGATTGTCGAAGGTGTTGCGAAGGTTCCACCCTTCCTAAGCACGAAAGATAAGATCTTTGAAGCGGATGAATATACGTGAGATATGGATACGGCTTTTGCCAAGGTTCACGAGACTTTGCAGAAGTCTCAAGAACGACAGAAAAAGGCAGCGGATCACCATCGTCGCGACATGAAATTGAAGGAGGATGATTGGGTGCTCTTACGTTTTGAGAAGGCACGCCTACGAAAGAAAAAGGGAAAGGAGAGGCTTTTTCCAAAGCTTAGTATGCGATACTACGGACCTTTCCAGATCAGTGAAAAGATAAATGATGTCTCCTTCCGATTGAAACTGCCACATACTTGGAGGATTCACAATGCATTCCATGTGAGTCTCTTGAAACCTTTTAGAGGTGAGGTGCCTGATGAGCAACCCGAAGTGGAAGAAAACGAGGAGATCCTTGTTCCTGAACAAATTTTGGCACATAAGGATACGAAGAATAAAGGTAAAGTCCGAAGACGGTTCTTGGTTAAGTTCAAGAACTATCCTGCATTGGATGCGAAGTGGATGGAGGAGGACCTAGCAGATACTCCTCAGATTGTGAAACTTTACCTCGATGCTTTTGGTTTAGCATAGTCTATTCCAAACGGAACCTAGAATTCAGCTTGGCCGCAGATCTGGTGCAGTGGGATGCACAAGAGGGGAGTTGCTCGGCTCCTTTGTCAACAGATGCCTTGATTTAGATACTAGAGTCACTGAGGTCTCTTTGAGCTTCAGGGATACTGAAAGCTGATAATATTCTCCTGTATGACTTTAATGAAATGGAATTCCTGATTATGATACTAATTTGTTCTTGACTTCTCTTAAGTGCAGGAACTGATAGACGAAATGACTGCAGCATTTTGGTCTGATTCATCTCGAATAGACATGGTTGCAATAGGGGTTAGTCAATCGGACATTGATGAGGTCAATATTGGACCTAGATGTGATTGCTAGCTACATTGCCGATAAATCATGCTCTAAGATCCGAATAAATGTTGAATGTCATGTGATGTCTGGTGATGTCTTGTGATGTCGTGTGATGTGACTGTCGATTTAGTACATGTGCTAGATGTGTGTTCCTAGTACGTAGGTACTAACAGTCAG
This sequence comes from Adiantum capillus-veneris, assembly GCF_014529385.1. Taxonomy (NCBI): domain Eukaryota; kingdom Viridiplantae; phylum Streptophyta; class Polypodiopsida; order Polypodiales; family Pteridaceae; genus Adiantum; species Adiantum capillus-veneris. The sequence continues at coordinate 12,996,543 of NC_140951.1, read as the reverse complement.
TGTCTGCTAAGACGATTTATGGCTTCTGTCGGTTTTGCAGGCGTAATCGCAATCGATTACAATGCTTTCAAGAGGGGGGTATGTCACAAAGTGATGACGTGGCTACCGACAGCAGACACCCTGATTTCTGCCAAAAACCCTAATTTCCTGCAAACCCTAACTGCTGGCTGGAAACCCTAAACTGGCGCTAGTGCCACGTGGCAACAACTCCGGATTTTGCGGCGGAAATTACGGAAGCTGGGGAAAAGCAGCTAGCGACGCAATTGGGCTGGCTTTTTGGCTACGCATGAAATTGAGAGAGAGAAAGGGTTAAATTGCTTTCTTTTTTTTGACTCTCAGTGAGAGAGAGAGAGAGAAGTTGCTTTTGTTTTCAGGCTTTTGGGGCTCTGCTTTTGGGCATCCCTTGTAACCTTTAAATCAGTGGTGACTGCCTCACTTCTCAGAGCATCTCGACGCAGAGTCTGAGAGTGAAACATGAACCACTCTCTTGTACTTTGAACTGATTAATACAAAAGAAATACGGAAAGGGGCGCCAGTCTTTGGGGCCAATATCTCTAGGCACGGAACTCCGCCAAGCCAGTGCAAATCTATTGTGATCTGTGAATTGTTTAAAGTGGTTATTTGGTGCTGTCGCGATTGATTCTTGACTTGGAGTGTCCAAGTCTGTTACACAACGCAACAGTAAGTGTGGCACGGTCTCCTCCGCTTCAAGGAATCTGAGGCAGCGCAAAGGCGCAATATGCCGTGCATGTAACACACTGCCCACAGGTAGAGCTCCCACCGAGCAGCACCACAAGAACACACGTTCCTTCAAAGGTAGATGACTCTGCCAAATGCGAGACAATGTGTGTTGCCACCACAAGGATGACTCGGAAAGCGACCACAGCTGATTACCATGATGCACAATCCATGCATCAGACTGAAGGATGGCATAGACATTGCCAGCTGAAATGCACTCCAATCTGGTAGTAGCCAGATTCCAATCAGAGAAGCGGGAGTCCACATCCAAAGGAGGAATAGGTGAGTGATCAACAAACATCCTTTGAATTTCCCCTAGAGAGGAGAATAGTGAGGACCCAACCGAAAGCGGGACACTGCATCAACGAACGAAAGAACATAACCCAAGTCATCAACAACCTGATGCACATGACAAATTCCTTTTTGGGAAAGAAAATACGCTTGGCGAGGAGACCGTTGAACCAAAGTCGAAGCAAAGGCCTTGCTCCAATGCAGACTTTCCAAATGAAGGGAGTTACCCACAGAGGATTGTCGACCATTTCAAGCCAAATTCGAAGTGACAACCTTCTAATCAACAATGAGAGAAGAAGTAAAGGGACATCCAAGAATGTGTCCTTTGTCACAAGACGGGCACCACGCGGCAATCGAAAAGAACAGACTGAACAGACTTTTAGCACTTCAATAACAACTGAACTGAAAGAGAGACGAGCGCACCACAGAGTGGCGAAATTCCACCCCAGAGAGTATTGGCCCCAAACCTTGGCGCCCCTTTCGGTATATCTTTATATTGCATCAACACACTACAAGCCGGTACTCTAGACTCTGCACCTTCTCCAGGAAGCATGCCACAGAATGAGCCCATGGCCTCATATTTTGGCCCTAGGCCCCAAGAGCAGTTTACAGTGAAAAGCTTTCAAACTCAAAAGCATCTCGTCCAAAAGCAATGCCCAAAAGTTGCTAGCGTAAATCACGGAATTCCGTACAACTGCCACATCAGTAGTCAATGCAAAATGCGGAAATCAGTACAGTGTGCCATGTCATCATGTCAGCCGAATTTTCGGAAAGTCTGTACAGGTCTGTCACATCATCAGTTGGCTGCGGTGCTGCGCAAGCTATGTGCGGGTCCTGCTTTATTTTAATCCTTTATGCCACTTGGGTCCCATCGGACGGGGTCCCATAAGTTGGTAGGACTTCTTCTGCTGTTGCTTGTTCTTCTTAGGGTTTAGGCCCCTCGGCTGTGAACTGAAGGTTGACTCTGCTCTTTATTGACTTGACACGTCAGCAGTTTGTGATTCCCCCTTCTTGAAAGAGATTAATCGTCCACGATTACAGGATATCTACAAAATAGCTCAAGTTAGCTCAAAAATTTCAGAGAGTCAATCCGAGGAACAATCAGTTTGCTTTTCTTTTTTTGTTAAGGAGTTGGCTTCTCCTTTCGGCTCTTTTGATCAAGGAGTTCGTTTCTCCTTTCAGCTCTTTTGTTAAGGAGTTGGCTTCTCCCTTCGTCCAGATCGGAATTCTTTGATATTCCGACGTGGTAAAATTAGCCATCACACCCAGACGGCATTGATCTTCCACGGGTGTCTTGATGCACTAAAATTACATACCTAGGCAATCTCATCCAATCAGGAATATTCAGTAGTTGGCATATCACAATGCCATACAAATGCTCACATATGCATGTTACAAGACATAGAAACATAAAGTCACCGATGAACACTACCCCTGCAAATAACCATCCAGGTCTGAGCCATGAGTTGTTCAACGACTCCCTCATCACTACTCCTGCAAATAACCTAAAAAGGTTCGGGCCATGAGATATAGAGGCCTTTCACAACCAAACGCTCCCCAGACTCAGCCAACGTCGTTTGGAGGTGCTAAGAGTAACCACTGCTCAAACTTCTTAATACTCCCTCCGTAAATAACCACAAGGGTCCAGGCCATGAGTAAAAACAACACTATTCAATCATTCATTACTCCCCCCCCAAATAACCACAAGGGTTTGAGCCATGAGTATGAATAAGCATTCTCAAACATCATTTCTCAGTACTCCACCCGGGAGTAAAATCACCGGTCATTGAAACCAATATTAAAACCAAAGTCAAACAATTTAAATCGGCACCAATAGAGATTCAAAACAAATACCATCCATTTCAAAGAAATTCCAAACAGGACCACAAAACAAGTTCTCAAACAGAACTCAAACAAAATTAAAACTTAAACAAGCAATCTCGACATCAGTCGATCTTGAAAAGTCGACTAACTTTCCATCCTGAAACCTGCACCAAAAATTAGGGTTAGATTCCTTCCATAAGGTCGTAGCCGACCGCAGCATGATCCACATCTCTTGAATAGTTGAAACAAGCCTGTTCCTGTGGCGGTGATGGTGATGGTAGTTCCAGAACTTTGCAATCATAGTGGACTTCCAAGGTTACCATTTTGAGAAGAGACATCTACTGAGAGATGTCGAAAAATTTCAAGATATAATCTGCAAGGGTTTCCATGGCAAGCATTTCAGGATACCCCACTCTGCCAGAAGTTGCACTCCAAAGGAAAATGTCAGAAATCATATAAATTCGAGCAAAAATTTTCTTGAAAGCTTGCCAAGTCCTTGGTGTGTACGGCTTGGTAGCTATAGATATCAAAATCTGCATGGCACTGCTTTTGAGAAAAGCAGTGACTTGAAACAAATCTTGGATCTTTCTCTTGCAAGTGATCTTTTATAGCTTATGCCTTGTAAGACATGAGCGATGAAGACGGAAGCGCGCCCGATACGCGATGAAGTAAGGGTGGGAGTGGCTAAAAAGTCTAGGGTCGAAGCACGAAGCTAAAATTTCCACTAAGCTTTGGAAGTGCGATCTTGCTCTGTCTGCTCTTTGGAAGGACTGATATGCTTTCAAAAAAGCACACGCATAATGCTCTGGTGTGCTTAATGTTCTGATACCAATGTCACAAGACGGGCATCACGTGCCAATAGAAAAGAACAGAATGAATAGACTTTTAGCACTTCAATAACAACTGAACTGAAAGAGAGAGACGACATGTCACGTGACACATCCCAACCTTACGTGTCCGTGGACAAGCTACACCACAGCAGGGTTCAGTCAGTCCGATCAGTTTAGAATAACAGTGATCTGGCACTTTTGTGAGTCTATTCGTAGACCGAGCATGCCCAGTCACTTAGCATAGATGCATATCCTCCGGTTGCACATAGCATGATCATCGGAATTCCCATCAGAATCCATTAGCATTAGTTAGGGGAATTTTCCAATGCATTTAGCCTATTTTCCTATTTATTGGTTATTTTCACTTATTATTTTTAAGTGACTTTCCAACAAAAGTAGGTAGGGCAATTTTGCTAAGTTAATATATAAGCAAACCCAAGTTAGCACTTTCTGGCAGAAGAGGCAGCAGGAGCATCTTGCTCAACAGGCAACTTCTCAGCAAGACCAACCCCCGCGACTACTCTGGCGTTTTTCTCCACAAAAGACCGATCGTTTTTGCATCAGATCAGCCTTGGCGATTTATGCACAACAGATCAGGCCCGGCGTCATCACGGCACAACAGATCAGCCTAGCGTTTTTGCATTTGCAGAACCCCGACGACAGAAGGACCAATTTCAGCCCTTGGCATTTTTGGATTTCAGCAGCAAATTAAGACCGGCAATATTCACCTAAAGTGTAGCAGATTCAGCCTGTAAAGACCATCAGTTTTCAGCCCTAAGAAACCTCATTTTTCAGCCAAGAAAACGCAACCAAAACAGTCATTTTCAGCCACTGAAACAGTCCCGAAATTCAGCGATTAGAAGATCTCAGATTTCAGTCGTCGTCATCCTCATCGTCGTCGTCGTCGTCGTCATCACCGTCGTCGTCATCGGCATAGACCAAGTTGCATAGTCCATTGCATACGCATTGTACACCTTTGTGCAATCAAAGAATAGACCACTCTCGCCCACGAGAGTGGGGCCTTCGGAGGAGGGTTTTACAACCTCTCGAGTGTCGTATCTCTTCTCTCTCCTTCTCTCAGTCTCATTCACTTGCACGCAAAATATCCACTCACTTTGTTCATGATCATAGCACTCTCCATAAGACGGAAAGCTCTCTCTTTCCCTAAAGAACTAAAAGGAACCTTGAGCAATAAAGATCACTAATGTTGAGAAAATACAATATTCATTCTGCTGCACCTTACATTGGTATCAGAGCTTTGGAAGTGTTCTGCATTACTCAAGAGAAGAACCACAAGAATTTTTTTGCTTGTTGCGATCACACAAACCCAAGTTTACTTGGGCGTGGCGATTCCTAATCGTGTTTTGTTGAAGAGTGACACGAATCCCAAGAAAGAAGGGCTTGTCCAGCCTCCCCTTGTGTCTCTTTTCACTCATTGAGAGTGGACCGTGCACTTAGCGGCCGGCCAATCGACGTGAGGTGGGAAAAAGCAATCTTGGTGTGAGCGCAAGGTCGCCAAGGGGTGCGCCCGCAGAAAAGGGTAAACTCGAGTGAAGAGAAGATCCTTCTCCAACGCGATTTGCAAGCGAAAGAAAACCTCAAGAACCCCAAGAACCCAAGACCCTCAAGACTCAAGAACCTCAAGAACTCAAATTCCTCGTGAACTTAAGAACCCAAGACCCCCAAGAACCCAAGTTCCTTGTGGACTTAAGAACCCAAGAACCCACAAGAACCCACGATTGCAGAATGATCATCACTCGAAGCGGAATGGATACTTCGCTTGGAGGTGATGAGCATGAGAGAGGCGAAGAAGAATTTTCCCCACTAGGAGGTTTTTCCGACCCTCCCCCTTTCCCATCTACGACAAAGATTGCACTAACTCCTATGGAGGCTTTGCAACAATTTTTTCTGAAACAGAAGTTAGAACGAGAAGCAAGAAATGCAGAAAGAGAGCGTGAACACGAAGAAAGAATGGCAGCCATAAAGCATGAGTACAAAGAAAGGAAAGCCGCCTTGTTGCAACTCTTTTCTCAAGTACCGACACAGATGCAACAGAATCGGGAAAAGCAGACTCTCTCAGTCTCTCTTTCTCCACAGCATGACACACAGGATTTGCATGATTGTGTGAAGCATGATGATGATGATTTGATTGATAATGATTTGCATGATGATGAGAAGCATGATGAATTGAATGACAATGATTAGCATGATGATTTGAATGACAAGCATGATGATTTGGAGGACAAAGATAAGCATGATGATTCGAAGCACAATGATAAGCATGATGATTTGCATAATGATTTGGATGACAATGACAAGCATGATGATTCGAAGCACAATGATAAGCATGATGATTTGCATAATGATTTGGATGACAATGACAAGCATGATGATTTGCATGATCAAGATGTGATTTCTCACAAGCATGATGAGTTGCATGAAGACGATGTGATTGTTCACAAGGATGATGTGTTAGTGGATGCTTTTCCTAGCGAAACTAACCTCGTTGTAGATTCGATCAATCACGAAGATCCGATTTGGCTTTCGAGTCGAGGTCTAATGAATCCCCATAGGACGATTCGATCATTCAGGAAGAATCGATCTTGGCTTTCGAGTCGAGGTCCACAGATCCCCCACAAGAAGATCCGATAGATCCCGAAGAAGCGATCTTGGCTCTCAAGCCTTGGTCCAAGGAAACATCACAGGAAGTATTATGTGTTCGCATGATTAACACGCACGCATGGTTCGAGTGTTTCATTCGTGAAGGTTTCATGTATTTTAGTCAACATAGTTATGTGATCCCTTTTGCTAGGCATGACATATTGTATGTTGAGCACGTTTCTCTCATGGATGCGCACGAATGTATGCGGATTTTTCATGAAAAGTTGAAAAGTTTGTATGTCAGGAAGTCACATTCCATGTCTCTTCCTTGGCATGACAGTTTCTGAACGAGCACATGATTGTATGAGTACCAAGCATAGGCATTTTCAATATGATTTGCCATAGTTGATTGATTTAGATCAAACAGAAAAGATTCGACCTCATTGTTTGCATGTGTTTGATGAACGGGTTGTCACTCCGTCTATTTGTTCATCTACATTGCATGCACAGTCTTTAGAGAAGACAATATTTTTTTCCTTCACTTTACATGGAATGGGTATGTTCATGGTTTTGTGTTGGAGATTGTTTCAGGAATTTTCAACCATGGAGATTCTTGAAGACGAAAGAAGCAGGACTCTAGACGAAGTTGAAGCAAGAAAGGAGATTCAGAAGACTTTGTGTCGCTTTCGGCGCGGCCCAAAGAAGCAAGCGTTGCAGACCTTTATGAAGTTCAAGTACCGCTTGACCCACACAGCAAAGTGGGCCGACTAAGAGTCCCTTCCAAGATTCCGGATGCTGTTGGCGATCTCCCTCGACGCCATACAGTTCGGTACCAGTACCTCACTTTGAAAAGGAGGGGATGTCATGTGACACATCCCAACCCTATGTATCCGTGGACAAGCTACACCACAACAGGGTTCAGTCAGTCTGATCAGTTTAGAATAGCAATGATCTGGCACTTTTGTGAGTCTATTCGTAGACCGTGCATGCCCAGTCGCTTAGCATAGATGCATATCCTCCGGTTGCACATAGCTTGATCATCGGAATTCCCATCAGAATCCATTAGCATCAGTTAGGGGAATTTTCCAGTGCATTTAGCCTATTTTCCTATTTATTGGTTATTTTTACTTATTATTTTTAAGTGACTTTCCAACAAAAGTAGGTAGAGCAATATTGCTAAGTTAATATATAAACAAACCCAAGTTAGCACTTTCTGGCAGAAGAGGCAGCAGGAGCACCTTGCTCAACAGGCAACTTCTCAGCAAGACCAACCCCCGCGACTACTCTGGCGAAGATCTCAGATTTCAGCCATCGTGGTCGTCATCGTCATCGTCGTCGTCGTCGTCGTCACCGTCACCATCGTCGTCATCGGCATAGACCAAGTTGCATAGTCCATTGCATACGCATTGTACACCTTTGTGCAATCAAAGAATAGACCACTCTCGCCGACGAGAGTGGGGCCTTCGGAGGAGGGTTTTACAACCTCTCGGGTGACGTATCTCTTCTCTCTCCTTCTCTCAGTCTCATTCACTTGCACACACAATATCCACTCACTTTGTTCGTGATCATAGTACTCTCCATAAGACGGAAAGCTCTCTCTTTCCCTAAAAAACTAAAAGGAACCTTGAGCAATAAAGATCACTAATCTTGAGAAAATACAACATTCATTCCGCTACAACTTACACAAACAACGACATGGAGTGGCGAAATTCCACCCCACAGAGTATTGGCCCCAAACCTTGGCGCCCCTTTCGGTATTTCTTTATATTGCATCAACACAGTACAAGCCGATGCTCGAGACTCTGCACCTTCTCGAGGAAGCATGCCAGAGAATGAGCCCATGGTCTCATATTTGAAGGCTAGCCAGTGCAGCCGGAAATTAGCCCTACCCAAATTCGCCCCTGCCCAAATTAGACCCTCTACCCTTTTGTCCAACTCCCCTCCACCCCCAATTCGTACCCTACCCTCCCTTGTTGCCCAATTCGCTCCTTCCCCATTCCAATTCGTCCCTTTGCCAATTTCGCCCCCCCTCAAATTCATCCCTGAAAATTGGGCCCTCTCCTCCTTTCCAATTCATCCCCTACCCTCTCCTACCAATTCGTCCCCCTCCTTTTTTCTAAAATTTGCCCCATCTCCCTTCCAATTCGTCCCCTCTCCTCCCTTCCAATTCGTCCACCTTCTCCTGCCAATTTCGCCCTCCCTCCCAATCCCTCCCTCCTTACCAATACACCCTACCTTCTACAATCTCGTTCCCCCTCTCCTGTCCTTTTTCGCCCCTCCCTCCTTATTCGTCCCTCCCTCCCTATTCACCCTGCCCTTTCCCATTCGGGGCTCCCCTCATATCCACCTAATTAGAACGTGCTACCCTTATTTCAAAGTTCGCCCACCGTTCCCAATTCGGAAGCTTCCAAATTCGCCCACCTCCAAACTCGAAACCACATCGCCTTGACCATCTGTGATCCCATCTCGGGTTCAACCAAATCAAAGATGGTTATGTGACAGTCTAGATATGTAAGCAGTTGTTCTGTATTGGATAAATTTCAATCTCTTTGCACGGGGGTGCACATCAGTAAGTTCAACAAGAATTGCAAGTATCATGGCGGGTACCAGCAAACCCTCAAGAAAAACAGTCAAGAAACCACCACCTCCGCAGCTCAATTCTGCTGAAGAGGAGGAGGATTCGGAAACGAGCAGCCAAGATGTGGATGACTTCACTTCAAGTGATGCTAGCGATAAAAGCTATAAAGCATCCCCAACTTCGGAGTCGGAGTCAGACGCTGTCTCTGAATCGGATGCATCAAAAGAAACAAACTTGAAGACAGCAGGAAAAAATAAACGTAATCAGGAAATAATCCATCAGGAAATTGCGAGGCCGGCTACATCTAAAAGTAGCACACCATTCTCCTTGGTTGTTTAAACTTTATCTACAACCACCTCGACCATCTCTCAGCCAAATCCTCTCCAAGGACCAGCTACAGATTATGGGTCTCACAGCACTGGCCGAAGATCTCCCGACCACTGTTCCTATAGAGATGATTCATGATCTTCTGAAGAACTTTCCCAAGGTCAGGGGTCATAAACTCACCGCTACAAGGCTAGGCCATGCTATGGGTATGAAAACCTTTCCAGCTGTGAAGCCTGCCACTAAAACCTTCTCTCAGATTTCTAAGGAGGCCACAATTCAGTCATGCGAGGAAATGCTCAGTACGATATTCAGAGCCAGTTTTCCCCTTCTTCCTAGATAGGGGTGTCTAGAATCCTAGGAGGATTAGTACTGGCAATTTTGTGAGGCTGTTCGCAAGACCTGCATGTTCGGACGAGTCCATTGGATTAGGTTTTCCAGTTCTGGAACCCTCTTGCATAAATGGTTTGTATACGCGTTTTGACAAATGTGATTACACTACGGTGGGCATAAGGCATGATGAGTATGTACTTCTAGGTTAGAGGAATCCAACGAGCCATTTCCCACCTCGATTGGATTCCCAGGTGGATGGATGTGCGATAGGAACACCCCCTGGCTCGGTTTTAAATAAATCATTTTTATGATTTATTTGTTGGAGGAATCCAACGAGCCATTCCCCGCGTTGATCGGATTCCCAAGTGGGTGAATGTGCGATAGATTCACCCAAACGGACACCCCCTGACTCAATTTTTAATGAATCATTTTTATGATTTATTTGTTGGGTGAACTGGTGGACAGTTGTCCTACCTCAGCCTAAAATAATTCTTAAGGCCTATTCCTCACCTATAACGGGAGCAGGAGAGCCTCACTTGAAACCAAGATGCAGAAGGAGCAGATAGCAGCAGCAAGGGAGCACACCAGCCGAGCGTTTCTGCTCCACATCAGCCAGCGTTTTCTGTAGAATTGGCGTTTTGGCAGATCCTCAATAGGTCAGCCCTAGCAGCAGATCAGCATCAGCGTTTTCAGTTTTCAGCCCATTCCGGCGCCGGAATGTGGCTCAAATATATCCTTGTGATTCCCCGTTGCGGGTAACTTCGGTAGCCCATCGAGCCTCCCCTCGGCCATTCCCTTGCCAGCATCGAGTGCTCCATTTCTGCCCACCATCGCCATCAACAAGATCTGTGCAGACCTGCTCTACACGAGAGATCTGCTGCGTTTTTCGTCGCAAATCTACGTTTTTGCAGCCAGCTTTCAGCCCTTCATTCCTCTCAAACCAGCCCCATATCTCCCCTTGGTGGCCATCCACAACTCCACATCAAGAAGGATCCAAGGGTGCATCAAATCAGCCCCGCAAGTGCCTCTCTCTGATGAGTTTCCGCGGCGATTGTCATCATCAAGTCAGTAGAGTCTGCATTGAGGTATTGCATTGTGTGTACATTCCATTTACGCAATCTAAAGCAAACATCACATCGGTATCAGTGTAGGGTGTCCCTTGCTTCTTCTCTCTCTTTCTCTCTCCCTTTACACCTCTCTAATTGGTAACAGTAAGTACGTCACACTACTAGAGTGCTAGCTTTTTCTCATCTTGCTTCCATCACATTTTCAGCCATGACCTGGGCCACAATGTGGGATATACATTGCCATTCTGTCAGGTGCATCGGAATTGAATATGGTGAAGGTCCAGTTTTACACCTCCACAAAATCCTTTCTTTCTTTCCTTGCGTTAGTGGTTCCGTTTAGCTTCAATGATGGTTCCTTTTACTTTCCCCTCTCTACTGTGGTACCAACAAGCATTTACCAACCTGACTGTGTCTTTAGGTCCTCCGCTATCCCAATCTCCCCCTCCACCACCTCCATCTCCTCCTCGTTGTTCTGTCCCCCATCTCTCCTTTTATGTGTATTCATGTCCATTTGAGGTCTAGTATACCTAGACCTGCTCGCAAGGAAGTAACAGAAGGCAATGTAGACCAGCTGTGTGTCAAACATTCATATCCTCACCTATAAGTATCTGGACTCCTCATCTCTGCTCACTACATTCACCTTGTCTTGTGGATAACAAAATGGCATTTCTGATAGAATGGAAATCCCCGCCAATGCTCTAACACACTGATTCCCAATGGAAGCTATGAACTCGGCCTACGAGTCAAATCAATGTACAACTGCCTGATCCCCTCTGATATCCAGAAAGTAAAAGGTGCTCCAATATGCGGACTCTCATTGGAAGCCATAAACTCAAGCTACGAATTGAATCAATGTACAATTGCCATATCTCTGGTTATTGACCAGATTATACAATAGCTGAGGGGGCCAAGAGAGTACCTGGCCTTATGTAATATTCATTGGAATGAACTGCAACAAAATTTCGACAAAGAGCCCCCATGACTTCAGAAAGCAGTGCAAAAAATTTCTGGCCTGTTAAAAGCCACACACCCCATATGTTGGAAAAGAATTCTTGTTAAAATAGTCAGGACAAAGCACTTATCTGCAGAAATACCTGAAGCCTGAATGATGAATGATAGTGCTCTACATACTGCTGCTGCAAGGTTACTGTTTTCCATGTGCTCAGAAGCAAGCACTCTCTCAAGCAGAGGCCAGAAATAACGCAAAACATTCAGCACAGGGCTTTCGACAGACTGACAGGATTTGTTTGCAACTGGCAGATGACTCAAAATAAGCCCTAACCTGCCAAAATTTGCAAAGGAACCCTAAGGTATGCATAGAAAACTCTTCAACAGAAACTGTTCAACTAGATGGCTGGTTTAAAAATCTTCCGTTGGACGAAACGAAAATGATCTGTTCTCTGTTACTTCACAAATCCTTTTACATTTTGAAAACCTACATGAGCTAGAGCGTCACACCACCATTCTTGCTGATAATGAGCTGTTGCACAGTACCTAGTGAGGGCACGCACAGAAGCCTCCAGCGTTGTCGAGTATGATGCTGAGTGTTGCCTCAAAGAACCTTTTCCATCTGTTTTCAACTGCAATCCGCAGGCCATAGAGCTACTTCAAAAAATCGTAGCATGCATAAATGGAAGTGCTTCATAGTATCATTCACACAAGCTTGATGATGAAAGCTACTATTGAAACACTCTTGGTGATTCTTGTTAGTTACACTGAAGTCAATTGTGGCCTTTATAGATTGAGCCACCTGCAACAAAAATAAGATGCAGGCATGGTCAACAAAAGGATCCCCAAGCATCCTGTAAGGGAATCATACCGTATGTGTGATCCAGGTGACCTCAGGTCAATTTCAGCTTTAGTTTGAACTGCAATTTGATAGGGACAGCAAACAATTTGCGAGCAGAAATGGGGAAGCAGTCATACGTTCCAATCCAGGCTTTAATGCATGACTCCGTAGACTCTCAGACCTCCCACTATGGCAACACTAGGCACTAGAGTCCTCAATGCAACTTGCACGGCAGGCTGTGCATAAAGTTGATATGCTCAAATGTGCACAAGAATAAAGCTACATAGCTTGCAGACACCAAGGTTCTCTCCTTAGATTTCACCCTTTCCAAACTGAATAATGACAGAAGACGCTATAGAGTCAACACGGACACTGACTAGATTTGGTGCTCTCCTCTTCAACCCCTCTGTACGAAGATGGCCTTGTGTAAAGACCATCTTCTTCACTTGACCACACATGAAAGGTACAGTAACAAGCATAGATGTTCACCAGACATGAATATTACCAGCAGAGATGGACAACATTGAGCATTTACAAAGATCATCTTCTAGATTAAAAAACACATAAACAAACAATGTTTAATATCATGTTCTATGTGCCATTGATCAACTATGTACTTCGTTTACTACCTTAAGACTGAGGAAGGCAAGCATGTTCCATGCAGAAAATTTGAATCTTATTTAGAGTTGTGTAAACTCCGCTTACCAGAGCTTCAATAGCCTTGTAGCTTGGTTCAAGAACTCGTTTCAGTGATACATTCAAAACTTCCTCATTGCTTGTCAATGCTAAAACTGTACCAATTGCTGAAACCACATCCTCTTCTTCACGCAAAGTTAGGCCCATTTTATGAAGACCCTAACAATGCAAGAAATTCAAGCACAAGGTCACGACTTACTGTAAATGTAGCCATTCATCTCAAAGCTGTATGAGAAACTAACCTGTCCAATCCAGAGCAAGCCCTCCAGATTACTGCTGTCATTTGCCACAAATGGAACCTCTTCACAAAGCTTTCGTAATGCAATTGCACTGCTGCTGGCAGCAGCAGGTATTTGGATTCCTGACGCAAGAAAGGAACTGTGGAAGTTATAAGTAATATTGTAAAGCACGACAGAAAATGTCAATACATCAAAAGAAACAAGATAGTATGGCTCCATAGATCAGAAAAAACTAGAATAGAACAGGTTCAGGAAGTGTTTGACCACGTACACCAAAAAAACTTACAGAACAGGTAGAACTTCTGTGGAATTCAAACAAAGAAGCTTCGAAAATGAACCCACCACTTCAGCTGCAGACTTGTGTACCTGAGATTTAGAACACCATAACCATCCACCGTTAATATAAACAAGATCCTGTGCATTACTCCTTGATTGTCGTTTCATTTGCATCAATAATGCATTCACACCGATTTTTACGGTTGTACATTCTCCATACAATGAATCTTTCACCACACAACCAATAAATCCAAGCAAACCAGAGCCCAAACATAACTCCTTTGTTTGGCATGCCAATTATGCTTACAAGGTCTTAATTTTCTAGCACAAAGCAACACTTTTCTCTGACTTAATTTTAGACTGACGTGTATGCATGTGGCATAGCTATTCCAAAGGCAAGGCACACACATACACGAATTATTCGCCACCGACTAATTCAACGAAGCTGCTTGCTGTTAAGCAATCTGTATCCTCACTTGATTCTTACTTTAGTCTCCTACAAGCAACGTTAAGTGACCATTATAAAATTTGCACGTATGGGAATGAAAATCATCTTCTTGTTCTAGCAGCAGTAACATTGATGTTTCAATATCTTCCCAGGGAGGTACCTGTTTCATTATTTTAGTGGGAGAGATAAGTGAGAGTGCAGATCAAATTTGCATAGTATAGAATTCCAAAAGCTAAAAAAACTACCATAATTAACCGCTTTTCTTTTCCTCAATGTGCTCTAATTAAGATAAAAAAGGACAGGAACAATTCATTGAGATAAAGGGCTAAATGAAATAAAACGCTATATTAAACGACTTAGAAAGGCCAAAATGACCTATGAGACCCAAAAAGTAATGTCTGGAAAAAAACTAAAACAACTAAAATAAAATTGTAGGGCACTCTGTTGGAGGGTGACTAGGAGCTCTCTGGCAAAATACAAAGATACTATCTTATGAGGGATCAGGAGTCTAAAACAGGGGGATCAAGAGGTAAAAAGCATCATCATCCATGTCCCAGGATGTCTAGCATCACTCGCTGTCCAATCTCGTCAATGTCCTCCATTGTAAGTACTTTGACTGGGCGTCTTGTCTGTTGGGTAGCCCGATGTCTTGTCTCCGTCGATGTCGTGATTCTCCTTGTAGTCATGGGCGTTTGGATCTTCCGAGCTCAAGGGCTTGGCTGATCAATGTACCTCTGGTACGGGTGGACTCTCAAATCTGCTGTGGTAGCTGCTCTTCTGGCTGCATAGTAGCTATTTGAAGAAGTCTGTGATCTATCTCTGGGACTTTCTCTGAACCTTGTTATTTGCAGACTTTCTAACAACCGCAAAATAGGATGTAAATTGATGTAAACACGAGTAAATGACAATAGCATCCATCTTACCGTCATACATACTGAACGTGATCTTCTCGGGAATTGGATCAATGGCCGGCCGTGTAGCAATGGTTGCCTCCGCGATGGTGTTTGCAAGCTTTTTTCATAATCAATACAAGCATTGTATGCAAAGGAACATAGGTGTTTCACGTAGTAGGTCACATGAAAAGGGAATGTCCTAAGAAAGAATCTAACAAGGAAACCTCTACTGCGTCAACTTCTAACTCTACCCCTCAAGTGAATGCCATGAGTGTGGTAGAGAAAGAAGCTAAGCACAAGGGGACTTTCGAAGAGGATGATCTCATAAAATGTTATGGACATGTTAATGGTCAAAGGGTCATTGTCTTGTTTGATTCTGGAAGTTCTCAAGATGTCATAAGTGAATCTCTTGTGAAACGTGCACGTCTTCAGACTTCTCCCATCCCCACCCTCCCGGTGCAAGGGTTCTCTGAAGGCATGGACGCTTCGATTTTTCAAGCATGTGATGATGTCAAGTTGATCATTCAACAAACCCAATTTACTCGTCGTTTGTAGTCTCTAAACTTGCAGGATGTAATATCATTTTGGGCATTAAGTGGTTTCGCATGTTCAAACCCATTATCGATTGGGAGAAGCTCACGTTTCTCATCAAAGATAGTGTCGGAGCCCATCCTCATTCGAGGCGAGAGCGGAATTCCTCGCTCCCTCTCATCTCTCATGTCCAGGCAAACAGAGAGCTACGTCAAGGAGCCCAAGCGGCGGTCCTCTATGTCAGCCCCACATCAAGGAACCTGGGTATTCTTGATAGGTATTGTGAAGGTTTTATTAAGGTCCAATCGGTGTTTTCCTAGGATCAGCATTCCCCTATAAACCCTCCCCATCAACCTATGGACATTGTCTCCAACCACTTGGATGACGAGGAATATGTAGGTAAATTTTTTTCTCGATCAGATAAAGAGAAGCCAAAACCAGGTGATTTCTCATTTAGGAGGCTTCGCCCTCCCAAGGTACGGTCTTTCGGTTTACCAATTCTCTTTGTTCGTAAGAAATCAAACTCATTTTAGTTTTGAGTGGATCTCAGGGCACTCAAGTCAAGGATGGTCAAATTCCGGAAGCTGAGACCTCATAGGACCGTTCCTTTGGAGCATCCACAGGAGGCACAACGAGTTTCCAAAGTGGATCTATCGGGTTGCCGCCACAAGGGTGGACTTCCAAGGAGCAATCCGGAAGAACCACCACCGGAGATCATTGTTCCAATCAAAGTCACCAAGTGGAAGTGTTTTCGAATGCTTCCGTTTCAGTTTGGCAATAAGAAAGAAGCAAAGAAACATTTCCTCAAATTCAAGAATCAACGGACACATGAAGATGCTTGGGTGGACGAAGGCTTTTTCATCCATTATCTAGATTTGCTAGCCTCATACAAGGAGGCCATGCAGATCGGTACCCGTACCTCACCTTAAGCAGGAGGGGATGTCACGTGCACATGGCTCTATGTGCCACGTGGACATACTTCATCGACTTCCAGAGCCAGTCTTCCCCTTCTTCCTAGATAGGGATGTCTAGAATCCTAGGAGGATTAGTACCGGCAATTTTGTGAGCCTGTTCGCAGGACTTGCATGTCCGGACAAGTCCATTACATTAGGTTTTCTAGTTTGGAACCCTCTTGCATAAATGGTTTGTATACGCATTTTGACAGATGTTATTACACTACGGTGGGCATCTGGCATGACGAGCATGTAGTTCTAGGTTAGTAGAATCCAACGTGCCACACCTCTCATTGATCCGATTCTCGGTTGGGCAGATGTGCGCCAGTAGCACCCAAATCTGGACCCCATGACCTATTTTTAAAATAAATCATTTTATGATTTATTGGTTGGAAAAGCTGGTGGACAATTGCCCTACCTGAAGCCTAATAAGTATTTAACCAGTGATATGCACCCATGGAAAAAGCCATCTGAAGACAAGTGCAAGAAATAAATTCAGCCACTTGGCGTTTTCAACCTTGCATAGCAGCCAGCGTTTTGGGACAGCAACAGATCAGCAGCGTTCTCAGCAGCCAGCCCATATGTCATTGCACGGTGTACTATGAGATACGGGGCCGTTTCCACTGCTTATTTAAAGAGGGCTTCGGTCCTTTCTCTAGGGTCATGAGTTATGAGGATCAGAGATGTCTTGGGCTATATCTACTTGAGTTACACAGATATAGAGACAGTCCCAGAGACAGATTACACATTTCTTTTCACTAGATATGGGACAGCCAGAGGAACAATCATCATTGTAGAGCTCGGCCCACACTCATTTGACCACTATCGGCACTCTCATCGACCGAGCAGCACTGGAGCTACAGAGATCTAGACGGCCACGATTGAGGAGAGGGGCTACACAGCATTTCATTTCATCATCTCTCTCTCTCTCTCTCTCTCTCTCTCTCTCTCTCTCTCTCTCTCTCTCTCTCTCTCTCTCTCTCTCTCTCTCTCTCTCTCTCTCGCACGAGGTAACTTGCAGCCTGCTGGCATGATCTGCTCGCGCGACTTGCTGCAGCTATGAGCTGCACGCAGCCCCAGCACGCATCACCCCCCAGCCCCAGCGCCAGCGTGCTGGTCCCGCCCCCTGCAGGTTTTTTGCAACGTGATATCCCCCCCCCCCCCCCCCCCCCCTCCCCACCTGCAGCCAAAACAGCTAAGTTTAAGATTCAGCAGTCATTCGAATACAGCAATCAAAAGTGTAACAAACAGTCTCTTTCAAATACCAGAGCACAGCAGATTTCCAATATTCCAATTTCTGCAGTTTCTCAAAAATAACAGGAAACAGCAGTTTTCAGACACAGCAAAACTCAGAAATTGCAGGTTTTTAGAAAATTGCAGGAAATTGCAGAAAAATATGCCATGTATGCTTAATGCAGGAACAAGTATGCATAATGTGGAAGCCCGAGTGCGTGTAGATCTCCGCAACATTTTGTCTCGCCTCGTCTGTTAGTAACGACCAACCATGAGGAAGCAGAATGACAAGCCCGACCCCCTAGCAGACGCAGTCCAAAAATGCAAAGAAGAAATGGTTGAGACCATTAACAAGATTAACCGCCACCTTTTAGGTAGAATAAATCTGCTCGAAGATCGCGTTCTAGCCCAAGAAAGCAAGATCATTGCACTAGGAGATCGTGTGACGGCCCAAGACGAAGAGATTGCGTCACTCAAGAGGGAGCTCACTGAAGCACGATCACGAAATACACTTGAAGAAGGAGAACTGCAACCTTCAGTAATAGAAGAGCTCAACACGATCAAAGAGCAAGTGCGAGCCATCAAAGAGGGGGAAGAGCAGCACAAAGAAATGACGACCTCTTGGGCGGACGTTATTACAAAAACTCAACAGAAGGCCGATGAGGCCGAGAAATGGATTGAGGTTGCCAAGAAAGGGAAAAGCAAGGAAACAACGTCCACACCCAACATAATTAACCTGACACTAGAAGAGGAGCAAAGAAGGCGTGTGCGCTCTCTACATGTGAAAATTTGCGGCCTTAAAGACAAAGACAATGTGGACGAAGAGGTAAAAGAACTCATGGCTTTGATGGGGGTTCAGGAGCCGATGCACTCAAGAGCATGGAGAGTGGGCAACAAGAAAAATGGGACCAAGGGGGAAACCTCAAAAGAAAGGGCACTCATCCTTCGTTTCTCCTCCATGGAAGCGAAGGACTTTTGAAGAAGAGACCAACTCTGAAGAAAATAGGCATCTTTCTCGGGGATGACCTTACCCTCTCACAGATCGCTCATATGCAGGAGGTAGTACCAGAAATTAGAGCGGCAAGGGAAAAGGGCAAGATTGCTTTTTACCGAGATGGAAGGGTGGATCTATGTGTCTTGATGTGGATGCTTTTGAGGAAAATTTTAGTGGGAGAGACATCATTTTCTACTCTGAGACACATCAAGCCCCCAGGCAAACTATGCCTCACATTAGTGGATACAGATGGGAGACTGCTTGTAGACAGGAAACACGATCAGAGCACAGAGGGCGGGGCTCAGGAGGAGTGGTAGTGTTATTCAGGGAGGAGTTGCAACCATTGATACATATAGCTCACAGGGATGAGCAAGCTAGGTACATGTGGGTGAGACTGAGAGCAGAGACAGACAGATATCTTTACATTGCTATTTGCTACTTTCCCTCGAGTACGTCAGTATATGCACCGTCCAGAGGACAGTCCCCCTATTCTATTTTGGATGATGACATTTGGGAGTTCTTTAGAGATGGGGACTTCAATGCCATGACTGCCCATCATCAGACAGTTTTTTATGATACCTCAGAGATGCTGAGAGAGCTGGATGTTGCAGAGACGGGCCTATCCAGACTATCACAGGATGGGGAACATACCGAGTATGGACGACACTTGATAGACACGGGGACTGCACATGGATTGGTCATCTTGAATGGCCTACAGAGATTTCCCGATGTGGGGGGTTTTACATGCTTTCCACACAGACATGAAGCCAGCACTGTGGATTATGTCATGGCACAACCGAGTCTCATCTCTAGTATTCAGGATCTCACGGTTGGACCTAGACCTGTTGGTGTGGCGGTGGATCATGCTCTTGTGTCGTTGACCATCTCTTTCCAGTTCAGTGTAGCACACAAGCCACAGGCAGCAGCTCCTACTCGCTACACTTTCACGCGAGAGACAGACTATGTATACATAGATGGGATATACAGACGCCTATGTATAGAAGAGCCACGGAGACCTCTAGAGGAGCTAACTACTATTCTGAGACAGACATTACATGATGCAGCAGTAGAGGCATACCCACACACCCAGCCTGAGCAGAGGTGCCGTTCTGGGAGCATGCCCCAGAACAGCTGGTATGATGAGGAGTGCCGCGAGACCAGAGCTAGACATCAAAGGTGCTTTTGGGGGACATCACTCATAGACAGTCACAGATTGACTTCCGGCGCCTAGTGCGGCGGAAGAAGAGGGCATTTTTGGCTCGCCTAGAGCAGGACCTATACCAGCTATTCTTGAGTCAGGACTCACGGGAGGCATGGCGGCTCTTTCATGAGCACTCCCCTCCCCTCCCCCTGCCATTACCTCTACAGAGGCCTGGGGCCAATACGTGTCATCTCTATACACAGTTCCTGGACAACCGCCCCTTCCCGACCCCCCCGATCCATGTCCCCACACGTGTGCTTTTGTCAACGCTGAGATGGTGAGGAAGGCCAATGACAGGATGAGGGCTGGGAGAGCATATGATCATGATGGCTTAGTGGCTGAGCACCTAATGCATGCATTTATGTTTAACCGTGCCATGTGTGAGGGCTTGCCTGATACCTAGAGCCTATCTACTATTGTACCTTCTTCAAGTCAGGAGACTCTATGGAGCCTGGGAATTATCGCACTAGCATGAACACATTGACACGGTTGTGCGCATCCATCCTTGAGCAGCAGCTGAGCAGATGGGAAGAGAGAGAGAGGATACGTGCAGCCGGGCAGGCACGGTTCAGGAGAGGTTTTTCTACTCTTGACCATATCTTGACACTTATAGCCATCATTGAGGAGGGCAGATCACATCGGAGACGGATCTATTGTAGCTTTGTGGACTTCCGCAAAGCATTTGACACAGTACCAGAGCTAGATTGATGCGAAGATTACAGGAGTACCCACATAGCTCATTTGGGGAGTCATGGCATTATACAGGTCAGTACTGGGGCATGTACGCACCTCGGAGGGCCTATCCACAGCGGTTCACTCAACTATTGGGGTGAAGCAGGGCTGCCCGCTCTCCCCTACTCTATTTGGTATGTATATGGATGAGATTTCAGACTACATTGAGAGAGATGGTGATAGATGTGCCCAACTCGCAAGGACATGGACTCCACTATTGTTATATGCTGATGATATTGTGTTGATCTCCGACTCTCCGGAGGAAATGCAGTGTCACTTGGATGCTTTGCATAGGTTCGCCCATGAAAGTGGTTTGTCTGTCAACCTTGGTAAAACCATGGTCATGGTATTTAATACCACCCCACAGTGGGTCGGGAGGTCGGCACCCGCATTCACATACGGCCAGGAGATGGTGGAGTATACAGATGCTTACACTTACCTTGGAGTGGTTTTCAGTGGACCAGCATTTTCATTGAGGAGAGCAGCAGAGTAGACTGACCAGAGCCCATGCAGCATTGGGTATATTGGAGAGGATGTGTTCACATGTTCAGTTTCAAAAGCCTCGGACAAAGCTATGGCTCTTTGATACTTTGGTGGCTTCTGCACTACTCTATGGAGCTGAGATTTGGTGACCTTCATTGGACCATCACGGGAGGACAGGTCGCACTGATGGATGGGGGGACATGGAGAAGCCACTAGTCTCTATGATCTCGCGGCTCATTAGCGCCAAGGCTTCAGTGCCGCGTGCCATTATCCGGGCAGAACTAGCTGCCCCCCCACTAGTAGTGGAGGCGCTCACCAGATCCGTCTCCTCCATACACCGCATGTGGGAACTTCCCAGAGACAGATATGCCCGCCTTGCACTTGAGTCCTCTCGACAGTTAGCCATGCAGGGAGATACAGCATGTTGGTATGGGGAGATGACGTCATGGTTCCAAGCGCATGCGTTCAGCATAGACAGATTGCCCCCCCTCCAGTACTCACTGGATGCACCCTCTCTGACTCTTACACAATCCGAGATCACCAGGCTCATCCGCCAGGACCGGACTCAGCTAGACACCAGGAGGACATGGATACAGCCAGCACAAGAGTTGGGCACGAAGATGGCTTTCTACAGAGAGCATCCTCTCCAGCTTACAGAGGACGGTTTTGTGACGAGGCCCAGATACATGGACACCCACTTGTCTAAAGGGATACGATGTGCTATTGGCCAGATACGGACATCCTTACACCAGCTGCGGATCGAGACTAGGAGATACAGTGGAGTACCGGCAGAGGCCAAGACATGCCTCCTGTGTGACATGGAGCCTGAGACAGAGTTGCACTACACATGCCACTGCCCCGTCTACTACGAGATACGTGGCCGCTTCCACTGCTTGTTCAGAGAGGGTTTCAGACCACTCTCCAGAGTCATGCAGTACAAGGATCAGAGATACTTGGGTCTGTTTTTGCTTGAGCTGCGCACACACAGAGAGAGCTTGATGAGAGGAGAGGCTAGCCAGTCTCAGAGAAGGATCACAGACTTCTTTAGAGCAGACAATGGGCACCCAGAGGAGCTACTGCCACAGGAGAGCTCGTCGTCTCACACTAGAGACACACTGATCGACCGAGCGACCGAGATCCAGACGCCAACAACTACGGAGGACTACACAGCATCGACGGAGGCTGCATCAGAGGATTCGGATCACTTTGGCCCGACATGCACGACGCCCGGTCAGGCTATTGACCATGGAGGAGATTGATGAGATCCGCCAACGACCAATGCTGGATCTTTTGTGATTTAGCCATCCCACATAGCTGCTTAGCTCACACCTAGTGGTTTAGGATTCCATAGTATTTTATTTTGTCATTTTTTGTTACTCTGACTTTGTATCAGATCCACCACATTGTAACTTTCTGGTCTCATAGGTCACTTTCGCCTTTTGAAGACGTTATTATAACATTTCATTTCATTCTCTCTCTCTCTCTCTCTCTCTCTCTCTCTCTCTCAAGTCAGCCAGGACGAGGGCGAGGACTTGGTGACGAGGGCAAGGCCAACCAGGGCGGAGGCTAGACCTCAGCTGGTGAGGGCCTTGACTCAGTGCTCGCTTTGTTCTTCTCTCTCGAATGGACCAACCAGTCGAGGATGGTGATGCAAGTGGCTTCACCACGCCACAAAAAATGAAAGCGACATTCAAGCGGAGGAACAGAGATAGCATACTCTCGCCAAGCTCATTGCGGGCAGGGAAAACCGTCAGAATCCAAGATGATTTAATGATGGAGAGGGTTCAAGTGATGATTAAATCTGAGCTTAGCTTTATGAGAGATGACATCAGGAAAGAGATGTACGCAAACGCAGAGAGTTATAAGAATTCTATGTATGCAGATATGAGGAAAGAATTCGATAAAGCGATGCTTGGTAAGCATGATGAGATGTATTTATCTGTGAAGGGGGAGATGCAGGCTCTAATGCGGGCAGAAGTGAATGTAATGGAATGTATTATGCAGAAAAAGTTGGATGAGGCAATTGCAAGCTTTGAATCTTGGAAAACCAATGTGGAAAAGTGCATGAAGGAAAAAGATGCAGTGATTGAAGAGCTTAAAGGGGAACTTGCAGCGTGCAAAATTATGCCCAAAACGGAAGGGGGAAATCAGCCCTCGATGTTAAAAGAGCTCGAAGATATTAAGGAGCAGGTGAAAACTCTGCGCGAAGGGGAAGAACTAAACTCGAAAGAGGCTTCCTCATGGGCGGAGCGCCTTTCTAAAACACAGGATAAAGTTGACGAAGCAGAAAAATAGATTGAAGGTGCAAAGAAAGGAAAGGCCCGGATGCCAGAAGCCGCACAGACTTCTACCATCATCAATATGACCATTGAGGAGGAACAGAAGAGGAGGACTAGAGCCCTCCATGTGCGTATTACTGGTATCAAAGACACCGAAAATGTAGAAGACGAAGTGAAGGAACTCTTGCAGCGCATGGGCATCCCGGAACCTATGCACACAGGTGCTTGGAGAGTAGGAAAGAAGGGAGTGGATGAGAAGGGAAACGTCAAAGAGAAAGCACTTATTTTGCGTTTCCCGACTTTGGAAACAAGGAAGGAATTCCTGAAGAAGAGACCAGCACTTAAGAAAACTGGAATATTTATGGGGGATGACCTTACTTTAGCACAAATAGCACATATGCAAGAGTTGATGCCAGAGATCAAGACAGCAAGGGAGAAGGGAAAAATTGCCTTTTACAGAGGAGGGAGAGTAGTGGTTTTGGAAAAACGCACAGCATGACGGTGCGAGACATATGGGACCACACTCCGGATGGCGGCATGGAATTGTAATGGATCATATAGGCTGGATGTGGGTGCCTTTGAAGATAGCTTCAGAAATAGAGACATTGTCTTTTACTCGGAGACGCATCAAAAATCTGGACAGTTGATGCCAAGTGTGGCTGGCTATTTATGGGAGACAGCTTGTCGGCCAGACGCTAGATCCCAGCATGGAAGTCGAGGTTCAGGAGGGGTAGCAGTCTTATTCAAGGAAGAGTTGCAGCCGCTATTACAGATTGTCCGGAGAGATGACCAGGTGAGATACATGTGGGTGAGACTGAGAGCTGAGACAAGCAGATTCTTATACATTGCTATATGTTACTTTCCCCCTAGCACATCAGTCTATACCTCACCTAGAGGGCAATCCCCTTTCTCTATACTTGATGCTGACATATGGGAGTTCTCTAGAGATGGAGATATCATTCTCTTGGGAGACTTTAATGCCAGGACGGCCAACTCCCAAACGGTATTTTATGATACCTCGGAGGAGATGCTTAGAGAGATGGATATATCGGAGATGGGACTTGACAGACACTCACAGGATAAAGAGCACACAGAGTATGGGAGATATCTCATGGAGATGACAACTATGCATGGTCTGGCCATACTTAATGGTCTAGAGATTTTTCCTTCGTCTGGGGGATTCACATGCTTTCCACACAGACATGGGGCCAGTACAGTGGACTATGTCATGACTTCACCGAGCTTCATCTCTCATATTCAAGATCTCAGTGTGGGCCCTAGGCCTCTTGGAGTAGCAGTGGACCATGCTCTCCTGACTTTTTCAGTCTCTTTCCAGTATAGTGTCTCTTAGACACCACGAAGGATTGCACACACACGGTATACTTTTACACCAGAGACGGATTCAGTCTATGTGGAAGAGATTTACAGACGGATGGGGGCAGACGAGCCAGTATATACAATAGAGGAGATCACCACTTTATTGACGGAGATTTTGCATGGGGCAGCAGCAGAGGCATACCCACACACTCAACCAGATCAGAGAAGACGTTCTGGGAACATGCCTCAGAATAGTTGGTATGATGAGGAGTGCAGAGAGATGAGAGTTCAGATTCAGAGCGAGCTTATACTTGGAGTCATTACATATAGACAGTCTCGGATTGCCCTTCGGCGTTTAGTGCGACGGAAGAAGCAGGCCTTTTTAGCCCAGATGGAACGTGATTTGTATCGGCTCTTTTTGAGCCGAGATTCAGGTGAGGCCTGGCGTCTCTTCAATGAGCACTCACCTCCTCCAGTGATTACCTCTCCCGAGATTTGGGGTCAATATGCAGCATCATTATATACAGTACCTGGGCAACCACCATTACCAGACCCTCTAGAGCCATGTCCAGCCACTAGTACCTTCTTTACCACTGAGATGGTGAAGAACGCCCTTGACAGGATGAGGACTAGGAGAGCATATGATCATGATGGTTTGGTGGTAGAGCACTTGATACATGCTAGAGATTTACTGTCAGAGGTTCTTGCGCGGTTGTTTAACCGTGTCATGTGTGATGGACTACCCGAGTCCTGGAGATTATCTACTATTGTACCTCTTTTCAAGGCAGGGGACCCCACGGTACCAAGGAACTACCGTACTATTATGATAGGGCACACATTGGCACGGTTGTATGCATCCATTCTTGAACAACAACTGAGTAAATGGGCAGAAAATGAGGGCATACGAGCAGCAGATCAGGCTGGATTCAGGAGGGGTTTCTCCACTTTGGACCATATTCTTACACTCAGAGCCATTATTGAGGAGGGTCGGGCACATGGGAGACGGATGTATTGTTGCTTTGTGGACTTCCGCAAGGCATTTGACACAGTGCCGAGGGCCAGATTGATGCACAGGCTACTGAAGTTGGGAGTACCCACAGAGATCATATGGGGGATCATGGCTTTATACAACTCAGTGACTGGCCAGGTACGCACTCCTGAGGGGATTTCTGACATTGTTCATTCCACTATTGGAGTGAAACAGGGGTGTCCTTTGTCCCCTACACTTTTTGGTATGTATGTAGATGAGGTCTCTGATTACATTGACAGAGAGGGTGACAGAGGCGCTCAGCTGGCAGGGACATGGATCCCTTTATTATTATATGCGGATGATATTGTGTTAATGTCAGAGTCGCCAGAGGGCATGCAAAGACATTTGGATGCATTGCACAACTTTGCAGAGGATAGTGGATTGTCTGTGAACCTTGGTAAAACCAAGGTTATGGTGTTTAACACCACACCACAGTGGGTCAAGAGATCGGCACCTACACTCGTATATGGCCAGGACGCTATGGAGTACATAGATGAATATACATATCTGGGGGTGGTATTCACGGGACCGAGGTTTACCCTGAGGAGAGCAACAGAGACTAGACTATCCAGAGCCTATGCGGCGTTAGGAGGGCTAGAGAGGATGTGTTCGCAGGTTCAGTTTCAAGAACCACGAACAAAACTATGGCTCTTTGATACTTTGGTTGCTTCAGCTATGCTTTATGGGGTCCAAGTTTGGGGACCATCTGTGAATCATGACAGTTGGAGGAACATGGAGAGACCCTTGGTATTTATGATATCCCGGATAATTAGAGCCAAGGCCTCGGTACCACATGCGATTATTCGAGCGGAGGTAGCCGCCCCTCCTATAGAGATTGAGGCTCTTACCAGATCAGTGTCCTTTATGCACAATCTATGGGATACACATAGAGGCAGATATACTAGACTGGCTCTTGAGTCCTCTAGACAGTTAGCGATGCAGGGAGATGCATCATGCTGGTATGCACAGATGACCTCATGGTTTCAGAGGCATAGTCTCAGCATGGATAGATTGCCTCCCTTTCAGTATTCCCTGGATGCACCCTTCCTGCCAGTCACACGGACGGAGATCACGAGACTCATTCGTCAGAATCTTATACAGTTGGACACCAAGAGGACATGGGTAGAGCCGATACAGGAGTTGGGCACGAAGATGGCTTTCTACAAAGAGCACCTTCTCCAACTTTCAGGGGATGGGTTTGTGACTCGTCCGAACTACATGGACACTCATTTATCTCATGGTCTGCGATGTGCTATTGGTCAGATTCGCACATCCTCACACCAGCTGGAGATTGAGACGGGTAGATTCAGAGGGATACAACCAGAGTCTAGGATATGTCAACTATGCGGTAGAGAGCCAGAGACAGAGCTACACTACATATGCCACTGCGCTGTGTATTATGAGATACGAGGGCGCTTCCATTGCTTATTCAGGGAGGGTTTTGGACCCCTAGATAGAGTCATGAGGTATCAGGACCAGAGATGCCTTGGCTTATATCTACTTGAGCTACACCGACATAGAGACAGTCTGTTGGGGAGACATGGAGTACGACAGTCGCAGAGACAGATCACAGATTTCTTTGGATCGAGGGAGCCAAGAGACCAACCACCAGCACAGGGTTGTACCCGCATTCATACGAGAGGCACCCTCATTGACAGGGCGATTGAGCTCGGGAGATCGAGACGACCACGACCGAGACATAGGAGCACACTACATCGACGGAGACTCCAGTAGAGGATCAGAGGCATTCTAGCACGACACCCAGATTGTCATTGAGGGCCTATTCTACATTTTCACATCTCACATTTCACACTTCATTTCAGTTTTCATTTTTACTTTCAGTACTTTTTGTACTTGCACTTCAGACATTGTATTAGATTCACCACTTTGTATCTGATGGTCTCATAGGTCATTTTGGCCTTTTGAAGACGTTAATATATCATTTCATTTCATTTCTCTCTCTCTCTCTCTCTCTCTCTCTCTGACACGATCTTATACAATTGGATACTAAGAGGACATGGGTAGACCCTACACAAGAATTGGGCACGAAGATGGCCGACTACAAAGAAAACTTCCTACAACTATCTGAAGATGGATTTGTGATTCGCCCGAGTTACATGGATACCCACCTGTCTCATGGGGTGAGATGTGCTATTCGTCAGATTCGTACATCCTCACACCAGTTGGAAATTGAATTTGGCAGATTTAGGGGAATCCCACCTGAGAGCAGAATTTGCAAGTTATGCGGAATGGAGCCGGAGACAGAATTACACTATATATGCCACTGCACAGTATACTACGAGATACGTGGGCATTTTCACTGCCTCTTTAAAGAGGGCTTTGGACCTCTAGATAGAATCATGCAATACCAAGATCAAAGATGCTTAGGCTTGTACCTACTGGAACTACATCGGCACACGGATAATCTAATGAGAAGACAAAGAGCACTACAGCCTCAGAGGCAGATCACAGACTTCTTCGGATCGAGAGAAGCAGGAGTGGAAGGGGAAGCAAGAGGCCAGCAGCCAACACAAAGGAGTACCCACAATCATACCAAAGGCACCCTAATTGACAGAGCAATCGAGCTTAGGAAATCGAGACGACCACGACCAAGATGCAGAAGCACACTTCACCGGAGGAGACTACAACAAAGGATTAGAAGCATTCTAGCTAGACACCCAGAATGATCCTAAGAAGTTTATTTAATACTTTGTATTTAGTTTCACATTTAAATTTCACACTTTTCACACTTAGTACTTCAGTACTAAGGTACCTAGACATTGTAACAGATTCACCACTTTTGTATCAGTTTGGTCTCATAGGTCATTCTGGCCTTTTGAAGACGTTAATATAACATTTCATTTCATTTCTCTCTCTCTTTGTGGGTTTATTGGAATTGTCATCAACAGCTGTCTAGACTTGTTTGATTCGGCACTTCTTCGGCCAGGTCTATTAGATAGACTTCTTGTTTGCGACTTCCCAATGACGAGGGAACGACTCGAGATATTGCAAGAGCTCCAGCTAAGAGCTCCGTCCTTGTTTTCTAAATTGAGCATATAGAGAGAGTAATCACTGTTTTCAAAGACTAGCAGCAAAAGGGTAAAGGGATTACCTAGAAAGATAGCAACACAGGCTAAAGATTTTATTCTCCTGATTGTAGGACTAATCAGATAGATAAACAAGATTAATGACTGTTGGAAGCCAGATTATTCCTTGATACAAATGTCAAGCAAAGCCATGCTGAACAATATATTAGCGCCTTCTGTCCAACATTAGTTGTCATAGCATCAACTTTGAGACAAGATATGTGCATAGTTCACAATAGACAGAATGCAGCATGATCTTGCTTACTATGTGACTACTCCAAGTTACTGAATCTTGTAAGATAAACAATTAAAGAATGTTAATGTAAGTTCCATATGGAACGAGTAACAGAAAGAGTGACCTAACAGTCCTTAGGAAGCACAAAACTTTTATCACTTGTTGATTGGACCTCAGTGTTACAGATAAGCCCAGGAAGTGCTTTATTAATGCAAGTCTTCTTACCAGATGTAGCAATGTGGGTGTCACATTGATTTGAGTGGTATGCATTGCCCTTATCAATTGCATGATAATTGAAAGGTCAAACTGTTGTTCATACTCCAAAATGACTTCTGCAACCTGAAAAGGAAGAAAGTTCTTTAACAACAGAAATTAAGACGATCAAAAAATCCAGCCAAAAAAGTTTCTGCGACCTGAAAAGAGAGAGAGGTCTTTTACAAATTAATTTGGGACCTTGAAAAGATTAACAGGCTCAGATAACTTTTCTGTTTCTTCATCATTTGGAATAAGTAAATGAATGTCATGTAAAGTAACACAAACAAAAACGCAGACAGGTCTTTTACAACCTAATTTGGGACTTTGAAAAGATTAACAGGCTCAGATAACTTTTTAAATGTCATGTAAAGTAACACAAACAAAAAGGACCCCACAGTACTCGAGATTATATTTGCATCGCTTCTCGAAACTTAACTACACAACGTGGTTTGTTGATTGATTTTATAGGAGAAAAACATGCCAGATTAGGACCCCCTGTATCTCCCATTGCAATTTGTACACTTGATTATCATTCAGTGTTCTCGTTACACAACCCAGCTCACAGAAACATAATTTCTTGTTCTTGATTGATAGCATTTCTTACTAAGGATATTGTCTGGGAAGGTGGTTGCTTCTGCGTGACCTCATTATCTCTATTTAAAAGTAGGCAACAAAAGCAATAAAGCAATTATCCATTAATGTAACGTGACTAAAAAGCCAAGCCAGGCCTCTTGCTTTCAACTCCAAGAAGACAAAACACAACATGTCAGTTTGTATAAGCCAAGTATGGGAGATCTCATTTACTAATAACAGTGTGCAATTCATAGTGCATTCTAACAGTGTGCAATTCATAGTGCATTCTATTTAGAGAGTCAACAGCACCAACTCGGAACTAACGACATTGTGATGGATATAGGATACATCATGCTGCCTCCATAAACCTCCTATCCACACAAGAAGCAGAGGATGGTGGAGGCCACTCACAATATTGGATATGCTCTGGTGTTTTCTTCTAGATCACAACCTACAATCACCTGCTCTCAACCAGGTACAGCTAAGCACCCTCCACACAAGCATAGCTATAATGACAGTTTGTACATAGCTATAATACCTATTCATCGAAAAGAAAAATACTTAACAAATAGAAAAACTAAGCATACTGCACCATAGATCTCATGATAAAAAGAATCTCTAAGGTTTCGCTGGACATCTATGTTGCATAGAGAGAGGCAGCATTAGAGCTTCAAGTGTAAGAGTTTCCCTTAGATAGGCACCATGTGGGCGTCAAGAGAGGCGAACACACACACATACACACACCCCAGCATGCCAGATTTTTAGCGCTCAGCTTTTTGGACACTCACCCTTGGGACACTAGCTTCTCTGTGTGAGCCCTCATGGGCTTTTTGGACACTAAATTTATTTATGTGAGCACTGGTATTTAAAACTCTCTTTGAAGGAATCCCTTTACTGACGATCCGTAAGCTTTTGTATCTGCAATCAGGTACCCATACAAGCACATGATACATCAAAGGATAAGATACTGAAATCATCAAGTGGTGAAGAAGCTCTATCTTGCTGTAGGAAGCCTACACAAAACTGCCCAGCTCTCTCCGCCTCTGGCAGTGTAACGACACTGTGGGACCGGTGCTAGCTATCAAAATGATAAATAGTATCCATTGTAAGAAAAATCCTGTAGTAGCTCATAAGGCCAAGGGACTGTAAAGCCCCTGTGCTCAGCCTCCAAAATCATCCGCCCTTTCCATCATCTCTGGATGCAGCACCCCATAATCTCTCGCACAACTTAAGTGTAAAAGAGGAAGGAGGGACTCATTTGTCCTCCATATCAAAAGCGAAGGGAAGTTACCAAGATGAACATTTCTCTTACCAAACCAACTTCAAACAAGGCATCATTAATTTGTCTCTCATACAAGTCTGCAGACCGTCTGATATCCATGAAATAGCTGGCCTCCGCCATTGTTTGCTCCTGTCAGAAATCATAGACAGCCTCCCTCATGCAAGAGATATCATGTAGAGTCTACACTCTGAATCTGATCATAGGTGATTTCTCTAGAACACGAAAAATCTAACATTCTTTAGTAGATAGTTACAGGGAAAACATGTTGGCATATAGTGGCTCATTCCTCAATGAAAACTTTGTAAATCTCCATGGACCAAACACAGAGAAATAAGAAGGCAAAATCATGTATATCGTGACATTTGCGGTGATGCAAAACCTGCTAAATAATCAAACTCATCTAACTGAGGAGAGTCACTCTCCAGCTCTCCCCCATAGTGCCTGTTGTTAGAGGCACCTGCAATCGATATAGTGCCTCTACCCTGATATAATTGGAGATCTCTTTTCTCTAAAAGGTTGTTTTAATTCCAGCCCTTCTACAATTTTAACAACTCAATGCCTCCCAACTGCTGATGACCTGTTTCAATGGTATCAGATCACGGTCACTCGCTTCCCTATCAAGCAGATTGATCCTTTATTTGAAGATGACAAGCACCTCGAAAGGCTATAGATCTGATTAGTTCCCACCCATCGGGGCCACCACATGAGTAGAAGGTGACGGTTGAGGGATGGTGCTAACTGCTATCAAATCGATGTTGGGAAAGATGAATTCAGGTTGGCTCTAACTTGGGCTCATAGACGTAGATGCGTGTTGTTTTGGACAGTCCATTGTATAGCGACAGTCACTGAACATTCAAATCACATTCACATCAGAATCACTTCCAGATATTGGATGGGAATCATAATCATTGTAATGTATTTAGCAATCACATCCAAATCCCACTGATCACTCGCAGATGTCTTGATTGACTAAATCTTGTTACTATCATGTCCACCTCATCTCTCAGGAGAACAAGACTGAAATGCTGCAGTCATTTCGTCTTTTAAACATGCACTCAAACACTACTCACATGAGAGAGAAGATATAACAGATTCATTTCAGAAATTCCCATTTCAAAGTACTTTTATAAAGTCAGAATATTGTCAGCCCATCAGTATCCCTGAAATCACAAAGGAAATTAGTGACTTTATTCCATCTAGGTAATATGTGACAAAGAAGCGGAGTAACTCCCTTCTTGTGCAGTCCCGGCTGCACAGAATTCAACCCGTTGATCATCGGGAACTCTTGAAATAGTTGAAGCTAGACCAAAAGCCTCAAGGTAAAGTTCCAAAATCTGAGTATAATATGTTTGGTTTGCCTAATGCCCAAATAGTCAAGCTACGAGCTCACTGCTGTTGTTCGTACCCCCCCCCCCCCCCCCCCCAACCCACCGCTCCCGCCATCACTGCCCCTTGCCCCCCTGCCCTCGCGTAGCTCCATATCATCCTCCTCTTGCACGCAGCCCTCATCCTGCCCCCCGCGCGCTGTTGCTGCCCGCAACTCCACCCGCAGCCTCACCCGCCCGCCGCTACACTCATTGCCCTCCCGCTCCCCTTGCCCGCTACTCCTACAGCCATCTACTCTCTCAGCCCACAGCCCGCTGCCCACCCGTCACCGCCCGCCGCCACCCAGCCCCCCGCCTGCTGCCTGCCCTTGGCCTCGACCACCTGCACTCGTCTTCTTTCCATCGCCTTTTTCTCTCTTGCTTGACGGGTCCCGCCAGCACCCTCGATGTGCTCGGTCCAGCAAGATCCCTTCCGCTCATCGACGCTCCTTCGTTTCTTCTTCATAGCAGCAGAAACAGGCGGAGGCTCAAGCTCCACCACAGAGAAACTCCAGTGAAGCCCCCTCGCTCGACCCCGCTGAGCCCACCATTCGACTTGCTCTCTCACCGACAGAGCAAGCGAGCCTAGCCGCAGAGGTGGAACGCCTGCAGGGTGCTTCCGTCATCTGCAAGATTCTCGGCACCAGACCTAGCAGAAGAGAGCTGCGTGATCTTCTGTAGGCCCGCCTTCTTGCAGAGGTGGGCAAAATCTTGGACGTTCAATTCCTCGGACGAGGCATCTATCAGATCAAGTTTGAGACCTCCGAGATGGCGTCCAAGGTCATCGCCATGAGCCCCCTGACCATCTGAGTAGTTCGAGCCCACTTTCAACAGTGGAGACCCTGCTTCGGATGTTCTGGTAGAGGAGGCAAACCTACCCATTTCCGTCTGCTTTCCTGGTTTGAGGAGGGAGTACCTACCACTTTTGTCCAAGATAGGCTCAGCGATTGGGATTGTCCTACAGGCACCTTGCACGGCAGCCTCAGTAGCTGCCAAGGCAGCCGGCATTCCCTCAATTCACGTTCTGATTAGGGACACCCATACTCTCCCAAAGGTCATCCTACTTCCTCTTCCTCGGGTGAGTGGGGGTTGGTTTAGACAGAGCATGGAGTATTCGGGCCTCCCGAATCAGATCAGTGCTTCATTTGTCAACGGATGGGCCATCTTGCGAAGGCCTGTCCACGGAGGAGGCCCCGACCTACACCACAGGCCCAGCCCAAGTCTTCAAGGGTGGCCAGCAACAGCAGGCAGAGACACAGAGCACACAGGCAGAGCCACCCTCCGAGCCACCCTCCGAGCCTAGGGCTCAAGCGGAGAAGGGTTGGCAGCAGACTCGTTGTCGACGACGGCAGGGGCCTTAGCGACAACCTAGCACTCAGTGTGGTCCTCAGATGCCTCCAGACGCAGTAGGATGTAGACACATTGTGGTTTACTTTTTTGTTGATATGCAATGCCCGCCATGCTATGTACACATACATGAGGACTCCTGGACAGAGGAGGTTGCTCTACGCACGGCTCGGTCTACTTGGGCTAGGGCTAGGCACTCTTTGCAGTCACACTTATCTCGAGGACGTTTGGATGCGGATTACTCCCTATCCAAGCCAGCCTCGAAGATAGCACGTTTAGTTGCTGCAGCAGCAGCTGTTTGCCGCAGTTGTTCTCTCTCCCTCACCATGAGGATCGTCTCATGGAACGTACAGGGATTAGGTGGGCCCCAGTTTCAGCATCAGAGGGGCCAACTACGTCAGGAGCTTCAGCAATGCCTTGTGGGAGGAGAGATTGACATTCTTATGCTACAGGAGCACCATCTGTGTGAGAGCCGCATTAGACGTTGTGGTCAGCTTTTGCGTGGACGATATGATACTTTTTGATCAGCTCCTTTTGGACTTAGAGGCATCCAGAGCGGGGTATGTATGACTATTGCGGATTCTTTGGAGTAGGCCATTGTGGGCAGAGAGATTATTGTGCCAGGCAGGGCACAGTGGATCACTATGCAGGTTCAGGTTTGTCTTGTGGGCTTCCTGAACATCTATGCGCCCAATGTGGCGAGTGCACGAGCAGAGTTTTGGTCACAGATTGTTGAGTCTCTGCCACCGCAGGCAGAGCAATGGTGCATAGGGGGTGACTTCAACATGTTGGAGGATTGGTGGTAGCCCTGCTACTGTGCATGGAGTTGAGCTGGCAGCTTGGGAAAGGTTTTGTATGACTCTGAGGGTTTCGGATGTGTGGCAGCATTCTAGCTTTGTGAGACCCCCAGACAACTTGGCCTTCCCTCGTTCGGACCGCAGAGTGGGAGGAGTGAATCTATCGCGGATAGATCGCTTCTACACTAATGACCACTTCTGTGAGTTGGGTGGGACAGTTGGCATTCTGGCAGGGACTTCCTTCTCGGACCATGCACCCGTGATCCTCACAATCAGGATAGGCAGAGGAGGGGGAGCACGATGTTACGCATCCCTGAGAGGGTTTTGCTCGACTCTACGCTCAAAGAGTGAGTGGAGGCTCTTTGGACAGAGAGCTTAGACATGCAGGATGCTCCTATTGACAGAGTGACCTCGGGACTAGCTCAGCTTAGTCGATTATTTCTGCAGGAGTCTTTGGCTCGCCTGGCTGAAGCAAGAGAGGAGCAGCACGTCTCCGACGGGGCGTTGCTTCCTTGCAGAGGATGCAAGAGCAGCATCCACATAGTCCTTGGTTAGGAGCAGTTACAACAGGCTCGCCAGGAGCTTGTTAGCACAGAGGAGAGGCGCCATGAGTTTGCTTTCCATCGACACGCATCTCAGTGGACCTAGGTGGGTGACAGAGTGACAAGTGCTTTCTTCGAGACTGTGGGACCTCGGCATACGCATGCCAAGGTCTCTCAGTTGAGGAGGCCCGACGGGTCAGCTACTTCAGAGCCAGAGGACATGCGTGCAGTTTCTACTGACTTCTACCACAATTTACTCTCTGCAGAGCCTCAGTCGGAGCGTCAGGATGCATGCAGAGAGCAAGTCTGGGCACAGATGCCTTGTCTTGTGACTGAGGAGATGCGTGAGAGGCTTGAGCTGCCTCTTCTGCTAGAGGAGTTGCACACGGCTCTAAGTGCACTCTCCTGGTAGCTGCCAGGTGATGATGGCTTGACTCCCAGTTTTTTCTTGGACTACTAGGACTTGCTGGCCCAGATCTCTGTAGTGCTTTTCAGTACATCCTGCACATAGGAGAGATGCCTGACAGCATGAGTGAGGGCCTAATCTACCTCATTCCCAAGGAGGGTGGCTCCTTGGATGAGATTCAACAGTGGCGCCCCATCACCATCCTCAACTCAAACTACAAAATTCTTGCCAAGGCTCTGAGTTTGAGGATTCAACCACTACTAGAGAGCATTATACATGGGACTCAGACAGGTTTTGTCAAGGAGCGTGGTATCCTTGACAACATCTTTACTTTTTGGGAGGCTTCTGCCTAGCGCGGCTC
This sequence comes from Adiantum capillus-veneris, assembly GCF_014529385.1. Classification (NCBI taxonomy): domain Eukaryota; kingdom Viridiplantae; phylum Streptophyta; class Polypodiopsida; order Polypodiales; family Pteridaceae; genus Adiantum; species Adiantum capillus-veneris. The sequence goes on along the minus strand of NC_140951.1, from coordinate 12,960,615 downwards.
CGTGGTGAGGATCTGGTAATTCTTCTTCTTCATTTTGAGAAGGCCTACAACAGAGTGGACTGGGACTTTATAAAGGGCACTCTACGTAGGATGGGTTTCTTAGATGCCTGGATCAGAGGGGTGTCAGCTTTGTAGAGACGAGCACACAGTCAGGTACTTTTGTCAGGCGGTAGAGGTGATCGCTTCATGCTCACACGTTCGGTCAGACAAGGCTTCCCTCTTGCCCCCTTCCTCTTTCTGTTCTACGTTGAGGCGATGAGCAGGTTTTTGGTGTCGCGGTAGGTTGGTTTACGTAGCTTCGCACTTCCTATTCGGGGAGATGAGGTACTTGACGCTGAGTTTGCAGATGACTCAACCTTGTACTTGGATGGCCAGGAGGCCAACCTTCACAGGAGTGAGCAGGCTCTTGAGACTTTCTGTTGTGCATCTGGCGCATTGATCAACTGGAGAAAGACAGTGGCTTTCTCGCTTGGTACTGCTCCTAAACCCGATTGGATGCCAGGTGAGGGTTTCGGATGGATTCTGTCACAAGGACGTGGCAGCTGTTAACTATGTCACGAGGACGTGGCGACTGCTAACCTTAGTTGTTGGTTTCTTTCCAATGATTTTGTTTTATTTTGAGACCCTCTTTTTGAAGTAGCAAACGGTCAGACATTGTAAGGCCAATGTGAACGGTAGTTTCACCCGCAGACGGAAAGTGGTCGACACTGGAATTCGTATAGTAAGAGGATGTTTAGGCTCAGTGCAAGATCATGTAGGTTCCCTCGTCGCACTTAGCAAGTTGGTGGATACTAGGAAGTGAACTCAATAAGGCATAAAGTCAAGGCGGGACTACCAATAGAAAGTATCCGACAATTGGGCCACATTGCACTTTTGGGTGCGGTCCCAACGAGGATAGATGGTGAGATGACCAGTGGCAGCCCAACAGAAGCATCTCCTAAAAATTAGGGAACTGCTATTTTGGGCCATGAAATGTGTTCGCGTCATTACCTTCCGTGTGGCCTCCCGTAAAGTCAACTGGGCAACTAGTCGGGAAATTTTGAGGCGGCAAACCCGAAAACGGGCAAATGCTTGTAAATGCTAATCCCCCGTAGGTACATGTGAACAGGGTGGTCTCGTACGGTGACGTACGAAGACGTACGGTACTCATCGAACTAGAAAATTTTATGTCGTACGACATGGTTACGTACGTTCAAAAATAAAAACATGCAATTCTTAACCCTAGATTTTACACTTGGGACAATTAGACAATTGATTATCACAGTGGGGATGTCGTGGTATTTAGTCAATACTATGCATGATGGAGCTGATGGTTATATTGTCTTGTGGGTGACTACCATGGGTCTATACCTTGCACTTTCCTTTAAGGGTGAATTTGGGCTTATCCAAGATTCATTGAGCCATTGAGCAATCTCTCATGACTCATGAGAGAGCTTGAGAATGACTCGTGAGCTTGAGCCTTGAGTACTAAAAAACCACCAGACGCAACGGACGCCTTGACCGGACGGGACGCCACCGTACGCCTCGTTCTGCCCGACGGACGAGAAAAACCCTGCATGTGAATTCGGAGAGGTTTCACGTGAGGAATCTCGTTCGATTCAAAGCAAGTAGCCCTATAGGTGCGGGAGCTCGAGGACTTGATAAGGATGCGACCGGCACGCGAAACGGAGCCCGAAACAGGGAATTACAGCCTGCTGTATATTTTTGCAGGTATAGGGTTTCGGTCCTAAACAGTCCCTAATACCCCCAAGAGGTTCGGGGACGGGAGGGGACCGCTGTAGAGGTGAACTGGTGCATTTTTGGGGACGTTTGACCAGTTTTTTAGTCCGTTGACTGTGCTTTTTTTTGGGAGGTTTTTGGGTTACCTTTTGGCATAGGATCCCTCCCACCTAGCCTAGGATCCCCCTCCCCCCACCTCCCACATGCCCTGAGCCTCCTCTCTCTCTCTCTCTCTCAGACACACACACACACACACACACACACACACACACACACATTGATTTGGATTCCATTAGACTCCTCTCTCTCTTCCTCTCCCTCTCCCTCTCTCTCATTGCTTTGGTCCTTCACCTTGGATTCCATTAGGCTCCTCTCCCTCTCTCCTCTCTCTCTTCCTCTCCCTCTCCCTCTCTCTCATTGCTTTGGTCCTTCACCTTGGATTCCATTAGGCTCCTCTCTCTCTCTCTCATCTAACTCTCTCTTGTTCAAGGGCAAGTATCTACACTCTAAATCTATATATGGATGCCCTCTTTCTGTTCTTCTCCATGCAGAAAACAGAGAATGCAGGTGGCTAGAACGCCTATTCAGGTTATGTCAGTTCAGCCCGACACCTTTCAAAGCCCGCATGCTATCTCAAATGGACAGGGAACTGGATACCAGGCTATGCACCCAGTTTTCCACCACCCACGGTACATCCTGGGTATTTCGGGGATGGCTGGTTATGCGCCTGCAAGTCAGCCGTACATGCCAGGAACAGTGTTTGGGGCTATGCAAGGCACGATGCCAAACCTCATGTATGGTAGTATCGGCATGCAGCAAGGTTTTCAGTGCAACCAGGGCCAGTTTGGGGTGCCACAGGGTCACTTTGGCATGGCTGGTTTTTCTGGACAGCAACCAGATATTGCACCTCTGACGCAAAATGTAAATGGCCAAGATGTGCGGATCATGCCTACTACAGTGCCCATATTGTAGACCATTCCTTATGACAACTTGGGGGCACTGGAGAAGCCGAAAGCTTACAAAGAAGGTGGTGCAGCTGTAAAGTTGGCTTTGAGGATAAAGCAAAGGCTCTCACTTTCCTCCAGCAGTTTGATACACCTTATGCAGGAGGGAATTTTACAGAGGCCTCGAAGGTCAGGAAAGCTGCCACTTTCTTAAAGGACAATGCGCTTAGATGGTGGACGACATTGTTAATGCAAGGACAGGCACTGAAACCGGCCCGTAGGGCGGTAGACGTTAGCTTTCACCCGATTCTTTAACACTTGACTTTACGACACAAAGCAATGAATTAAAAGGAACCTGTAACTGAGACTGGAATTACACTTCAAAACAAAAGCACGGCCAAGAAGCTAGAATGCTCCCAAGCATATAGTTACACTTGTAGGCTCCAAAGGTTGGCACCCCTTTCGGTATTTCTTTATTATCTTTCAGGAATGAGAAATAGAAGACAAAAACTAGAGTCCTTGAGACCTTTATGTGTATCCAGCAAGATGGCACCTGTACTGTCACAAAGTGATGACGTGTCTGCATCAGAGCATGCGGGCCACCCTAAACCTGACTGCTGCTGAAAACCCTAATTCTGGAAACCCTAACCCTAAAACCTGCAAACCCTAAAATCTGCCAGAATTCCTAAACCTAACCATAAAACCTGCGAACCCTAAAACCTGCCAGAAACCCTAACCCTAACTCTAAAAGGGCAACAGGGAACCCCGGGAACCTACTAAAGAATAAATAAGTGGTGAGGGCTCACACTCTGCAGAGCATCTGGACGCAGAGTCCGAGAGTGAGAACCCGACCCACTCTTGCACTTTGAACTGATTAATACATAAAGAAATACCGAAAGGGGCGCCAGTCTTTGGGACCAATATCTCTAGGCACGGAGCCCCGCCGGGCCAGTGCAAATCTATTATGAACTGTGAACTGTTTTGAAGTGGTTATTTGGTGCTATCGTGATTGGTTATTTGGTGCTGTCGTTTTGAAGTGTCCAAGTCTGTTACAGTGGTATCAGAGCACGGCCGATTTCTCTTCTCATGAAATCCGATCCCAATTTATTTTTTTGCGGCACCTATGGCTTCACACAAGGATCAGTCTACTCCCTCTGCATCCGGAGATGCGGGCAGGGATCACAACGAAGATTCCAACAGAGAGTATGGCCCGCCTCGGCCTACTCAGGTGGAGCAACGAGAGATGAAGCGTCGTCAATTGATCGGCGATGCAACAAAGATGATGCTTAGTTTTGCGAAGGACCCAAAATTGGCAACATATATGAGCGAGACTTCTTTTCAGGAAGTGCATGAGCAGTGGCAGAAATCCACAACACCACCCCCGAAACCTACTCTGAAGAAACCTTCTGCTCACAAGCAATATTCAGAGAAGGAATTAGAACAGGTGGTTGATGTACGGATTGCTCAGCTTTTTGACGCGCAGAACAATGCTAAAAAGCACGGCAAAAAGCAGAAGAAAGGCACTGACTTCCCGGGATATTTGGGTCGTTAGTCGACATTTGACAAAGCAATGAAACAGAAGAAGCGTGTTCGATTTGAAGGAGTACCCAGTTCTTCTTCTTCTTCGATTTGAAGGAGTACCCAACGCTTCAGATTCGAGCGAAGAAGACAGAAAAGGAAAAAAACGAAGCAAGAAACAACGTTTCCGAAAGGGCAAGAAAATGGCAAAGAAGTCTAAATCTCGCCCAATGAGTGACAGTTCTGCAGAGGACTCGTCTACGGATAGTTCAGACTCTAATGACGGCAAATTTTATGCGAACAAGAAGAATTTTTATAAAGCCAACCAGTATGACTTTCTGGAAACAAAAGCAAGAAAGTTCGAGAGTTTAAGGAAGGTGGACAGTCGATCAAATTTGACACTTTTTCAGGATACAAAGATGCTTCGAAGGCTGTCTTTTATACAGCAATTTGACATCACTTTCGCAGGAGGACGCTACTCAGAGCACTCCAAGATTCGGAGAGCTGCCTCTTATTTTAAGGGGAATGCTCTAACTTGGTGGTCCACGCTTCTTTTAAACAAGACTGTGCCAGTTAAATGGCTGAAATTTAAGAAGGTTTTTATTTCTTTTTGGCTGACGCAAGAGTATGAACGCGATATACGAGCTGCTTGGAACCATCTTCGGATGACCAAGAGAGATACAGTGGATGCTACGCTGAAAATCTGCAGGTTTAGGGCTAAAAATTGAGGTTCTTAAGGGCTAAAACTGAGAGTCTTTCCGGGCTAAATCTGCTACTCTTGAGGGGCTGAACTTGATGGTCTTTCTACTGTTGAAAATCGCCAGGGCTGCAGACTGCAAAGGCTGAAATCTGCAAACGCTAGGATCCAAAAACGCTAGGGATGGAGCTCTGCAAAAACGCTAGGTGATGGGGTTTTTGTTGCGATGATGCTAAGGCAAAAACGCCAGGCTATGGTAGGCTAGGGCGACGATGCCTTCTTGAGACAACGCTAGGTGAGGGATGGTCTTTGCTTGGAGGAAATCCACCAAGTTCTTGCTTGAGAAGTTGCGTGCTGAGCTTGGCTCCTGTTGCCGCTTCTGCCAAATAGTGCTAGTCTAGGTTTGCTTATATACAAACTTACTCAATTTGCCCTACCTACTTTCCAACAAAAGTCACTTAAAAATAATAAATGAAAAATGTCAAAAATAGGTAAAAAAAGCTAAATGCACTGGAAAATTTCCCTGACTGATTCTGATGGATTCTGCTGGAAATGCTTATGATCAAGCTGTGTGCAACCAGAGGATATGCATCTACACTAAGTGACTGGGCATGCACGGTCTACGAATAGACTCACAAAAGTGCCAGATCACTTCTAAATCTAAACTGACTGGACTGACTGAACCCTGATCATGTTGTAGCTTGTCCACGGATACATAGGGTTGGATGGGTCACATGACATCCCCTCCTTTTCAAGGTGAGCTACTGGTAGCGAACTGTATAGCGTCGAGGGAGATCGCCAATAACATCCGGAATCCTGGAAGGGACTCTTCGCCGGCCCACACTGATGTGTGGGTCGTACGGTCCTTGGACTTCATAAAGGTCTGCAACGCTTGCTTCTCTGGGCCGCGCCGAAAGCAACACAAAAGTCTTCTGAGTTTCCTTACTTGCTTCAACTTCGTTTAGAGTCATGCTTCTTTCTTCTTCAAGAATCTCCATGGCTGAAAATTCCTGAAACCATTTCCAACACAAAAACATGAACATATCCATTCCATGTAAAGTGAGTGGAAAAAATCTTGTCTTCCTCAAAGATTGTGCATGCAATGTAGATGAACAAAGAGACGGAGTGACAAACCGTTCATCAAACACATACAAACAATGAGATCGAATCTTTCTCTTATGATCTAAAGCAATCAACTGTGGCAATTCACAACGGAAATGCCCATGCTTGGTGCTCATACTTCCATGTGTTCGTTCTACAACTATGTCATGCCAAGGAAGAGACATGGAATGTGCCTTCCTTGAATGCATACTTTTCAGCTTTTCATGAAAAATCCGCATACGTTCTTGCTCATTCATGAGTGAAACGTGCTCAACATACAATATGTCATGCCTAGGAAAAGAGATCACATAAAGACGCGGACTAAAATACAGGAAACGATCACGAATGAAACACTCGATCAATGTGTGCGTATCAATCATTCGAACACATAATACTTCCTGTGAGGGTTCTTTGGACCTAGGCTCGGGAGCCAAGATCGGTTCTTCTTGAGTGATCGAATCGTCCCGTGGGGGTTCTTTGGACCTCGACTCGAAAGCCAAGATCGGTTCTTCGTGATTGATCGAATCTGTAACGATGTTAGCTTGGCTAGCAAAAGCATCCACTAACACATCATCCTTGTGAACAATCACATCATCTTCATGCAACTCATCACGCTTGTGAGAAATCACATCTTGATCGTGATAAATCACATCTTGATCATTGAAATCATCATGCTTGTCATTGTCATACCAATCATTATGCAAATCATTGGCATCCAAATCATCATGCTTATCATTATCATTCAAATCATCATGCTTATCATCATCATTCAACTCATCATGCTCATCATTTTCAATCAACCTATCATGCTTCCCATAATCATGCAAAATCTGCGTCACATACTTTGGAGAAGAAGAGACTGAGAGAGTCTCCTTTTCCCGAATCTCTTGCATCTGTGCCGGCACTTGAGAAAAGAGTCGCAAGAACTCTTGCATGTGTCACTCGCTCTATTATTGTCTTGCCATTCTTTCTGCTTCTTGTTCTGCTTTGTCTTCTGCGTGCCTGCAATCCATTTCTACTTTTCTTTCTCCGTGTCTGTGTTCCATTTCTCCCATTCTTTCGGCATTTCTTGCTTCAATTTCTAACTTCCTTCCCATAAACATATGGTCCAAAGCCTCCATAAGAGTTAGTGCAATCCTTGATGTGGATGGGGAATAGGGAGGGTCGGAAAAACCTCCTGGTGGGGAAAATTCTTCTTCGCCTCTCTCATGCTCATCACCTCCAAGCGAAGTATCCATTCCGCTTCAAGTGATGACCATACACTATGATCTTTGGTTCTTAAGTTCACGAGGAACTTGGGTTCTTGAGGGTCTTGGGTTCTTGGGTTCTTGAGGTTCTAGAGATTCTTGAGGTTTTCTTTCGCTTGCAATTTGTGTTTGAGAAGGATCTTCTCTTCACCCGAGTTCTACTCCTTTCCGCGGGCGCACACTTTGGCGGACTTGCGCTCACACCAAGGTTGCCTTTTCCCACCTCATGTCGATTGGCTGGCCGCTAAGTGCACGGTCCGCTCTCAATGAGTGAAAACAGGCACAAGGGGAGGCTGGCCAAGCCCTTCTTTCCTGGGATTCCTGTCACTCTTCAAAAACACGGTTAGCAATCGACACGCCCAAGCGAACTTGGGTTCGTGCGACCTCAACAAGCAAAAAAAATTATGTGATTCTTGTGGTTCTTTCCTTGAGTGATACAGAACACTGCCAAAGCTCTGATACCAATGTTAGGTGCAGCGGAATGAATGTTTGCGCTTTGCTCAAGATGAGTGCTCCAAACTGTGCTCAAGGAAGGTAGAGCGTTCCGTTCTTAATGAGAGAATGCTATGATCACAAACAAAGTGAATGGACACTGTGCGTGCAACTGTATGAGACTGAGAGATAGAGATAGAAGAGAAATACGACACCAGAGACATTGTAAAACCCTCCTCCGAAGGCCCCACTCTCGTCGGCAAGAGTGGTCTACTTATGCTTGCACAATCTAGTACAATGGTGATGTATGAGACTGATGCAAGTCTAGACTATGTTGACGACTACGACGGGGATGACGAGGCCGACACTAGGGCTGAAATCTGCAATCCTTTATCCACTGTCCAAAAACGCTATCGGCTGAAATCTGCGACTAGTCCAAAAACGCTGATTCTGGGACTGTTTCTCCAGGTCGTTGACGCTGAAAATTTGCAGGTTTAGGGCTGAAAACTGAGGTTCTTAAGGGCTGAAACTGAGGGTCTTTTCGGGCTGAATCTGCTACTCTTTAGGGGCTGAACTTGATGGTCTTTCTACTGCAGAAAATCGCCAGGGCTGAGGACTGCAAAGGCTGAAATCTGCAAACACTGGGATCCAAGAACGCTAGGGTTGGAGCTCTGCAAAAACGCTATATGATGGGGTTTTTGTGGCGATGATGCTGAGGCAAAAACGCCAGGCTATGGTAGGCTAGGACGATGATGCCTTTTGAGAAAACGCTAGGTGAGGGATGGTCTTTGCTTGGAGGAAATCCACCAAGTTCTTGCTTGAGAAGTTGCGTGCTGAGCTTGGCTCCTGTTGCCTCTTCTGCCAAATAGTGCTAGTCTAGGTTTGCTTATATACAAACTTACTCAATTTCCCCTACCTACTTTCTCACAAAAGTCACTTAAAAATAATAAGTGAAAGATGTCAAAAATAGGTAAAATAGGCTAAATGCGCTAGAAAATTTCCCTGACTCATTTTGATGGATTCTGTTGGGAATGCTTATGATCATGCTGTGTGCAACCAGAGGATATGCATCTACACTAAGTGAATGGGCATGCACGGTCTACGAATAGACTCACAAAAGTGCCAGATCACTTCTAAATCTAGACTCACTGGACTGACTGAACCCTGATCATGTTGTAGCTTGTCCATGGACACAAAGGGTTGGATGTGTCACGTGACAACCGTATTGCTCTCCAGTGTTGTTGGTTTTGAAGAAAGATGGATCTTCGAGAATGTGCATCGATTATAGATCTCTAAACAAAATCACCATCAACAACAGATTTCCGATTCCTAGGATCGATGATATACTCAACAGATTACAGCAGAATTGATCTGAAGAGTGGATATCATCAAATCAGAATGGCACCGGGAGACATCTACAAGACAGCTTTTCGGACGACTTTTGGGTTATTTGAGTTTTTGGTGATGCCTTTTGGCTTAACCAATGCTCCTGCGACATTTAACCGGATGATGGACAGGATTTTCCGAGAGTACAGGCTATTTGTTGGCATTTTCTTTGACGATATCATTGTTTTCTCCAAGAATGAGGCAGAACACAGAGATCGTCTGCTTCAAAGATACACTTTTTGGAACACGTTGTCTCAGCAGCAGGAGTGCAAATGGATCCGGCCAAGATAGAGACTATCCGTGATTGGCTCTATTTAAAGAATGTCCATGAAGTTTGAAGCTTCTTGGGACTGTGTGCTCAGTATGAGATACTACGGACCTTTCCAGATCTTTGAAAATATAAATGATGTCTCCTTTCGAATGAAACTGCCGGACACTTGAAGGATTCACAATGCAGATACTCCTCAAATTGTGAAACTTTACCTCGATGCTTTTGGTTTAGCATAGTCTACTCCAAATGGAACCCAGAATTAAGCTTGGCCGGAGATCTGGTGCACTGGGATGCACAAGAGGGGAGTCACTCCGCTCTTTTGTCAACAGATGCCTCGATTTTGATAGTAAAGTCACTGATGTCTCTTTGAGCTTCAGGGATACTGAGAGCTGACAGTATTTTGTTGGATGACTTTATGAAATAGAATTCCTGATTATGATACGATTTGTTCTTGACTTCTTTTAAGTGCAAGAACTGATAGACGAAATGACTGCAGCATTTTAGTCTGATTGATCTCGAATAGACATGGTTGCAATAGGGGTTAGTCAATCGGACATCGATGAGGTCCCGATTGGACCTAGATGTGATTGCTAGCTACATTGCCGATAAATCATGGTCTAAGATCCGAATGAATGTTGAATGTCATGTGATGTCCTGTGATGTCGTGTGATGTGATTGTTGATTGGTACATGTGCTGGATGTGTGTCCCTAGTACGTAGGTACTAACAGTCAGTGTCTGCTAAGACGGTTTATGGCCTCTATCTGTTTTACAGGCGTAATCGAGGGCGATTACAATGCTTTCAAGAGGGGGGTATGTCACAAAGTGATGACGTGTCTGCCCGAGAGCATGCGGGAAACACTAATCTAACTGCTGTTGAAAACCCTAATTCTGGAAACCCTAGTCCTAAAGCCTGCAAACCCTAAAATCTGCCAAAAACCCTAACCCTAACCCTAAAACCTGCAAACCCTAAAACCTGCCAAAAACCCTAACCCTAACCCTAAAAGGGCAACAAGGAACCCCGGAAAAAGCGCTGACATGATGACGTGGCACCGTACGGCTGTTTTCCGTAAATTGCGGCGTGAATGATGCTTTTTGGCTCCACGCGATTTGAGATAGAAAGAGAGAGACTTTGGTTTATTTTAAAAGCTTAAGAGAGCTTGAGAGAGGAAAGAGACATTGCTTTTATTTTTAGGCTTTTGGATTGGAAGCTTTTCGGGGCTCTGCTTTTGGCATCCCTTGTAAACAATAAATAAGTGGTGAGGGCTCACACTCTGCAGAGCATCTGGACGCAAAGTCTGAGAGTGAGAACCCGACCCACTCTTGTACTTTGAACTGATTAATACATAAAGAAATACCGAAAGGGGCTCCAGTCTTTGGGGCCGCAAATCTATTGTGAACTGTGAACTGTTTTGAAGTGGTTATTTGGTGCTATCGTGATTTATTCTTGACTTGGAGTGTCCAAGTCTATTACATGTACAAGCAGAATTTTGGCAGCATAATGGCCCCAAAGCTTACCCTGGACAATCTTCCAAGCTACGACTAGATATCACCTGTGCAGGTAAAATTTCGGCAGCACAATAGCCCCAAAACTTTCCCTTGACAATCTCCCAAGCTCTGACTCGTTTCCAATAGCATAGACCCGCTATTTCTTGCGCAAAAACAATAATTACAGCACACTGTATTTAGTGGTTTTCTCGCTGTTTTCAGTCCTAAACAGCCCCCGAACTGTCGTCTAACAGTGGGGCACTGTTCCCAGTGCTCCCGGCATCATGACGGCTGCAAAACAGTCCAAATTCAGCGCGTACGCAGCGCTCGAATCGCACCTGTCTAGTGAGGTTGTCACTCTCACCGGTGCCTGCTTTGGTGTAGCTATTAGCTACACCCATTCCTATTCAGAGAGGCTCTTGCCTCGGCACAGAAGCATAAATCCCCATAGCTGTACATCAGTCAACTGAGAAGCCCACTTGAGGGACATAACATAACTGCTCGTAGGGGAGAGAGAGAGCAGTGCGTAGCGTGCAGGCCATCACTCCTGGCACTGTATTGTACATAAGAGGGAAAGAAAGCACTCCATAGCTCTTAACCTATGACAGGAAACTTGCAAATGAGCCTCCCAGCTATAAATTCAGCGCCACTTCTTCTTGCATGAGGAAAGTGCACAAAAATGTGCCACTTGACACGTTTACAAGCTATTTCCCGTTTCGGGGTTGCCGCCTAAAAATCTCCCAACCGGTTGCCTAGTTGACTTTGCGGCAAAGTAATAAAATGTTCCCCTTGTCATACTGGAGGTAATGACGCGAACACATTTTCAGGTCCGAAATAGGAGTTCCCTAAATTTTAGGAGATGCTTCCATGGCACTCACATTGGTCATTTGACCATCAATCACCACTAGAACCACATCGAAAAATGCAATGTCGGCCAGCTATCAAGGTGATTTACACTCATAGCCCCACCATGGTTAACCTTAGTCCATTTGCCCAACTTCAGTGCTCACTAGCCGTCCTGTCTAGACTCTCACTGTCCACCTCGGGCATTGGCATTTCCAGAGGGGTGCTTTAAAACAAGTGAAATAAAATTTCCTCCAAAAAGAAATCAACAAGTAAAGTTGCCACAGACTCGTGACATACCCCCCTCTTGAAATCGCGAACGTCCTCGTTTGCATAAATATCAATCCATTAGTGTGTACAGCACTTCATGGACACCGTACCATGGTTCCATTGTCGTCTAGTCCGGTTAGGATACCTGGCTTTCACCCAGGTCCCCTGGGTGGAAGCCATCGACGGAACCATGAAAACGGCCCGTAGGGCGATAGACTTTAGCTTTCATCCGATTCTTTTAACACTTGACTTTACGACACAGAACAATGACTTAAAAGGAACCTCTAACTAAGACTGGAATTACACTTTAAAACAGAAGCACGGCCAGGAAGCTAGAATGCTCCCAAGTAGACAGTGACACCTGTCGGCCCCCAAGGTTGGCGCCCCTTTCGGTATTTCTTTTTTATCTCTCAGGAATGAGGAACAGACTACAAAAACAAGAGTCCTTGAGACCTTTATGTGTATCCAGCAAGATGGCACCTGTACAGGCAGAATTTTGGCAGCATAACAGCCCCCAAGCTTGCCCTGGACAGTCTTCCAAGCTACAACTAGATATCACCTGTGCAGGTAAAATTTCGCCAGCAAAACAGCCCCAAAACTTGCCGTGGACAGTTTCCCAAGCTCTGACTCGTTTCCAATAGCATAGACCCCCTATTTCCTGCGCAAAAACAGTAATTACAGCACACTGTATTTACTGGTTTTCTCGCTGTTTTCAGCCCTAAACAACTCCCGAACAGTCATCTAACAGTGGGGCACTGTTTCCAATGCTCCCGGCATCATGACGGCTGCAAAACAGTCCAAATTCAGCGTGTACGCAGCGCTGAAATCACACCTTTTTGGTGAGGTTGTCACCCTCACCAGTGCCTACTTCGGTGTAGCAGTTAGTTACACCCGTTCTTGTTCAGAGAGGCCCTTGCCTCGGCACAAAAGCATAAATCCCCACAGTTGTACATCAGTCAAATGAGAAGCCCACTTGAGGGGCATAACATAACTGCTCGTAGGGGAGAGAGAGAGAGCAGTGCGTAGCGTGCAGGCCATCACTTCTGGCACCGTACTGTACATAAGAGGGAAAGAAAGCACTCCATAGATCTTAACCTGTGACGGGAAACTTGCAAATGAGCCTCCCAGCTATAAATTCAGCGCCACTTCTTCTTGCATGAGGAAAGTGCACAAAAATGTGCCACTTCGCACGTTTACAAGCCATTTCCCGTTTCGGGGTTGCCGCCTAAAAATCTCCCGACCGGTTGCCCAGTTGACTTCGCGGCAGAGTAATAAAATGTTCCCCTTGGCATACTGGAGGTAATGACGCGAACACATTTTCAGGTCTGAAATAGCAGTTCCCTAAATTTTAGGAGATGCTTCCATGGCACTCACATTGGTCATCTGACCATCAATCACCACTGGAACAACATTGAAAAATGCAATGTCGACCAACTATCAGGTGATTTACACTCGTAGCCCCACCATGGCTAACCTTACTCCATTTGCCCAACTTTACTGCTCACTGGCCGTCCGGCCTAGACTCTCACTGTCCGCCTCACACCATGCAACTCGGGCATTGGCATTTCCAAAGGGGTGCTTTAAAACAAGTCAAATAAAATTTTCCCCAATAGAAATCAACAAGTAAAGTTGCCACAGACTCGTGACAGGCACCCGCCACTTGGGTTTACTTCAAGCAAATGTTTGCATCTGCTTGGCTGTCAAATGAATTTGAAGCCGACGTCATCACAGATTGGCACAGCTTACTTCGGCTATATGCAAGAGCTTGCTAGAGTACAATCAGAGGTTTTGTAAAGCGTTACTCTCGATGACCTCCTACAGATTTGTGCCATTGACAGAGCAGATAGAGAAGTAATGTTGTGGGCTCCCTAACGGGCTTCGCGATTACTGTATCAACAACAAAGTGGCTACCCTCTCTCAACTTATAGAAGTCACTAACACTCGTGTTGCCTTGTTGAGAGGAGAGGACAGTGGGTTTCCGAGTAACGAGAAACGAGGGTAGCAAAAGATAAATTTAGCGAAGAAGCCCTTTGTGAAAACGACTCTTGAAGCATCACGAGGGTCAAGAAAGGCTACCAAACACAAGGATTCAGCCGGGACTTCTGGAGCGCAGGCAAAGAAACAGAAAAGGAAGCCTTTTGTGTGCAAGTCGCTCGAGGAAAAGAAGGTCCTAATGGCTGAAAACAAATGCTTTATATGCGAGCAGCCTGGTGACTTTGTTACTAATTGTCCACACATGAAAAGACCAGCTGACTCAAATGATAAACAAGACCTGAAAGGCAAGAAGCCCAAACCCACGGCAGGTTTGGTGCCAGATATGGTGGGAGACAAGCCCAGTACAGATGCTAGTGAGTTATGGAGGGCATGGGGTAAAGTTAGGGACCAGACGGCACTCATCTTCTTTGATCCAGGTGCCAAAGCCAATTTTATCTCACCAGAGTTAGCTATGAAGCTGGGCATCAGAGCTGAAGAGATGGGGTACACAGCACACGCAGGGATAGCATGTCCTGATCACTCAAGAGTGTGTTACTCCCATTATTGGAAAGTTGCGTCTGCATATCCAGTCATATGTGGACACAGAAGAGTTCTACATCATGCCGTTGGAAGGATATGATGCGTTGTTGGGGATCCCGTGGATGTTCCGAGTGCATGGAGTCTTGGATGCCTACAACGAAAAGATCACTAGACATGATAGGGGCAAAACTCACATCTTGGATGTAAAGCTAAAAGGAGAGTCAGTCCCTATTGTATCTACTTCTGCTATCACTTCTGTAATAAAGAATCATCTTTCTCTGTACTTGATTTGTGCACGTGATGTCTCAAATAATGATCAGTCAAATTTATTTGTGTTAGATAAATAAAGGTCAACATTTTTGGAAAAGTTTAATGACTGTTTTTCTGATTCATTACCGTCGCAATTGCCGCAAGAGAGACCTGAGAACCATTGGATAGATTTGGTGCCAAGGTGTAGCCCACCAAATAGACCTCCCTACAGGGTTAGCACTGCGCAACAAAAAGAGATTATGGGCCAGGTTGTGGAGTTATCAAAGAAGGGACTTATTCAGCCTAGTTCTTCACCCTTTTGCTCCCCAGTGCTCCTACTGTAGAAGAAGCATGGCTCAGCGCGCATGTGTATTGATTACCATGCTTTGAATAAGAATACCATCAAGAATAGGTTTCCTATTCCTGAAATTGATGATATTCTCGACCGTTTAGAGGGTGCTGCAATTTTCAGTAGGATAGACGTTAAGAGTCGGTACCATCAGATTCATATAAGGGCAAAGGATGTGCACAAGACTGCGTTTAGAACGACATTTGGTCTTTATGAGTTTCTAGTGATGCCGTTTGGGCTAACAAATGCTGCTGCCACGTTCAACGGAGTGATGGACCGGACTTTCCGCTAGCATCAATAGTTTGTTGGGACGTTCTTCAATGACATGATAGTCTATTCGAAGATGGAAGAGGAGCATAGGCGTCACTTGACCATTGTGTTCGAAGAGCTGCACAGTCACAGGCTACTTGTCAATCCTAAGACAAGTGAATTCTTCCAAGAAGAGATCCACTTTCTTGGCCACATAGTCTCAAATGATGGTGTCAAAATGGATCCCGCAAAGGTCGAAGCTATTAAGACATGGCCAGACTTGAAGATTGTGCACGATGTCAGAAGCTTCTTGGGATTGTGTTCCTACTACATGTTCTTGTGTCAAAGGGTGTCTGGAACATTGTGCAGGGCATTGATGTACGTCCTGGTTCTGAGGATGTAGGCGATGTTGAGGATGTTGCAGGTCTTGCTACAAGGATTGCAGCTGTTAGAGTTGTTTTGCCTACGGCAGAACAAGCTCGTTGGGATGTTAAGGATGCGCAGATCATGCATTGATTGAGTTGTCTGTAAAGCGCACCATTGTTCCTCACATCCGTTCAGCAAAATCTGCAAAACAGGCTTGGGATATTTTAGCAGGTCTTTATGCAAGCCGCAATGAGGCTAATTTTGCAGAGATAACATCACCTCTTCACACTTTGCAAAAGAAAGAAGTCACTTTCAGATGGACCCAAAAAGAGATTTCAGCTTTTAGTCTCTTAAAGGAAAAGTTGACTTCGGATCCAGTAATTGTTTTGTCATATCTCAAGAAGTCATTTGTGGTCCAGTGTGACGTGTGTGGCAGTAGCATCGGAGCAGTGCTAATGCAAGATGGACGGGTAGTAGCTCATGAAAGCCAAATTTTGCAAGGGCCAGAGAGGACTATGCAAGTCTATGAGAAAGAGCTCTTGGCCATGATTCATGCGCTTGCTAGCTGGAAGCACTACCTCCTAGGTGTTGATTTTGTTGTCCAAACAGACCATCAGACCTTGCGATACTTCTTGACACAATCAAAGTTAACTGAAAAGCATATGCGATGGGAAACATTCTTTCCATGTTCCACTTCCAGATTATGCATGTGGAAGGCAAGAAGAATGTTGTGGCTGATGCGTTATCAAGAAAGCCACAAATTTCAGTTGTGTCAATTCCTTATCATCATGAGTTAGATGACATGAAGGAACAGTATGCCACCGATGAAGATTTTGCAAGGATCTTTGAAATTGCAAGAGGGGCAACATCATGAGCACTACCTCCTCAGAGATGGTTTTATGATAATGCATGGCAAACTTTGTGTCACTAGGCCATTGCGACATAACGTCATGGAAGAGAGTCATGTCTCACCGTATGCAGGGCATCGTGGTATTGATGCGACAGTTAAAGCGGTAGAGACATTCATCTATTGGCCTACCTTGAGGAGAGATGTGGATGCCTTTGAGCATGCATAGTGTGCCAAAAGGTCAAGTTTGATAGGCAAAAGGCACAAGGGTTGTTACAACCACTGTGGACTGTTTCCTAAGCTCAGTATGCGTTACTGTGAAGCTTTTCAAGTGCTTGACAAGATCAGCGATGTGGCTTACAGGCTGAAATTGCCTGATGCGTAGAAGATTCATGATGCGTTTCACGTGAGTCTTCTAAGACCCTTCGTGGGTGATGTGCCAGAAGATATGCCAGATGAGGATCAGCCAGAAGTTTAGTACCTAAGAAAGTTTTGGCACATAAGGACAGAAAAGTTAAAGCACAAGTTGCAAGACGTTATTTGGTGAAATTCAAGAACTATCCACCTATGGATGCAAAGTGAATGGAGGAGCATGAACTGTCAGAGTGACCAAATGTATTGCAGCTTTACCTTGAGCCTTTGGGTTACAACCTACCTATGTCCCAACCCAACGTGTGCAAAGGAGGGGTAATGATAGAGCTAGTACATCAAATGTACATATGAATTCAGTGTAACAGATGGAAATGACAAAAGTATGAAGGTCTCATTAAGTCATTTGTATCTATGTGTTACGACCTTTCTTTGCAGATACATGCGATGATAAAAGAGTGTTAATAGCACAAGATCATCAGTGGCGTGTATTTATGGTATGCAATCGAAGACGTTTGCGATTTCAAGAGGGGGTATGTCACGAGGACGTGGCAGCTGTTAACTATGTCACGAGGACGTCGCGACTGCTAAATCTTAGTTGTTGGTTTCTTTCCAATGATTTTTGTTTTATTTTTGAGACCCTCTTTTTGAAGTAGCAAACGGTCGGACATTGTATGGCCAATGTGAACGGTAGTTTCACCTGCAGACGGGAAGTGGTAGGCACTAGAATTCGTATAGTAAGAGGATGTCTAGGCTCAGTGCAAGATCATGTAGGTCCCCCCGTCGCACTTAGCAAGTTGGTGGATACTAGGAAGTGAACTCAATATAGGCATAAAGTCAAGGTGGGACTACCAATAGAAAGTATCCGACAGTTGGGCCACATTGCACTTTTGGATGCGGTCCCAATGAGGATAGATGGTGAGATGACCAGTGGGAGCCCAACGGAAGCATCTCCTAAAAATTAGGGAATTGCTATTTTGGGCCATGAAATTTGTTCGCGTCATTACATTCGGTATGACCAGGGGAATATTTAACAACTCTGCCGCAAAGTCAACTAGGCAACCAATCGGGAGATTTTTAGGCGGCAAACCCAAAAACGGGCAAATGCTTGTAAATGTGCCAAGTGGCACTTTCCTGTGTACTTGCCCTATGCAAAAAAAAGGGCACTGAATTTTATGATGGGAGAGGCCTCATTTGTAATCTGCCACAGGTTAAGAGCTATGGAGTGCTTCCTTTCCCTCTCATGTACAGTGTGGTGCTAGGAATGATGCCCTGCACACTACTCACTGCTCTCTCTCCCCCCTACATGCAGTTATGTGATGCCCCACAAGAGGGGTTTTCATTTGACTGATGTACAGTTGTGTGGGTTCATGCGCGATTGCCGAGGCAAGAGCCTCTTGCACAGGTACTGGATTAGGTAGTGGCTAATCCCCCGCAGGTACAGGTGAATTCGGAGAGGTTTCACGTGAGAAATCTCGTCCGATTCAAAGGGCAAGTAACCCTACAAGTGCGGAAGCTCGAGGACTTGCTACGGATGCAACCGGCACGTGAAACGGAGCCCGAAACAGGGAATTACAGCCTGCTGTGTATTTTTGCAGGTTTAGGGTTTTGGCCCAAAACGGTCCCTAATACCCCCAAGAGGTTCGGGGACGCGAGGGGACCGTTGTAGAGTTGAACTGGCGCATTTTCGGGGCAGAAAACAGAGAATTCAGCGTGCTGCAGATTCTCGCCAGGTTTTGCAAAGTATCCGCATGCGTCGGGAAAGTCATCTATTGCCTGGGAATACTAACTGTGAAGCGTCCTAGTACAGTTATGCTGCCGAAATCGGGCCACAACAGGTGTATTTCAGCCCGGATTATGCGGGACAGCTCGTAGGAAATCACCGGTTATATTCCCTTTGTTAAAGAATAAAGAAATACCGAAAGGGGCGCCAATTTTGGGGCCTACAGGTTGTCGCTGTCTACTCGGAGCATTCTAGCTTCCGAGCCGTGTGTACTGAATCGTTAATTCCCATCGCAGGGTTCCTTTGAACGTTCTCTCTGTGTGTGCCTAAAGTAAAGAATTTCGGGTGAAAGCCAACGCCTACTGACCCACGGTCCGGTTTCAGATTCCCCGAGGAACTGCAGTTCGGTACTTGGGCTGTCAAGTTGGTTTGGACTTGTCTCTTGAGCAGCACATTGCTCCCCTCCTCCTATCTATCAGGAGGAAGTTGTTACATTGGAGCTCCGCACTACTTTCTCTGGCAGGCAGAGTTGTAGTGGCCAACCAGGTGTTGTTGGCTACTATGTGGTACATCACTTGTTGTTGGATCTTCTCGAGTTCTTGTATCAGCCAGGTAGAGAGATTGATCAGGAACCACGGTTGTCCACGTCCGTCGAACGGAACGTCCCGTCGGTTCCGTCCCGTCCGGGTTCCGTCCGATCAAAAAAAAAGTGACCGTTGGCGGACTTTTTTGACTGTTTTTACAGCCGTTTTGTAGCGCCACGGGCTGGCAGTTTTTGAACGTTAAAAATTGAACGTTGGGGGCCTTGGAGCCTTGGCCCTTGGGGCATCATAACCCAATGTGCCATCCCACCCCCCCCCCCCCCTCCCCCCAACATCCACACACACACACACACACACAAAGCCACATGGGCTATGGTCATGGCACATGGAATTTGAATTTTGAAGCATGCTCTCTCTTTAACCCTCTTCTCCCTCTCTCCTCAAAACCTATATAAGGTTGCCCACCCTCTCTTCTTCTCCATATATCCCTCAAGCTCTCTCATTCATCTCCTTCCCTACTCAAGCTCCCTCAAGCTCTCTCCATTCATCAAGGGCCAAGGCTTCAAGCTTTGGTACTCCATCAAGTCTTCAAGCTCTCCATTACTCCTTCAAGCTCCCTTCATCTCCTTCAAGCTCTCCATTGTTCCTTCAAGGCTCAAGCTTTCTTCATCTCCTTCAAGCTCTCCATTATTCCTTAAGCTCCCTTCATCTCCATCCATCTCCTTCAAGCTCTCCATTACTCTAAAGTTCTCTCATCACTCCCCATCCCTCAAGCTCTCCATAATGCCGCCCGCTCTTCATGAAGCCTTCAACAAGCATTGCCGCTACTTTGAAAGGGTGAAGAAGAAGCGAAATGTTTGCAAATGGTATTGCAAATATTGCCCGAAGACCATGACCTCAAGCTCCACCCGCCTTATCATCCACTTGACCAAGGTGGGAGGCGAAGCGGGTCCTTGTCCGAATATCCCCGAAGACATTCTCCACGAGTGCAAAGCAAAGTATCTCCCCTTGAAGACGCGCAAGGCGGTTGCAAAGGCATCGGAGGAGGTGGTTCCGCCGAACCATGATCTCACCAATTCGGGAGAGGATGCTTCTCCAACAATGTCCGTTGCATCCGGCGGCGCTACCATGGCCTCCACCGAGGGTGGTAGCGTCTCAAAGAAGAGCAAAAGAAGTCATGGTGGGCGACCTCCAAAGCAAGCTACTCTTGCACAAACGGTGGGTGGAACTTCCGGTCCATTGTCTTTCCTCAAAGAGAGGCAACGACAAGCGGAGATAGAGATTGCACGCACCATCATTGAGTGCAATCTCTCTTTTCATATTCTTCGCACGGATCGTTGGAAAAGCATGGTGAAGGCTATTGCCGCGGTTGGTCCATGTGAAGGGTGGACGGGAGTGTCATACCATGACATGCGCACCAAAAAGCTTGATGAACGGAGGGCACGAATCGACAAGTCTCTTGACCCCGTGCGTGCCGCATGGGTAAAGTATGGTTGCTCTATTCTCACCGATGGATGGAGTGACCGCAAGAAGAGGGGAATCATTAATATCCTTGTCTCATGCCCTCTTGGCACCTACTTCTTGCGAGCGGTTGATGCGGGAGCAAGGGGGAAAAAGGTCACGGGTGCCTTCATTTACCGCCACATTCGTCAAGCCATAAAAGAGGTAAAATTTTTGATTCCACTCTCAAGTATCTACTATTTTCAATTTTGTCTTTTGCCTTGGCTCTTCTCACTTTCCCTTCTTTCTCCATATGTAGATCGGTCCAAGCAACGTCATTCAAGTAATCACTGACAATGCCTCCAATTGTGCTACCATGGCCAAAAAGCTAGAGGCGGAGTATCCACACATAGTATGGACTCCATGTGCATCACATTGCATTGACCTCCTCTTGGAGGACATTGGCGACCTACCTTGGGTAAAGGACATTCTATCCCAAGCCCTCTCCATCGTCAACTTCATCAACAAAAAGGTGAGAGTACTTGCGATATATCGCACTTACTCCGGCTTGGAGTTGAAGAAGCCTTCCGCAACACGCTTTGCCGCTATGTGGCTCCTCCTTGAGCGCCTCTATGATGTGCAAACCAACTTGCAAAAGACAATGGTCTCGGATGAGTTCAAAGCATGGATTGAAGAAGAGACCCAATCATCCCAACAAGATGCAAAGGCCATCCAACGGCTTTGCTTGAAGGAGGAGTTTTGGCAAGAGGTCAAGGGTCTTGTCATGGTGGTATTGCCATTGTATAAGGTGCTTCCGATGACCGACATGGAAGGGTCTACCATAGGTCTCCTTTACCACTTCATGGAGGAGGCTTACAAGGAGATTGAGAGATCCACCATTCTTGATGGAGCACCCGATGGTTCACGGTAAACATATCACCTTATAATTTATGTACATTGTAAGTTGTCTTTTTCTATCTACGGTTCTACCCTTCCATGCTTGACTATCTTTCTCTCTCTCTTTGTAGTGATGTGTTGGAGGACTCTCCAAAGAGAGATGACATTCTCTTCCTTGTTAAAAAGCAGTGGGATTGGATGAGGCGACCAATCCATGGCTTTGCCGCCCTCTTGCATCCGGCTTTCAAAAAGCCATCAATCTTTGCGGATCAAGCACTTCAAGAGGAGCGCGACAAGTACCTTACAAAGATACTCAATGAAGAACACCATGGAGAGTTTCTCCAACAGCTCATCAACTATGGAGACCAAAGAGGCACGGCATTCGCTTCCTCGGTGTGTTGGAAGAGGGATTCGTTAGTGAAGCCTCTTTTTTGGTGGGAATGTTTTGGCTATCAATTCCCTCACCTTCAAAGGGTGGCATTGAGGGTTCTTGGACAGGTATATCATATATATTAATAATTATACATAATACCATACCATAAATTATAAATTTATAATCTCAATCATGTCATCATTTGACATTCATCATTCATGTGACATGTCACATAAGTCACCTCTGAATTGAAAATTCCCACAATTCAAATCTCATGCCTCTCTTCTATCATCTATGTGCTCTAGGATTGCTCATCGGGTGCATGTGAGCGGAATTGGTCGGCGTTTTCTCTTATACACACCAAGATCCGCAACAAGCTTTCTACGAAGCAATTGGAGCAGCTTATCTATTGTCGCTCCAATTTACGCATGTTGAGGTCCATGCACGAGATGCCAATGGCTAGGTAGGTAATTGAGTTGGCTACATCATACTCTTTATTTATGCTTTCACATGTATGATGTAATATGTATGATGTATCATGTGCTCATATTTTTGGCATACCAAATTGCTAACTCCATTAATCTTCTTGCATGTTGTAAATGACAAATAGGTGAATGTAGATGAATGCAAGCTCTCCATTGAGACTCTTAAGAGTCTCAACAAAGATCGCGATCCAGAGGAGGAGCAAATATTTCGAGACCTCTACTTGGAGTTGGAGGAGATTGATCGCCGTGTCTCTCGCACACGGTCCCGCAAGAAGGTGGTTGTGCGAGCTTTGGCAACTACAGGTAGAGGAGCTTCCAATTCGGTTGCTCGTGGGAGTCGAAGAGCGTCGGCACGGACACCCAGGACCTATGTGCGGCGAGGCTCGGGTAGCGGATCTACTATGGCGGACACCACTTTGGAGAATGTGTCCATTTCTAGACGTGCAGATCCTAGAGAGCCAGAGTTTGATGATGAGGGCAACATCCTTAGTGAGGGAGATTATGGTCTTGCATCTAGTGCATCTGATGCAAGTAGTGATGAGGATGATGCAGCTACCTCTAGCTCAAGCTCGGACCACAACTCCGGTGATGAGAGCGATATGAGCACTTAGAACTCTCTCTTTATGCTTTAAAGTTTGTACACATGGGCCATGAGACTATGAGTTGTGTCACTACTTTTTTGTACTAGTTTTTGTCACTTGTATCTCTCGAGCCTCGACTCTCTACTTATGTAATGAATTATGAAATCAAATGCAATCATGATCATCTTTTTTCGAACATTGCCGTTTCCAATGTCCATGGCCAAATCTTTAATGTTCTTACTTGTAAGACATCTCCTTTGAGTTGTATGTACTTAATACTAAGTAGTTACTCATAATAGAGTAAAAGCTCTGAAAAATATATGATTTATTTTTTTGCATCGTACGTTACGTCAACGTACGTCTAATTTTTTTTAGTTCGATTAGTACCGCACGTCTTCGTACGTGTAACCATCGTACGTGACCGTACGTGTCAACTATGTCAGGAACTTCCTTTGGTCAGGGTGTGCCACTCAGATCGCCCGAGCCAAAGTGGCTTGGCAGGTCATCACTCTTCCTTGTTCTCAGGGAGGGCTTGAGATCATCGACCCAACACAGCAGAGCAGAGCCCTTCTTTGGGAGTTCATCGTCAGAGGACTTCTTCCAGGTGAGGAGCCCTGGAAGGAGTTCTTGCTGCAGCGGCTTCGTGCTAGGGTGCCTCAGGCTGGAGGCCCTTGGCGACCTTCGACTAGATGGATTTTCAAGGAGATGCGCAGAGTTGGCTTGAGCAAGAGACTAGAGGACCACTTCGCTGTGAGTTTGCTCCGATCTTGGGAGCATCTGCAGCAAGGCCTACAGCAGTGTCAGCCTACTTGCACGGAGGAGCGCCTGAGACAGCTCCTTGTTTAGAACCCCATGGTTAGCAGTCAGAGAGGCCACTTGGTGGGTAGTCGGCCGCATGTTTCTTGGGGTCCCATGACAAAGGGTCCAGCACGCTCTTTAGGTGACTAGTTACAACTTTCAGGTTTGTCAGAGGAGCTTTAGGGCTTTCAGCTACAGGGCATGAGAGGGGTGTAGAGCATGTGTCAAGATATCTCAGAGGCAGTACCAGCTGACTGGCTCACCCCTCTCGAGCCAGCAGCGCCTAGATGGATGGGAGCCTTCACACGACTCGAGGTTTTCATCTCATTTCGGGCTTGCTCAGAGACTATACCCTCCCTGTTTTTCTAGATACAGGGCGAGGGACGCTTACACCGAGTTGCAATAGAGGCCCCACAGGTGGCAGAGTGCTGTTTCCAGAGGATCCGAGTGGTGGGCATCTGTGGGAGGACTTGTGTGATTGATCTGACCTAGCAGCTCTTGAGACTGGACATTGGAGACTATGGGCTTGGGAGAGCTGTCCACTGGCACCAGTACAGTGGGATCCTGGAGAGTGGCTTGTTGGGGTTAAGGCCTATGTCCCTTAATCGGTCGCCCAGATCATGGGCGCCTGCCCACTATTACCCTATACTTATAGTAAGTATACTGTATAGGGGGAGCTGCCACTTCACAGTCTCCCCACCCACATTCTGTGTGTGTCTCCTTCTCTCTCTCACTCTCCGTCTGTGGTGCTCCCCGATCCCCTTCAATTGGTATCAGAGCATTGGTGACCGCGGAGAGCACGACGGCTTTGAGAGCTTCGAGGCGATAGCTCGCTCGCTCTCGATGGTAGAGAGATTAAGAAAGCTTAGAAGCTTTGTGAGAATGCAATGGGAGCTTGTGAGCTCAGTTGAGAGTGATGTATGCTCTTGTGGAAGCTCAAAAAGGAGTGTTGAAGACTGTGTGTAAGTGAAGGTGCTGCCCTAAAACTGTGTGCGCAGAAACACTGTTTTCAGATTCGTTTTTCTCCTTGTAGAATGCAGATCTGAGAATTCTGTCCGCGATGCCCATCCGTTTCGACGTGGTCTACAACTTTGCAGAAGAAACTTTCTCCAAATTCCTCACCGTTTTGATGATATTCAGCTCAGACTGACTGTATACAGAAATTCCAGATTTTCTGTTGTCGCATTGTGTGCGAGTTTGATGCACTTTTGGAAGCACGGGAGATGCTTGAAATTGAGTGCATAAATTCTGAGCTGAAGATGCAATTGCAGCTTGTGTTAAGCTTGTGGTTTGAGGGTTTTTTGGTAGACTTGGGCAACGAAGTACAGAGGCGTTTACACACCACCGAGGCGTTCTCTTGAGAGACGCAGTTTTCTGGAGCACACGGGTGGAGCTTCTTTCACTGGTTTTCACAGGATGCTTGGCAGTGTACGTTTGCCGATGGATCGGTGCATGCGATAGTAGGTGCAGGAGATGTGAGACTGTCATTACCGAGTGGTGCATCTTACTTGTTACGACATGTGCGCTATGTACCAGATTTGACAGTGAGTTTGATCTCGATTGGTCAGCTTAGAGATTGTGGATGTCAGATTTCGCTACAAGAGCGAGATTATGCGTATCATTTATGTGATCTAGGTAGAGAGTGCGGGTTGCACTCAGCATTTGTGTGCGGTGTTCTCTACAGGTGGGAGAGTTGTGCGTGTGTATGCATTGGGTTCGCTAGTGATTGCGAGAGGTGCCAGGAGTGGTATAGGTTACCCATTGCATGTGGATCACGAGAGAGACGGTGTTGTCTCTGTGATCATGCAGCCAGGTAGAGAGCGAGAGAGCAGGCAAGTCTCTTTTGCTTGTGGGTTGCAGGATGCTTTGCATGGAGTGCAGAGCAATGACCTTGTTGTGCAGGTTGCGTCTACGGATGCACAGGTAGAGCGGGACAGCTCTAGTGAGTCACAACAGGATGAGTCATCAGAGGTGATGACAGAGATGACTCACATGGATGCTGAGATGTCGGCTATTGTGGAGTCATTTCTTGATATGCTTATGCCAGAGCTTGATGCAGATTCGGAACAGATGGATACTCTTGGTACCCATGTGATATGTGGTGGGCACGAGGAGTCACTCCAGAGCTCGGAGTCAGAGTGCCATGGTCTCTATGATAGGGGACAGGATTGCCATGAGTTGAGTTCTGAGTTGAAGGTGGCAGAGGTTGCCAGGGTTGCATCAACGTTTGGTGTCCTCATGTACGAGATGCTAATCTCGAGGCCCGACATAGCAGTTGCAGTGGGAGCATTTGCAGCAGGGTTGATTAGTTGTTCGATGACTGATCTCGGCATAGAGCATAGGGGAGGTTTGCAGGTATTGGAGCGTTACTTGCAGAAGTGCATGAGCTCTTGTAGACTCTTTGCAGAGCTTGGAGCTAGCTCTATGTGGCTTCCGCAGCGGGATGTTTGTCTATCAGTAGAGCCGGATGCACTAGCTCATCGAGAGTGAGTGGGCATAGGTTGAGAGAATCTCTCACCTTCTATTGGTTGTACACTAGTAGATCTTGCTTAAAGGCACATTGGCCTTTAAGTGGGAGGTTGTTGGGATTAAGGCCTATGTGCCTTAATCGATCGCCCAGATCATGGGCGCCCGCCCACTGTTACCCTATACTTATAGTGAGTATACTGTATAGGGGGAGCTGCCACTTCACAGTCTCCCCACCCACATCGTGTGTGTGTCTCCTTCTCTCTCTCACTCTCCGTCTGTGGAGCTCCCCGATCCCCTTCATGGCTTTGGAGGGACCCTTTCTCCTTTGCAGACTACCCAGGTGTCCCTTTCTTTCAGTACACAGTTCGATTGGGACGTCACATACTGGCAACACAGAGAGAGGCTCGCCCTGCTGCAGCACCTCATTGGCAAGAGGAGGGTCTCACAGCTGAGTTCGTGGCAGCTTTTTGGGAGAGGTTGTGGGACTCCAGACAGCCAAGGCGAGTCACTTCGTTCCAGTGGCTGGTCGCGCACAGAGCTTCAGCAGTTGGGAGCTGGCTTGTACATAGTGGTCTCTCGGCCGTATGTGCAGCTTGTGACCATCTTGTGGAGAGTCAGTGTCATTGTCTTTGGGATTGTCCTTTGGCACAGCAGGTGTGGCTTCGTGTTCTTCGATTGATGCCAGCTCTTTCCACGCCTGGGCAGTACACTTGGGGGGCAGCTGCTTGGTCCACTCTCACGGGTCGGGCACTTCAGTTTGAGCTATCTTCCACCAGCAGGATGATACTGATACGGGGGGGCGACCTACACTCCAGCCTGCCACGAAAGCTTACTCCACAGGACTGGTGCAGTGAGAGAGAGGAGAGTTGGGAGCTCATTAGTGGCCTAACACTCGTTCATCTCGCGGGCCCGCTGCTTCCGCATCTTCAAGGCTCGCCCTATACCACCAGCAGAGACTGTTCGGGATCTTTGGCTGGAGCTGATCCATACCCTCAGAGGACAGCTCGAGAGACTCCAAGGCAGTTCCAACCGCATGCGGGAGTGCAGAGAGGCTTTCCTTCGACTCTGGCGTCCTGGGCCCTTTTCCACCATGGTCCACGGTGTGCTCGGATGGCACTACCGTCCTCCTATGTGGCTTTTCCCTCTTCCCATCTCTTGATTTAGCCTCATTGTACATATGTTGTTTTTTCATTGGGAGAGTCTCCCCATCATGATTGTTGTAGACCTCTCTTGTAGAGGAGGCTGCAGTCCTATGGGCAATTTCATTAACTAATAGAAGGATCTTTTTCTCGGGAAAAAAAAATCTAAGGAGTATCTGCTAGGTCCACCTCCTCTATCCACTTCGCATACAATGCCAGATAGTTCTTAAACTTGACTAAGAACTACCGTATCACTTTACCTTTCGCTTTCCTTCATAGTCACAAGGGACGCATCCCAAGGATTGGGGACGGAAGACAAGGCTCGAATGGATTTTTAGTGTAAAAAAGAGGGCGCGATGGCAAGTGGGGATGGGACGGGAAGCCCCAAAATGGACATCCCCTGTGACTATGCTTTCCTTTCCATGTGAGCCAATATCTGTTCTGGAACGAAAATCTCCTCGGTCTCTTCCACCTTAGGTTGCTCCTCAGGCTCCCTGTCCACTATCACCTCACCTGGATCTAGGGAATTCTTTTATCTACCAACTGATTCCATTTTCTTTCTTTCCTTGTGCCCTGGGACTTGTGGGTAGCTTCGCTAGCCTCCCCTATCCATTGGCACGTCAATCTCAATCATCGGAACCTTGAGACGCACTATCATCTGATCCACTTTCTTCTCCGAAATCCTCAGACTTGCATCTGGTTCCCTTAGTTCATCGGAAGACTCAGATGTGCTACCATCTGATACTCTTACTGCTCTGGAATCCAGTGATGAGTTGTCATCCAGTTCCCTTGCTCCATTCTCTTCACTGGCAGACTCTTTCCCTGTTGAGGTGGATCCTATCCTGTCGCGATAGGATAAGTCAATGAGTCGGCATGCATTCCAAATCCTTGCTTAGCATGTACCTTAAGTCTCTGAATAGCGTCAGATTTCTGGTTTTGGCAATACTCTCAAATCTCTTTTGGCAAACCACAGCAAACTGCTCAATCTGGTCTCTAAAAGTAAACTTCCGAAACAAAGACACTGGCAAATAAGTATCCCAAAACCTCTCGCAGTAGTCATCCAATGTATCTTTCCAAGTGATTCTCGAGTGATGCCAAGCCGTGATGACATCTCTTTCATATTCGTATGAGATCCAAGTTGACGTGAAAATTTTCTTGAATTTTAACAATGTCGCAGGTGCTTCTCTGCGTAACAACAGAGTAGACCACCATGTCTATGCATTTCCTTCTATTAAGTAAGATGCCGCCCTTCACACCTTGGAGTGTTCCGTGAACCAACCTCCAGAGAAGACAACATCAAATTGTTATACAAACTCAAGGGCTCGAAGGGTGCCCTGGTGGCCTCAAAACGTCTCAAACCTGACGGCCTGAGCCCGTTCCTTGAACTCCTTGGTCTTCTTGCTTATCTGCTCACTATCAAAAGAGGATGAGCTCTCCTCCTCCGCACTGCTAGATGTCCTCCCATGCCTTCTAGACTTTTTTAGAAATCAGCTTTTTCTTGCTTTTCTTGCTTTTTCTCCGCTTCTTCCGTATTTTCTCATCCTCTTAGGAACTCGACGATCAAGTCCTGTCGAAACTCTGTGAAGACGAAGAGAAATCTAAGTCATTCTCGAAACGAGCACGCTTCTTCGATTTGCTTGCCACCTCGAAACTTCACCTCCGGACCAAATAACCAAGAAAATCCACAAAATTTCCTCTTCTTCGGAGAGTGCTTCAAGCCTTTCATTATCTAGTTCATCTTCTAGTCAAAAGCCCTGTCCAACTCTTTTTGCGAGGACAGCTTCCCCTTTTTTGCACTCGTCTGTCCTTTTAGCTTTTCTCTCGACCTAGGATCATCTAGAGTGAATCTCATCAATCGGGTAATTCTTCAAGTATTTTGCAAATCTGGGTCTCTAGAGTACATGATCAGTCTTTTCACACACGTGTCAACCTGTAGTTGACGTTTGTATTGCGCTCTATTCCAACCAAAAAATTGCCCAATTCTTCATTCTTTTCTTCAATTCCCCCACCCAGATTATGGTCTCACGCCATCTCGAGTGAATCTCATCAACCAAATATTCTACTAGTATTTTGCAAATCTAGGATCTCTAGAGTACTTCATCAATCTTTTCACGCCCATGTCAACCTGCAATGGGCACTTGTATTCTGCTCTGGCAAACTTCTCCACTAAAAAAAAAGTTTGCCCAAATCTTCATTCTTTTCATCAGTTGTCGCACCGGATTTGCAACTTTCTTTGCCTTCCCACTGAGAGGTGTCATCTCCATCAGATTCTTCACGAGAACCCATGTGTAAGCTGGGATTCTTAATGGCTTTATGCCATATAAGACAGAGCGATGAAGACGGGAGCACGCCCGATGTGCGATGTATGAAGGGTGGGAGTGGCTAAAAAGTCCGGGGTCGAGGACCGAAGATACCTCAAATAACAATTTCCAAGAGTACCTTGTCTGCAATTTGATAGAACCGGTATGCTTTGAGAAATAAGTCCGGAGTCGGGGACCGAAGATACCTCAAATGACAATATCCAAGAGTGCCTTGTCTGCAATTTGATAGGACCGGTATGCTTTGAGGAAAGCACACGCCTAATGCTCTGATACCACTGTAACAAACTTGGACACCCCAAGTCTAGATTCTGTCGCGACACGAGAGAGAATCACTTAAAATACTTCACAACTTTAAAATCACAGTTCAATTTGATCGACACGGCTCGGCGTAGTTCTGTGCCCAGAGAGATTGGCCCCAAAGACTGGCGCCCCTTTCGGTATTTCTTTTATATTAATCTTTGAGCAATGTACAACTCCCGTAGGTCCTTTGCAGGGCTCTTTTATTCTTACAAGGGATGTCAAAAGCAGAGCCCCCAAAAGCAATTAAAACTCAAAAGCAAATAATCCCTTAAAGCAATTTGTCCAAAAGCAACTGATCCCAAAAAATCTGCCCAATAAAAAGCATCAGCGCAATTTGCGGAAATCCGTACAATAGCCACGTCAGTATGTCAGCGCGATATGCGGAGATCCGTACTACTGTTCGTACTCTTTTTTGCCACGTGAGCACTGATGTCCACACTGTTTCTGCCACGTCAGCACCTGTCCGTACTGGTCGTTTGTCCGGGGACCTGCCACGTCACCAATTTGTGACATTCCGACCCCGGACTTATTAGCCACACACCCTTTATACATCGCGCATTGGGCGCGCTCCCATCTTCATCACTCTGTCTTACAAGGCATAAAGCCATAAAGAATCCCAGATTACACATGGGTTCTCGTGGAGGATCTGACAGAGATGACACCTCTCACTGGCAAGACAAAGAAAAGTTGAAAATCTGGCGCAAGAACTGAAGAAAAGAATGAAGATTTGGACAGGTTCTTGGTGGAAAACTTTGCCAAAACGCAGTACAAACGTCAACCGCAGGTTGACACATCTGTGAAAAGATTGATTAAGTACTCCATAGACCCGAGACTCAAGAAGGATGTGAACGACTTTGTTCGCAATTGTTTAGTACGCCAAAAGGTCAAGTTTGACAAGCCTAAGCCACAGGGATTACTACAACCTTTACCCAATCCCACCCGCCCCTGGGAAAGTATTGCAATGGATTTCATCTTCGATCTCCCAAAGACACAGAGTGGGCATGATGGCCTTTGGACGATCATCAACAGATTCAGTAAGCAGGCTCACTGCTCTGCAATAAAGAAGACAGTAAGACTCGATCCTTTGGCAAAACTTTTCGAATATATGGCATGTCTGAGTCCATTGTTTAGGACAAAGATCCCCGATCTACTAGTTGTTTTGGACAGCAATCTAAGAGAACATTGGCACCTGGTTACAATTCTCGTCCTCGTTCCACCCACAGACAGATGGGCAATTTCAAATAGCCAATTCAATGTTTTTGAATTTGTTGAAGTCTTCTTCTTCGGATCAGAAGACTAAATGGGAAAAGAATTTTCCCTTGGTGGAGTTTGCCTACACCGACACACGGGGAAGGCGCCATTTGAAGTGTTTGAGGGTGCTAAGAAGCTTCTTCAATTTCTAAGCACCCTAAGACAAGATTCTTCTGAAGAAGATTTTTGAAACAAAGTCTAAAAGGCATAGAAAGCTATCTAGCCATTTATAGGAGGAGAGGTCGTCCTCTTTTCACAATGACCAAATCAACAAGAAAACCAAGGAGTTCAAGGAAGGAGTCATGCCACGACACCCATCGCACACTTGAAAGCAGTTCTCAGAACATTCCACTGAGCCAAAAGCGGTCTGTTGTTACGCAGAGAAACACATGCGAGGTGGTTGATATTCTTTTTTTTCCACGTCAACTTGGATACTATATTAATATGCAAGAGATGTCATCACACCTTGGCATCACTTTAACATGACTGAGAAAGATACATTGGATGACTACTACACGAGGTTTTGGGACACTTTTTGAAGATTCTTTTGAAAGACCAGATTGTATGATTTGCTAAAGAGATTCAAGACTATGCTTTAAACCAGAAGTTTAACTCCATTTAGAGACTTATGGGACATGACTAAGCAACGATTTGGATTGCATCCCGGCTCATTGACTTATGTGACGGGCAGGATAGTGTCCACCTCAAAAAGGCAAGAGTCCGCCAATGAAGAGAAGGAATCAAGGGAACCAGATGATAGCAAGGGAAACAGATGCAAGTTCATCAACGGATTCCAGAAAGAGAGAAATAAGATGACAGTGCGTCCTAGGATTCCAATGATTGACTCTGACGTGCCAATAGGCAGGGGAAGCAAAAGACGCTACCCAAAAGTCCCAGGGCACAAGGAAAGAAAGGAAAAAGGGAATCAGCTGGTAGATCACAACATTCCCTAAACCCAAGATAAGATTTTTGAAGCCGACCAATACATAAGGGACTTGGACACTGCTTTTGCCAAGGTCCGGGAGGCTTTAAAAAAATCTCAAGAAGGACATAAGAAGGCAACAGATTGACATCGCCGCGATTTGAAATTAAAGGAAGACGATTGGGTGCTCTTATGTTTTGCGAAGGTACGCCTAAGAAAACGAAAGGGAAAGGAGCGGCTTTTAGCATGAGGTATTATGGCCCTTTCTAGATTAAAGAAAAGATAAATGATGTCTCCTTTAGACTCAAGCCGTCCGATACTTGGAAGATTCACAATGCATTCCATGTAGTCTCTTGAAACCTTTTAAAGGTGATGTGCCAGTTGATGGGGAGCCTGATAAGCAGCCCGTAGAGGGGGAAAGCAAGGATATACTCGTTCAAGATTAGATTTTGGCACACAAGGAAAGAAAGATGAAAGGTAAAGTGATTAGGCGGTTCTTGGTTAAATTCAAGAACTATCCCGCATTGGATGCGAAGTGGATGGAGGAGGAGGACCTAGCAAATACTCCTCTAGTGCAGCGGGTTTACACAAGAGGGGAGTCACTCCCTTCCTTTGTCAACGGAATACCCCGATTTTGAATAAAGTCACTGATGTCCCCTTCAGGTTTCAAGGATACTAATGGGATGACTATTATTCTGTTGTATGCTTTATGACATGGAATTCCAGAAAAAGAATATGATTGATTGTACTTGACTTGTTTGAGTGCAGGAACTGAAGACGAAATTACTACAGCATTTCGGTCTTATAAATCTCTATAGACATGATCGCATTAAGGATTAGTTTAATTACGGATCAGTGAGGTCCGGAATGGATCTATATGCGAGTACTAAATACGTTGCTGATGGTCATGGTTTGAGGTTTGGAATGAATTTTTCTGTGATTTGTCATGTGTTGTCCTGTGATGTGATCGTCGATTGGTACAAGTGCTAGATGTGTCGTGTCTAGTGCGTCTGCAGTGTCTACTAAGGCAATCCATGGCCTCTGTTTGTTTTGTAAGCGTAATCGAGGGCGATTACAATTCTTTCAGAAGGGGGGTATGTCACAAATTGATGACGTGGAAGTGCCTAGTACGGATTGCTGACATGGCAGCTGACGGCAGACAGTACGGATTTCTGCGTTTGGTGCTGACAACTGCTGACGTGGCAAGATGTACAGAAATCTTGCTTTTTGCCCTGACAGGCTGACGTGGCAGAACTGTACGGAATTCCGCTTTTTGCGCTGGCTGAATTTATAGGCAGATTTTGAGCCGCTTGCTTTTGAGTTTGAACCTTTTGGGGCTCTGCCTTTTAGCATCCCTTGTAATGTTTATAAGTGACCCAAGGGGGCTCACTCTACAGACGATCTGGACGCAAAGTCTGAGAGCAAGCACCCGCGGCCAGTTGTACTTTGCTCAAAGATTTAATATAAAAAGAAATACTGAAAGGGGCGTCAGTCTTTCGGGCCAATACCTCTGGGCACAGAACTCCGCCGAGCCGTGTCTTCTCTCTCTCTCTCTCTCTCTCTCTCTCTCTCTCTCTCTCTCTCTCTCTCTCTCTCTCTCTCTCTCTCTCTCTCTCTGCCCCCCCCCCCCCCCTCTCCCCCTCACTGCGTACCTGCCCTGCACCTGTTGCCGCCCCTGCCCTCCTGCTTCCGCTACTCCCCTGCTCTCTCTCTCTCTCTCTCTCTCTCTCTCTCTCTCTCTCCTCTCTCTCTCTCTCTCTCTCTCTCTCTCTCTCTCTCTCTCTCTCTCTCTCTCTCTCTGTGCCTGCACCCCCCCCCCTCCTGTCTATCGCCCCCCCTCTGTCGCGGGTTATTAATTTTTTCGTTAATTTTTTCAGCATCTAAAAAAAAAAATCCTATCTATCGTCTATCGCCCCCCCCTCCTAACTCTATCGCCCCCCCTCCCCCCGTGCTGCTTCTCTCTCTCTCTCTCTCTCTCTCTCTCTCTCTCTCTCTCTCTCTCTCTCTCTCTCTCTCTCTCTCTCTCTCTCTCGCGGGACTGTAGCAGCCTTTGCACACAAAGGCATGGAGGGTAGGTAAGAAAAGTTATGGCACGAGAGAGTCTTAAAAGGGAAGAGCTCTCATACTACGCTTCCCCTCGTTGGAAGAGAAGAAGGAATTCTTGAGGAAGAGGCCTACTCTCAAAAAGACAGGTATTTTCCTCGGCGATGATTTGACTCTCTCACAGCTCGCACATATGAGAGAGGTAATGCCATAGATTACAGCGACAAGGGAGAAGGGAAAGATAGCCTTCTACAGAGATGGAAGGGTGGTGATTTTAGAGCGGCGTACTGCATGACGGTGCGAGACCTATGGGACCACACTGAAGATGGCTACCTGGAATTGTAATGGGTCTATGAGATTGGACGTGGGTGCATTTGAGGAGAGTTTCAAAGACAAGGATATTGTGTTCTTCTGAGAGACTCATCCGGCCCCTGGACAGGTAATGCCACATGTGGTGGGATACAGATGCGAAACAGCTCACAAGACAAATGCGAGATCTGAGCATGGGCGTAGAGGCTTAGGAGAAGTAGCAGTGCTATTCAAAGAGGAACTACAACCATTACTGCATATTGTACGAAGAGATGATCATGCTAGATATATGTGGGTGAGACTTAGAGCTGACACAGGCCGGTTCCTATATATTGCCATATGTTACTTTCCTCCCAGTACATCAATGTATGCCGCATCCAGAGGGCAATCGCCTTTCTCTATCCTAGATGATGACATTTGGGTGTTCTCTGGGAAGGGTGATATCATTCTCCTAGGGGACCTAAATGCCCGAACGGGCAACTCGCAGACAGTCTTCTACGACACTTCAGATGAGATGCTTAGAGAGTTGGATGTGGGTGAGTTGGGACTTGACAGATGCTCAGATGACAGAGAGCAAACGGAGTATGGGAGATACCTCATGGAAATGACGACTACACATGGATTAGCCATACTTAATGGCTTACAGCGATTTCCTGGAGCAGTCGGTTTCACATGCTTTCCACATAGACATGGGGCCAATACAGTGGATTATGTTATGACACAACCGAGCTTTGTCCCCTGCATTCAGGATTTCACAGTGGGAGTGTCACGAGGACGTGGCAGTTATTAACCATGTCACAGAGATGTGGCAACTGCTAACCTTGGTTGTTGGTTTCTTTCCAATGGGGTTTATTTTATTTGTTTTGAGACCCTCTTTTTGAAGTAGCAAAAGGTCGGACATTGTATGGCCAATGTGAACGGTAGATTCACCCGCAGACGGGAAGTGGTCGGCACTGGAATTCATATGGTAAGAGGATGTCTAGGCTCAGAGCAAGATCATATAGGTCCCCCCGTCGCACTTAGCAAGTTGGTGGATACTAGGAAGTGAACTCAATTAAGGCGTAAAGTCAAGGTGGGACTACCAACAAAAAGTATCCGACAGTTGGGCCACATTGCACTTTTGGATGCGGTCCCAATGAGGATAGATGGTCAGAAGACCACTGGGAGCCCAACGGAAGCATCTCCTAAAATTTAGGGAACTGCTATTTTGGGCCGTGAAATGTGTTCGCGTCATTACCTCCGGTATGACTAGGGGAACATTTTATAACTCTGCCGCGAAGTCAACTGGGCAAGCGGTCAGGATATTTTTAAGCGGCAAACCCGAAACAGGAAAATGCTTGAAAATGCGCCAAGTGTCACATTTTCGTGAACTTTCCTCTTGCAGAAAAATGGGCGCTGATTTTTATGCTGGGAGAGGCCTCATTTCAGCTTTTGTCACAGGTTAAGAGCTATGGAGTGCTTCCTTTCCCTCTCATGTACAGTGTGGTGCTAGGAGTGATGCCCTGCACACTACACACTGCTCTCTCTCCCCCCTACGTGCAGTTATGTGATGCCCCACAAGAGGGCTACTCATTTGATTGATGTACAGTTGTGTGGGTTCATGCTTTTGTGCTGAGGCAAGAGCCTCCTTGAGCAGGAACAGGGGTAGCTAACTGTTGCTCCAGAGCAGGCACTGGTGAGGGTCATAACCTCACCGTACAGGTGCAAAATCAGCGCTGTGTATGCGCTGTAAATTCACTGTTTTTCAGCCGTACGGACGCCAGGACCATTGGGAATCGTGCCCCACTGGCAAGAGGACAGTTAGGGGACTGTTTGGGGCTGAAAACAGGGCAAAATCCAGTAAATACAGCGTGCTGAATTTACTGTTTTTGGACAGGAATCAGAGGGTATACGCTAGTGCAAGCGAGTTCCATCAGGGGAATTGGTTTCGCGCAAGTTTTGGGGCTGTTATGCTGCAGAAATTTGGCCAAATCAAATGGTATCTAGTGGGATACAGTCAAAGGATTCCCAGGATCTTACCTTGTAATTTACCCTTCTAAAGAATAAAGAAATACCGAAAGGGGCGTCAATTTTGGGGCCTGCAGGTTGTCGGTGTCTGCTCGGAGCATTCTAGCTTCCGAGCCGTGTGTGTGTTTAAGTGTTAACTCCCGTCGCAGGTTCTCTTTGCAAAGTGCTCTGTGTGTGTGTCTAAAGTAAAGAATTTCGGGTGAAAGCCAATGCCTACCGCCCTACGGGCTGGTTTCATGGTTCCGTTGCCGGGACATCAATCACTTTTTCCTCAAAGAGTGAGCTTGGATTGTTCAGGGTAAAGACACAGTGCAAGAACGCGGGGATTACACTAGTGCCGACAAGGGGAAGGGAATTATGGAAGAGGGCTCCTCTCCAAAGGACAGGCAGGAGATTCCTATGGTTTTTGAGATTGGCGAGAGCTCACGGCCACGTCAGTTTGTACCTCCTGTCAACGTGAATGTCCCTCCAGTAGTACAGGGCTTTATGACAGGGCAACTTGAGGATGATGCGTTTAAAACTCAGTTAGTTGCCGCGGTGAATGTCTTTTCGCAGCTGGTGCAGAATCCGAGGTTTATGGAATTCTTGCAAGCGCCACCAGTGCAACAGCAAAATAGGCAACCTACGCCGCGTACGGAGCTTGTTGAAGCTCAAGCCCAGGTACTTCATGAGGCGCAGGAGGAAAGGGAACACTCGCATGTTGCGGAGTCTGGGGCTCCAAAGCAGGTTCCTCCCGTGCTTGAACAGGTGGCTAGAACGCCTATTCCACAGGTTATGCCAGTTCAGCCCGCCACCTTTCAGAGCCAGCATGCTGTCTTGAATGGACAGGGAGCTGGATACCTGGCTATGCACTCAGTTTTTTCACCACCCACGGTACATCCTGGGTATTCCGAGGGTGGATCAGTGTTCCAAAGTATGGCTGGTTATGCGTCTGGAAGTCAACCGTACATGCGAGGAACAGTGTTCGGGGGTATGCAAGGCATCATGCCAAACCCCATGTATGGTACTATCGGCATGCAGCAAGGTTTCCACTGCAACCAGGGCCAGTTTGGGGTGCCACAGGGCCATTTTGGCATGGCTGGTTTTTCTGGACAGCAGCCAGATATCGCACCTCTGACGCAAAATGTGAATGGCCAAGGCGTGCCGATCATGCCTAGTACAGTGCCCATGTTGCAGACCATTCCGTATGACAACTTGGGGGCACTAGAGAAGCCGAAGGCTTACAAAGAAGGTGGTGCAGCAGTAAAGTTCAGTACCTTCAGTGGTTTCGAGGACAAGACAAAGGCACTCACTTTCCTCCAGCAGTTTGATACAGCTTATGCGGGAGGGAATTTTACAGAGGCCTCGAAGATTAGGAAAGCTGCCACTTTCTTAAAGGACAATGCGCTTACATGGTGGACGACATTGTTAATGCAAGGACAGGCACCCGCCACTTGGGTTTACTTCAAGCAAATGTTTGCATCCGCTTGGCTATCAAATGAATTTGAAGCCGATGTCCTGACAGATTGGCACCAGCTTACGCCAGCTTCGTGCAAGAGCTTGCTGGAGTACAATAGGAGGTTTTGTAAAGCATTACTCTCAGTGACCTCCTACAGATTTGTGCCACTGACAGAGCAGATAGAGAAGTATTGTTGTGGGCTGCCTAAAGGGCTTCGCGATTACTGTACAAAGAACAGAGTGGCTACCCTTACTCAGCTTATGGAAGTTGCGAACACTGGTCTTGCCTTGTTGAAAGGAGAGGACAGTGGATTTCCGAGCAGTGACAAAGGAGGGCAGCAAAAGAAAAATTCAGCGAAGAAGCCCTTTGTGAAAACGGCTCCTGATGCGTCACAGGGGTCAGAACAGGCCACCAAAGACAAGGATTCAGCTGGGACTTCTGGAGCGCAGGCGAAGAAACAGAAAAGGAAGCCTTTTGTGCGCAAGTCGCTCGAGGAAAAGAAGGTCCTAATGGCTGAGAACAAATGCTTTATATGCGAGCAGCCTGGTCATATTTCTATCAATTGTCCACAAAGGAAAAGGCCAGCTGACTCAGAGGATAAAGAAGATCAAAAAGGCAAGAAGCCTAAACCCACGGTAGGTTTAGTGCCAGACATGGTGGGTGACAGGCCCAACACAGATGCCAGTGAGTTATGCAGGGCATGGGGTAAAGTTAGGAATCAGACGTCACTCATCTTCTTTGATCCAGGTGCCAAAGCCAACTTTATCTCACCAGAGTTAGCTAAAAAGCTGGGCATCAAAGCTGAAGAGATGGGGTACACAGCAGAGGCAGGGTTGGCATGTCCTGGCCACTCAGAGTGTGTTACTCCCATCATTGGAAAACTGCGTCTGCATATTCAATCGTATGTGGACACTAAAGAGTTTTACATCATGCCACTGGAAGGTTGTGACGCCTTGTTGGGGATCCCGTGGATGTTCCGAGTGCATGGAGTCTTGGATGCCTACAACAAAAACATCACTGTACAGCATAGGGGCAAAACTCACATCTTGGATGTAAAGCTTAAAGGAGAGTCAGTCCCTATTGTATTTGCTTCTGCTATCACTTCTATAATAAAGAATCATCTTTCTGTGTACTTGATTTTTGCACGTGATGTCTCAGATAGGGATCAGTCAAATTTATCTGTGTTAGATAAAGAAAGGTCAGCATTTTTGCAAAAGTTTAGTGACTGTTTTTCTGATTCATTACCGTCACAATTGCCGCCAGAGAGACCTCAGGACCATCGGATAGATTTGGTGCCAGGGTGTAGCCCACCAAATAGACCTCCCTAGAGGGTTAGTGCGGCGCAGCAGAAAGAGATTATGGGCCAGGTTGAGGAGTTATTAGAGAAGGGGCTGATTCAGCCTAGTTCTTCACCCTTTTGCTCCCCACTGCTCCTAGTGCAGAAGAAGGATGGCTCATGGCGCATGTGTATTGATTACCGTGCGTTGAATAAGAATACCATCAAGAATAGGTTTCCTATTCCTCGCATTGATGATATTCTCGATCGTTTAGAGGGTGCTGCAATTTTCAGCAGGATAGACCTTAAGAGTGGGTACCATCAGATTTGTATAAGCCCAGAGGATGTGCACAAGACTGCGTTTAGAACGACATTTGGTCTTTATGAGTTTCTAGTGATGCCGTTTGGGCTAACAAATGCTCCTGCCACGTTCAACAGAATGATGGACCGGATTTTCCGCTCGCATCAACAGTTTGTTGGAACATTCTTCGATGACATGATTGTGTATTCGAAGAATGAAGAGGAGCATAGGCGTCACTTGACCATTGTGTTCGAAGAGCTGCGCAGTCACAGGTTACTTGTAAATCCTAAGAAAAGTGAATTCTTCCTCGAAGAGATCCACTTTCTGGGCCACATAGTCTCAAAGGATGGTGTTAGAATGGATCCCGCAAA
The DNA here is from genome assembly GCF_014529385.1 of Adiantum capillus-veneris. Classification (NCBI taxonomy): domain Eukaryota; kingdom Viridiplantae; phylum Streptophyta; class Polypodiopsida; order Polypodiales; family Pteridaceae; genus Adiantum; species Adiantum capillus-veneris. The sequence continues at coordinate 12,920,772 of NC_140951.1, read as the reverse complement.
GGTCGAAGCTATCAAGACATGGCCAGACTTGAAGACTGTGCATGATGTCAGAAGCTTCTTGGGATTGTGTTCCTACTATAGAAGGTTTATCAGAAATTTTGCAGAGATAGCATCGCCTCTTCACGCATTGCAAAAGAAAGAGGTCACTTTCAGATGGACCCAAAAAGAGATTTCAGCTTTTAGTCTCTTAAAGGAAAAGTTGACTTCAGATCCAGTTATTGTTTTGCCAGACCTCAGGAAGTCATTTGTGGTCCAGTGTGACGCGTGTGGCAGTAGCATCGGAGCAGTGCTAATGCAAGATGGACGGGTAGTAGCCTATGAAAGCCGAATTTTGCAAGGGCCAGAGAGGACTATGCAAGTCTATGAGAAAGAGCTCTTGGCCGTGATTCATGCGCTTTCTAGCTGGAAGCACTACCTCTTAGGTGCTCATTTTGTTGTCCAAACAGACCATCAGACCTTGCGATACTTCTTGACACAGTCAAAGTTATCCGAAAAGCATATGCGATGGGCAAATATTCTTTCCATGTTCCACTTCCAGATTATGCATGTGGAAGGCAAGAAGAATGTTGTGGCTGATGCGTTATCAAGAAAGCCACAAATTTCAGCTGAGTCAATTCCTTATCATCATGAGTTAGATGACATGAAGGAACAGTATATTGCTGATGAAGATTTTGCAAGGATCTTTGAACAGTTACAAGAGGGGCAACATCACGAGCACTACCTCCTCAGAGATGGTTTTATGATGATGCATGGCAGACTTTGTGTCACTAGGCCACTACGACATAAGGTCATGGAAGAGAGTCATGTCCCACCGTATGCAGGGCATCGTGGCATTGATGCAACAGTTAAAGCGGTAGAGACGTTCTTCTATTGGCCTACCTTGAGGAGAGATGTGGATGCCTTTGTGCGAGCATGCATAGTTTGCCAAAAGGTCAAGTTTGACAGGCAAAAGGCACCAGGGTTTTTACAACCACTGCCGATTCCGGATAAGCCATGGGAAAGCATTGCTATGGACTTTATCTTTGATCTTCCAAGAACGCCAACAGGGAATGATGGTATGCCACAATCGATTATCAGTGATCGTGATCCTCGCATGACCAGTTTGTTCTGGAGAGGATTGTTTGAGAACATGGGTACTACGCTCAAGTTCTCGTCTTCGTTTCATCCACAAACTGATGGACAGTCAGAAGAGGCCAATTCTACTGTCTTAGATCTGCTGAAATGCTATGTGTCAGATAATAAGGGCAAGTGGGAACAGTATTTGCCTATGCTTGAGTATGCGTACAATAATACGGTGCATTCGTCTACTGGCAAAGCACCTTTTGAAATTGTTGAAGGCGGCAAAAAGGTTCCTCCCATTTTGCATACAAAGGACAAGATCTTTGAGGCAGATCGATATGTTGAGAACATGGATGAGATGTATAAGAAGATTAAAGTTGCCTTGGAGAAGACTCAGGCATAACAGAAAAAGGCTGCTAATCGTCACCGTCGTGAATTGCTACTATCACCTGGTGATTGGGTTCTCTTAAGGTTCGAAAAGGCAAGGTTAAAGAAGATGAAGGGCAAGGAACGGCTGTTTCCTAAGCTCAGCATGCGTTACTATGGGCCTTTTCAAGTGCTTGACAAGATCAGCGATGTGGCTTACAGGCTAAAATTGCCTGATGCATGGAAGATTCAAAATGCGTTTCACGTGAGTCTTCTAAGACCCTTCGTGGGTGATGTGCCAGAAGATATGCCAGTTGAGGATCAGCCAGAAGTTGAGGAACTTGATGAGATCCTGGTACCTGAGCAAGTTTTGGCACATAAGGACAGAAAAGTTAAAGGACAAGTTGCAAGACGTTATTTGGTGAAGTTCAAGAACTATCCACCTATGGATGCAAAGTGCATGGAAGAGCATGAACTGTCAGAGTCACCAAATGTATTGCAGCTTTACCTTGAAGCCTCTGGGTTACAGCCTACTTATGCCCCAACCCAACGTGTGCAAAGGAGGGGTAATGATAGAGCTAGTACATCAAATGTACATATGAATTCAGTGCCATAGATGGAAATGGCAAAAGTATGAAGGCCTCATTAAGTCATTTGTATCTATGTATGTTACGACCTTTCTTGCGGATACATGCGATGATAAAAGAGTGTTAATAGCACAAGATCATCAATGGCGTGTATTTATGGTATGCAATCGAGGACGTTTGCGATTTCAAGAGGGGGGTATGTCACGAGGACGTGGCAGTTATTAACCATGTCACAGAGATGTGGCAATTGCTAACCTTGGTGGTTGGTTTCTTTCCAATGGGGTTTATTTTATTTGTTTTGAGACCCTCTTTTTGAAGTAACAAATAGTCGAACATTGTATGGCCAATGTGAACGGTAGATTCACCCGCAGACGGGAAGTGGTCGGCACTGGAATTCATATGGTAAGAGGATGTCTAGGCTCAGAGCAAGATCATATAGGTCCCCCCGTCGCACTTAGCAAGTTGGTGGATACTAGGAAGTGAACTCAATTAAGGCGTAAAGTCAAGGTGGGACTACCAACAAAAAGTATCCGACAGTTGGGCCACATTGCACTTTTGGATGCGGTCCCAATGAGGATAGATGGTCAGAAGACCACTGGGAGCCCAACGGAAGCATCTCCTAAAATTTAGGGAACTGCTATTTTGGGCCGTGAAATGTGTTCGCGTCATTACCTCCGGTATGACTACGGGAACATTTTATAACTCTGCTGCGAACTCAACTGGGCAAGCGGTCAGGATATTTTTAAGCGGCAAACCCGAAACGGGAAAATGCTTGAAAATGCGCCAAGTGTCACATTTTCGTGAACTTTCCTCTTGCAAAAAAATGGGCGCTGATTTTTATGCTGGGAGAGGCCTCATTTCAGCTTTTGTCACAGGTTAAGAGCTATGGAGTGCTTCCTTTCCCTCTCATGTACAGTGTGGTGCTAGGAGTGATGCCCTGCACACTACACACTGCTCTCTCTCTCCCATACGTGCAGTTATGTGATGCCCCACAAGAGGGCTACTCATTTGATTGATGTACAATTGTGTGGGTTCATGCTTTTGTGCTGAGGCAAGAGCCTCCTTGAGCAGGAACAGGGGTAGCTAACTGCTGCTCCAAAGCAGGCACTGGTGAGGGTCATAACCTCACCGTACAGGTGCAAAATCAGCGCTGTGTATGCGCTGTAAATTCACTGTTTTTCAGCCGTACGGACGCCAGGACCATTGGGAATCGTGCCCCACTGGCAAGAGGACAGTTAGGGGACTGTTTGGGGCTGAAAACAGGGCAAAAACCAGTAAATACAGCATGCTGAATTTACTGTTTTTGGACAGGAATCAGAGGGTATACGCCAGTGCAAGCGAGTTCCATCAAGGGAATTGGTTTCGCGCAAGTTTTGGGGCTGTTATGCTGCCGAAATTTGGCCAAATCAAATGGTATCTAGTGGGATACAGTCAAAGGATTCCCAGGATCTTACCTTGTAATTTACCCTTCTAAAGAATAAAGAAATACCGAAAGGGGCGCCAATTTTGGGGCCTGCAGGTTGTCGGTGTCTGCTCGGAGCATTCTAGCTTCCGAGCCGTGTGTGTGTTTAAGTGTTAACTCCCGTCGCAGGTTCTCTTTGCAAAGTGCTCTGTGTGTGTGTGTCTAAAGTAAAGAATTTCGGGGGTGAGCCAACGCCTACCGCCCTACGGGCCGGTTTCAGGGAGCCAGGCCAATGGGCATAGCAGTAGATCATGCTCTCTTGACACTATCCATTAAATTTCAGTATAGTACAACCCAGACATCAAGAGGCAGGTCACACACCCGCTATACATTCACACCAGAGACTAATTTCGTTTATTCAGAGGAGATCTGGGACCGTCTATTGGAAGGCACAGCTGGCACAAATGGTACATGCCTCTCACTGGAGGAGTGCACCACTCTATTGACTGAGACACTGCATGGGGCTGCATCAGTGGCATACGCGCACACTCAGCCGGGCAAGAGACGACATTCTGGGAGCATGCCCTAGAATAGTTGGTATGATGAGGAGTGCAGAGAGATGAGAGCCCAGCTTCAGAAGGATCTTCTTTTAAGAGTCATCACTTACAGACAGTCTCGGATTGCTTTCCGACGCCTTATGCGACGGAAGAAGCGAGCTTACCTAGCTCAGATGGAGCGAGACTTGTATCAGATGTTCTTGAGTAGGGACTCAGGAGAGGCATGGCGACTCTTCCATGAACACTCCCCTCCCCCAGTGATTACTTCACGTGAGGTGTGGGGCCAATATGCGACATCATTATATACGGTTCCTGGACAGGAACCCCTTCCAAACCCTACCAAGCCTTGCCCAGCTACAAGCACTTTCTTTACACCTGAGATGGTACAAAGGGCCATCGACAGGATCAAGACCGGGAAGGCATATGATCATGACGGTCTAGTAGCGGAGCACTTTATACATGCCAAGGATATGTTGATGGAGGTTCTCGCAGTGTTGTTCAATCGTGCCATGTGTGAGGGATTACTTGAGACTTGGAGGCTATCTAATATTGTGCCTATGTTCAAGGTTGGTGACCCTACAGAGCCTGGGAACAAACGCACTATTATGGTTGGACACACATTGGCAAGGTTGTATGCATCTATCCTGGAGCAACACTTGAGTAATTGGGCAGAGGGCGAGGGTGTACGAGCGAAGGGTCATGCTGGCTTCAGGAGGGGTTTCTCCACTCTTGATCATATTCTGACACTCAGGGCCATCATTGAGGAGGGCAGAGCACATGGAAGACGGACCTATTGTAGCTTTGTGGATTTTCGTAAAGCATTTGACATGGTACCAAGAGCTCGATTGATGCGCAGATTACAGGAGATGGGGGTGCCCATAGAGGTGATTTGGGGGATTATGGCTTTGTACAGATCAGTGATGGGACATGTACGCACTCCAGAAGGGGTATCTGATTTAATTCACTCTACTATTGGAGTGAAACAGGGCTGCCCCATGTCTCCTACGCTATTTGGTATGTATGTTGATGAGGTGTCTGATTACATCGATAGAGAGGGTGACAAAGGTGCACAGCTGGCAGGGACGTGGATCCCATTGATGCTGATGATATTGTGTTGATATCTGATTCACCAGAAGGTATGCAACGACAGTTGGATGCACTACGCAGTTTTGCACAGGATAGTGGATTGTGTGTAAACCTAGGTAAAACCAAGGTTATGGTGTTTAACACCACACCGCAATGGGTCAGGAGATCAGTACCTACTTTCAAGTATGATCAAGAGACTGTGGAGTATACAGATGCATACACTTACCTGGGGTAGTCTTTACTGGGCCGAGATTTTCCTTGAAAAGAGCGGCAGAGACTAGACTAACCAGAGCTGGTGCAGCTCTGGGAGGAATGGAGAGGATGTGTTCGCAAGTTCAGTTCCAGGAACCCACGACAAAGTTATGGCTCTTTGATACTCTGGTTGCCTCTACTATGTTATATGGGGTGCAGGTTTGGGGACCTTCTGTAGGCCAAGAGGGTTGGAGGCGTATGGAGAAGCCCCTGGTATCTATGATCTCTCGACTGATTAGAGCCAAGGCTTCCGTACCGCATGATATCATTCGAGCGGAATTAGCTGCTCCCCGTATGGTGATTGAGGCACTTACTAGATCAGTCTCCTTTGTTCACAGTCTGTGGAATACTAGCAAAGACAAATATGCCAGGGTGGCTCTAGAGTCCTCCAGACAATTAGCTCTTAATGGGGATACATCATGCTGGTATGCACAGATGGCATCATGGTTTCAGACACATGGTTTCACCATGGACAAGTTGCCTCCTTTTCAATACTCTCTACAGGCACCCTTGAGGTCTTTGACGCGGGTAGAGATTAATAGACTCATTCGTCAGGATCTGATTCAGTTGGACACGAGGAGGACATGGATAGAGCCGATACAGGAGTTGGGCACAAAGACGGCTTTCTATAGAGAGCATTTTCTCCACCTCACGGAGGATGGGTTTGTGATTCGACCTAGCTATATGGATAGGCATCTTTCTCATGGTGTCCGATGTGCCATTGGCCAGATACGCACGTCCTCACATCAGCTCGAGATTGAGACTGGTAGATTCAGAGGGACACCGGGAGATAGCAAGATATGCCGCTTATGCCATCTAGAGCCAGAGACAGAGGTACACTACATATGTCATTGCACAGTGTACTATGAGATACGAGACCGTTTTCATTGTCTATTCAGAGAAGGTTTCGGGCCACTATCTAGGGTCATGAGTTATGAGGATCAGAGATGTCTTGGGCTATATCTACTTGAGCTACACAGGCATAGAGAAACTTTACTGAGGAGAGCTGAAGAGAGACAACCCCAGAGACAGATCACAGATTTCTTTACACTAGATACTGTACACCCAGAAGAACAGACAGAGGAGCAACCAACAGTAGAGAGGTCTACCCGCACTACTGGCATTCTAATAGACCGTGCATTGGAGCTAGGGAGATCTAGACGACCCCGATGGAGAAGAGGAGCTACACAGTTTCGAAGGAGGCTACAGCAAAGGATTCGAGCCATACTTTTTCGTCGTCCAGAGTGCAAATGAAGATGGATCTCTATGCAGATAGATTTCTACTTCCCTCCCAAATTGTCTACACATTGTATAGCTCAGTTCACGCGATTCACGCCTTTCGCCTTTCACACCTATCCGCTTAGTTTAGGATTCCGCAGTATTTATATCTTGTTATCCCTAGTTTAATTTATTTTGTTAATCTGACTTGATATCAGATACACCGCATTGTAACTTCCTGGTCTCATAGGTCACTTTGGCCTTTTGAAGACGTTAATATAACATTTCATTTTCTCTCTCTCTCCATATTAAAGTTCGGTGATTATGAAGTTTTTGTTCTTGGTTGCTATTGATTTTTCGCTTGGAGTGTCCAAGCCGGTTACAGGCCCTTGTGACCGCCCACTTGAGTCGGAAAGGCACTGTCTGTGGGACTGTCCCATGGCGCAGCAGGTTTGGCTTCGGATTCTATTGTTGATGACTTGGGTGTTGCTGCTTGGTCCACCCTCATAGGCCCAACACTTTGTTTTGAGTTGTCCTCAGCCAGCAGGATGATTGTGCTCCAACCTGCCACAAAAGAGCTTACGCCTCAGGAGTGGAGCAGTGATAGAGAGCTTTGTTGGGATCCTATCTAGAGCCTGACTCTCTGGTTCATATTATGTAGAGCCCGTTGCTTCCACATCTTCGAGGCCCTCCCTATCCCACTGGTGGAGACTGTACGATATATATGGCTAGAGCTGATCCATACTCTTGGAGGTCAGTTCAAGAGGCTGCATGGCAGCTCCAACCGTATGCGAGAGCGTTGCAAGGCATTCCTACAGCTTTGGCGTCCAGGGCGTTTCTACCGCATGGTTCATGGGGTTCCTAGATGGCACTAGCGGCCACCTGTGTGGTTGTTTCCTCCACCCCTATCCTGATTTAGCAGTCATTGTACATATTTCATTTTTTCATTGGGAGAGTCTCCCCTCATGCTGATGTAGCCTCCTCCCGCAGGGCAGTTTTAGTAACTAATAGAAGGATTTTTTTCTGGGGGGGGGGGGGACTAACATAAGATATTTCTGGTATTCTAACAAGGGACGTCCAATATAGCTATCATGTGTACATCTAGAACATTCAACCACAAACCCTGGCATTTAATGTTCAATTTCTAAACATTCTCTTCTAGAAGTCTAATTCTTCAACAAACAATCCTCGTTCATTGCGTCATTGTTGATTTCTTGTGTTCCTAAAACTAAAGCCCAACATAAGATATATTTGCTATTGTAACAAGGGACATCCAATATAACTATCTTATGTACATCTAAAACATTCAACCACAAACCCTAGCATAACATCTTCAGAAAGCAGAGTTTTAACCATACGCATAGGGTGATTTCAATTTTCACCTCAGAATAATAATCTCCAGAGTGTCTTTAAACCATATTTGAATTCTTTCAAAAATGTGACTGGCAAACTTCCAAGTTAAGATATAACCACTTAAAACACTAGAGAGCTCATAATATAATTCATGCACGTACCGTATTTAAAGCAAAAAGCCGAACCTCCACTATCTCCCAACATATTTCAGAATCTGTAGTCCAAGATCCATTTAGCACCTTGTCACAAGACAAAAATCTGTTCTGTTATCATGGGTGACATTGCTGGTTATGAGTGAGCAAGCAAGAGTATGCATCCATGTGAATGCAAGAGAAGAAGAAGAAGAAGAACATTACCTGCAGCATCTCAATAGATGACCACGGGACCCGGGCACACAAATTTCAAAAGATGATTCAATCCATTGTAAAAGGGAAGTGGGGAAAAAGTAACAAAGCTCATACTAATAAGATGCACGCTGTAATCCAGGTCCCCCTCAGTTTTTTAGAAGCCTAACATCAGAAGTACCTAGAATAGAGGTACTGGTTACACAGAAAATGTACGTCCGGTCATTATGCACCTCATTGAACATCATCAAATGGGTTGACACTTAGTCATTGTCAGCTTCTTGACACTCTAGTGGCTTCAGCTATGCTCTATGGGGTTCAGATTTGGGGGCCCTCAGTGGACCACCAGGGCAGATCTGGTAGCACTGATGGATGGAGATGTATGGAGACGGCTCTAGTCTCTATGATCTGTCGGATGATTCGGGGTAAGGCCTTAGTGCCACATGAGATTATTCGGGCTGAGCTAGCTGCCCCTCCTATCGTAGTTAAGGCCCTTACTAAATCAGTATCCTTCATGCATAGTTTATGGGACCTTCTTAGAGACCGATATGCTCGGCTAGGACTTGAGTCATCCCCACAGCTAGCGCTACAAGGGGACACAGAAGGTTGGTATGGGCAAATGAATCATGGTTTCAGTCACATGGCTTCAGCATGGATAGACTGCCTCCATTCCAGTACTCCTTGGATGCACCCTTCCTTTCTCTCACACAGACAGAGACCACTAGACCTATACATCAGGATTTGATTCAACTAGATACCAGAAGCACATGGATACAGCCGGTACAAGAGTTGGGCACGAAGATGGCTTTCTATAGAGAGCATCTCCTCCAACTAATAGCGGATGGATATGTGATCAAACCGGCCTATATGGACACTCATTTATCCTATGGAATCCCATGCGCTCATCATCGCATCAGCTATAGATTGAGACTGGCAGATTTAGAAGAGTACCAGCAAAAGCCAGGGTATGCCAGATATGTTATATAGAGCGAGAGACAGAGTTACATCACATTTTTCATTGCCCGGTATACTGTGAGATACGAGGGCGCTTTCATTATCTATTCAGAGAGGGCTTTGGACCGTTGGCTAGAGTCATGAGATATAAGGATCAGAGATGCCTCGGGTTGTTTTTGCTAGAGCTGCGCAGACACAGGGAAAGTCTCTTGAGGAGACCAGGTAGTGGGAGACATTCACAGAGGGAGATCACTCACTTCTTTAGAGCAGGGACTCAACAACCAAATGAGCATGCTTCACGGCAGACTTCAGAGCCCACTTCTACCAGAGGTATATTAGTGGACAAAGCCACTGAGCTCGAGAGAGCTAGACGCCCACGTCTTCAGAGGCGACCACAACATCGACGGAGGCTCCACCCATAGTTACATGGGACGGCGGGTCGGGTTCGGGGACGGGGATGGCAAAAGTCAAGAAACGGGGACGGGGATCGGGACGGCAAAAAAAAAAGAGTTTTTTTGGCATTTTTTGACCTATACACATGCCACACACATAGAGCATCACTTTGACCACAAATTTACACTAAATAGACCAAAGCACATGAGTCATATAGATGCAAATGTGCTAATAAAACATCGAGAAATGAGGACCCAAAGGGTGGCTTTTATAGCCATTGGGGTGCTTCAAAGTTCAAACATATGGCTATTGGAGAGAAACTAGTCTCTAGAAATGATCAGGTTTTCAAATTTTTAAAAAAGTCCCCTCCCATCTCCTGTCATCCCCTCCCGTCCCTTGCCGTTCCCTGCCATCCCCGGGACGTTTTGCCTGCGTTCCCACTTGGCAGCCCTCTAGCCGTCCGTCCCCACCCGTCCCCGTCCCGGAAATGGGCATCCCCCGTCCCTAGGGTCCATCCCCTATGACTATGGCTTCACCAGAGAATCATCACTATTCTAGCACGACATGGGAGACGCCCAGTACGACTATTTACAGAGGAAGACATTGACGATGCTCTTTAGCGACCGATGCAATACTTTCCCGGACAACGCCCGATGTCGGGCATCCTCGGGCATGGATGATGATGATGATGATGATTTTCAAGCTGACAATTTTTGTCTTTTGGTTTTAGTCTTTCACTTTACTTCATTTTATTTTTATACCCAAACATTGGATTAGATCCACAAGGATTGTATCAGTTTGGTCTCATTCTTATCCTTAGTTAAAAGGATTGGTGTCACAAACTGATGACGTGGCAGTGCCCAGACACACACACACACCAGGGACTTGATGACATGGCTGTCAGTACAAATTCCCACAATGTACGCTAATTGGCTGATGCGGAAGCTGTACGGAATCCCGTAGTTTACGCTGGCCTGCTAACGTGGCAGAACGTATCGATTTTCTTAATTTACGTTTACTTGCTGACGTGGCAGAGCGTACGGATTTCCGCAGATTATGCTAGCTGCTTTTTGTTGGCAGATTTTAGACTAGTTGATTTTGGGACAGTTTACTTTTGAGACTTCAGTGTGACATGAAACGTTTCGTTTCGGAGCTCAGAGAAAGCGAAACACAGGTTTCGTTTTACATGTATGTACATATAATTATACATTGAACATACATACAAATTCACCTATCAAGACATGTGAAATACCAAAATCTAGATATGTGACTTGAGTCATGAGTGAACAAGGTAAGAGCTAAAATTGAAATACCTACCCAAGCCAAAACCATGATAAATTACAATGGCAAAACAAATAACAATGTCTAAACTCATGTACTCATAACAAGAATCATGACTCAAATCACACCAGTAGTTCCTAATACATGATCTGAATCTTGAGTCCTGACCAAACGACCAACAATACATGAGTTGAGTTTTAGCCATACTACATAAACTGCCCAAATATCAATAAGAAACTAGCTAGAGTCCTCCTCATAAGGCTTTGTAATTGGTTTAAAAATCCTAAAACACCCGTTTTGGATCAGCAGGTCAAAAGGGGAGAATAAAAAATACATTGTCTCGTTTCGTCCGTTTTGCCGAAACATTTCGGCTGTTTCGCCGTTTCGGAGGGCCGATACGCGTTTTAATGTCACACTGTTTTGAGTTTGAAAGCTTTGGGGCTCTGTTTTTGGCATCCCTTGTAATCTTTATAAGTGAACCTAGGGGCTCACTCTGCAAGGCATCTGGACGCAAAGTCTGAAAGCGAGCACCCGCAGGACAATTGTACTTTGCTCAAAGGTTAATATAGAAGAAATACCAAAAATCCATCGCTGAAGTGCACACAGTGGCAAAAAGCCACCGAACCACCAATCAAACCGGCAATCAAGAAACCTCCTTCTCCGAGGATGTTTACAAAACAAGAACTTCAAGAGGTGGTTCAGACCTGGATCAGTCAGCTTTTGGACACGACAAACAATTCGAAAAAGCAATTGAAAAAGCGCTAGAAGTGGACTGACCACCGTGGTTATTTGGGTCATCAATGTTCTTTTGCATCTGCAAGAAAGCAGAAGAAGTGTGTACACTTTAGAGGGCTTCCCAGTTCTTCTTCTTCCTCTTCTTCTGACACTTCTTCTAGCTCTTCCGACTCGAGCGAGGAGGACAGAAAGGGCAAAGAGCGAAGCAAAAAGCAAGAAAAAGGCAAAGAAACTCAGATTCCGCCAAGTTTCTGATAGCTCTACGGAGGAGTCATCTTCTGATAGTTCGGACTCCGATGACCACATGTTCTATGCGAAGAAGAAGCACTTCTACAGAGCCAACCAATATGACTTCCTCGAAGACAAGAACAAGAAAACAAAGGAATTTAAAGAAGGTGGAGAGTCGATAAGCTTTGAATCCTTTACTCGATTCCAAGATGCTCCGAGGGCTTTGGCCTTCATCCAGCAGTTTGACATAGTCTTCTCTAGAGGGCACTACGCAGAGCACTCCAAGATCGGGAGGGTTGCATCTTTTCAAAAAGGAAATGCTCGAACGTGGTGGTCCACTCTTCTTTAGAGGAAAGAAGCTCCAGTCAAGTGGTTGAAATTCAAACGGCTCTTTATTTCTTCTTGGCTGACCTGGGAGTACGAACGGAATGTAAAAACCGCTTGGAAACATCTTCGGATGACCAAGAGAGATTCTTTGGACGCTTATTGCAAGAGGTTTTGGGACTCTTTTCTACTAACCTCTTCATTTAAGAAGGTCACCTTTAAGGAACAGATTGAGCGGTTTTGCTGCGGACTCCCTACAGAGATCCAAGATTACTGCCTTGAACAAAAGTCGAATTCTATCCAAGAATTAATCGGCCATGCAAAACGGGGTTTCCCAATACATTCGAAAAATTTGACTTACCCCACTAATAAGATCTTGACTCAGAGGACCACACAGACCTCCAACAATGAAAGTAGAGAGAAAAAGAGTTCCCAAGAAAAGAAGGATACACGACCCCGACTGACTCTTAGGAGAAAGGACTAACTATCTCAAAGAGGGGAAGTGTTTTGGTTGCGGGGAACAAGGGCACATCTCCGCAAAGTGCCCCAAAAAGGCACAGCAAGGACACACTGAAGACAAGCCAAAGAATTCTAGAGCAGCCGAGGAACGTGGCAAAAAAGGTAGGATAAAAGCAGGACTGGTACCAGATTGCATGGATACTAACCCAAGCCACATAGATGAAAGTACAGAATGTTGCCGAGCTTGGGGCAAAGTGAAAGATCAAGAAGCCCTTATCTTTTCCGATGGAGGAGCCAAGGTCAACTTCATTTCCCCTGAATTGGCGGAGCGGCTCGAGATTACACCCAACAGGATGGGACCACCAGTAGAGGCAGTTCTAGCGGCGCTCGGACAGGATATAGCCATTACGCTTGTCATTGGCAAACTTCGTTTGCATTGTCAGGGGTATTTAGGGCACGAGGACTTTTACATCATGCCTTTGGAAGGGTGTGACGTCCTTTTAGGAGTCCCTCGGTACCATAAGAACAACGTCGTGGTCGACTATCGGGCTAAGAAAGCGACTTTGACAAATAAAAGTGTTGGGATGGTAAAGCCCAATGTGCCGCGTCTAAGTGTTGGGCGACCGGAGACTAACAGGGAACTAACACTGACCATTCATTCTACATAAAACAATAAGGATTCATAACCCTAACACTACTGTGTTTGGAGTCTACCCAAACCTTTGTCTCTTCTCTTCTTCTCTCTTCTCCATTGCTGCACACATACACACGCTCTCGCATGCGCACTTCAATTGGTGTGAGAGCTCAAGGATTAGGAGCACCATTGGAGCTTGGCAAAGAAGCAGACAAAGAAGCAGGCAGAGAAGCAGCAAAAATTACAGCAGATTTTTGCGGATCTGTTTTGGCCTATCAAAACGTCTTCATTCACGCCGATTCCCATAGTTCTTCACCAGTTTTTCTTCCTCTTCAACTTTGCAGAAGAAAGTTTTCTCAAAATCTTCACAAATTTTGAGATATGTCACTCAGATTGTCTGTAGGTCATGAAGTACAAGCTGCATATTTTTACAGATCTGTTTTGACATGTAAAAACAACTCATTTATATCCATTCCCACAATTTCCAACCGTTTTCTATGGTCTACAACTTTGCAGAAGGAAGTTTCTGCAAATTTTGCACGGTTTGAGAGAGATTTAGTTCACACAGCAAGGTTGTCTACCTTTGTCGGTTCTTCTGCCTACACCTTTTCATTGCAGGCTCTTTCTGCAATCTCTGTCATATGCATATTTAATGCAAGAACTTGAGGGTATGTTAAACCAGACAAACTGTCTCAGCGGTTGCAGAAAAGGGTTTTTGTGGTTGATATAAGATCTTATACGGTTTATGTATTGTGATGGAAATATGCAAAGCCTATTGTTGAGGGTCGAGGTAAAGTTTTATTGAGCAAAGGGATTCTCAAATGTGGAGATCCTTTCAGTGATATAGGTTTCAAAGCGAGCCTCCGACATCCCCATAGTTTCGGCATCGACATAGGATGCATGTTTATGCGGTTGGTGCAGTACTGGTGTGCATCTACTGATCCGCCATTGTTGCCATTGCTGTTATCTTTATGCGTATGCATTTGACAGTGTTCAATTGGTCAGAGACACTCTTCTAGAGTTGGAGACACTAACACTGACAGTTCTTTAAGATTCTATCTTGCCAGTTTAGCCACTTTAATCAGTGTTTTAGTCATTGAACACATATGTTTTGGGTTCAAATGTCAGTTTTGCAAGAGAGATTCTGTCGAAATTTTTCAGGTTTTCTATCTTCTTCTTTAGTGTAATTGATCTATCACTTTTGTTCCTCGTCAAGTGATGGCTTCATCAATAGAGAACTCTTTGTTCAACATTGAGAAGTTAGATGGCACTAACTACCCATTTTGGAAGGAACAAACTTACAATGTCTTAGTACAAAAGAAGCAGATTCGGCCGATAAAGATGAAGGGGATAAAGCCTGAGGATATGGATGAGTATGATTGGCAAGAGTTGGATGAGCTTGCTAGGTCCACCATCATGTTGACTTTGTCAAAGAATGTGTACTTCAATGTGAACATGGAAAAGACTAGCTATGAGTTGTGGAAGAAGTTATGTGACTTGTATGAGAAGCAAAGTGCAACATCACAAGTTTATGGGCTGAAAAAGTTAGTTGATTTGAAGATGGATGAGGGTACACCCATGTGCAACCATCTCAATGAGTTCAGCACAATTTTCAGTCAACTTTCTGCACAAGGAGTCAATTTCGACGATTCGGTCAAAGCAATGTTCTTGCTAGTTACATTGCCAAAAAGTTGTGATACTTTTCGCACAGCCATAAGTAACTTAGCACCTCCTAATGGTTTAACATGTGTTGAGTGCAGTTTGCTTACTAAAGAGGTTAGCAGAAAGAATCTTGATACTTCTCGTGGTACTTGGTTCTTCGTTCATGCTCAAGAATGTGAGACATGTACCAAAGCTTACCAAAAGCTTGATTAGTACAGGACAATTGGATGACGCAGGATATTACTGCACATTTGGTGATAGTTCATGGAAGAGCATCTTTGACCAAAGATTCTTTAGTGGTAGCACATGGTTCAAAGTCTGGGACTTTGTACATGCTGCATGTATCCAATGTTAAAAACCATGTAATTTATGTAACCGAGCAGCCAAGTTTTTCTTTGTGGCATCGCTAGTTAGGACATATGTCTCAAAAGGGAAGGAAAATCTTGTCTCTTTTTGGTTATGTTCGTAGCTTCAATTTCTCAGACTTTTCAGTTTGTGAGCATTGTCTTTATGGTAAACAAAAACAATCACCACACAAAAGGGGAAGCACTCGGAAAAATAAGCCATTAGAGTTAGTGCATAGTGCTGTGTGTGGACCCATGCCTAGCATATCCATGGGAGGTTCATTGTACTTTGTTACATTCATTGATGACTTCTCAAGGAAAGTGTGGATATATCCTCTCAAGAAGAAGGATATAGTTCTTTCAAAATTTCAAAATTTTGTGGCATAAGTGGAGAATCAGTATGGCAAGAAAGTCAAGTGCTTAAGGTTAAACAATGGTGGTGAGTATCTCACTAAAGCCTTTCAGAATTTTTGTGATTCCCAAGGCATCAAAAGAGAGTTGACTGCTCTATATAACCCTCCACAAAATGGAGTTACTGAGAGGATGAACCGTACCATACAAGACAAGTTACATAGCATGTTGTCTAATGCAAAGTTGCCTAATGGATTTTGGGCGAAGCGTTAGTAACTTCTGTCCATCTTATTAATAGATCTCCTAACAAGGCTTTAGATGAGAATGTACTTGAAGAGCTTTGGTCTGGGAAGCCACCTTCTTACAAGCATCTTAGAGTCTTTGGCTATGAAGTGTATTGCCATGTTCCAAAGGTGTTTCGAAGCAAGTTGGCTCCTAAGTCAAAGAAATGCATATTTCTTGGCTATGGCAATCCAGGCGAGATGGGATTTCGGTTATGGAATCCTGAAGCTAAAAAGATAGTTCGCAGCAATGACGTATATTTCAATGAAGAAAAGATGCATAAGAAGCCTGTGCACACAATGGAGGTCGGGAGAGTTATCTTCCAAGAAGATGGAGTTGTCCACAATAGGGCTAAAGTGTCTAATGTCACACAACAAGGACAAAATCCTCCTGTAGTACAAGATGTTGTTGAGGAACAACCAGCTCAAGCAGTTATTAGAAGGTCTAAAAGAGTTTCAAGGCCTCCTGATATATTTACTCCCTCATTGGACTACATTATGTTGACAGATTGCGGAGAGCCTTCGTGCTATAAGAAAGCCATGTTAATGGATGACAAGGCAAAGTGGGAGAAAGCTATGCAATCAGAAATGGACTCGGTGCATAAAAACCAAACTTGAAAGTTGATTCGGTTGCCTAAAGGTAAAAAAGCATTACCATGTAAATGGGTATATAAGCAGAAAATTACACCTCATGATAATAAACTCAAGTACAAGGCACGACTTGTTACGAAAGGATTTAAGCAGCAACAGGATATTGACTTTGATGAGATCTTTTCTCCGGTTGTCAAGATGACTACTCTGCGGTGTGTACTTGCATTGGTTGCTTAAGAGAACATAGAACTTGACAAGATGGATGTCAAGACGGCGTTCTTGCATGGTGATCTTCAAGAAGAAGTTTATATGCAGCAGCCAGAAGGTTTTGTTGAGAAGGGCAATGAAGACTTGGTATGTCAATTAGAAAAGACTCTTTAATGGTCTAAAATAGTCATCAAGGGAGTAGCGATATGGACCATTGCCTCTACACTAAGCGAGCTAAAGATGGTAGTTTGCTCATTTTGGTCCTTTATGTGGATGATATGTTAATTGCTGGGAAATGAGATTTCAGCCTTGAAGTCAGAGTTACATGCAAACTTTGAAATGAAAGACATGGGTGAAAGCCAAATCCTTGGCATGCGCATTAGGCGAGACAGATGCAAGAAATTGGTCTATTTGTCTCAATCTAAGTACATTGCTAAAGTGCTCAAGCGTTTCAATATGGAGAGGGGGAAGACATTGAGTCCTCCATTGCCTCCATATATGAAACTTTCTAAAAATGATGGCCCTAAATCTGAAGAGGAAAAGGCTCACCCAATGCCCATGAGTGCCTGACAATGTGCAAACCGCTCTGAAGGTAAGCTCTTTGTTAGAAGATCAGCACGATTCTCGGTGGTCTGAATCTTGGCGAGCTGCAATCGCTTGTCCTCAAGCACCTCACGAAGAAGTTATACTTCACATCCACATGCTTTGTCTTTGCATGAACACTGGATTCTTTGCCAATTGTAAAGCATTTTGGCTATCACAATGTAGCACAAGCATCTCAACATTGATTGCCAAGTCTCCCACCACTCGACCAAGCCATATAGCTTCCTTGCAAGCTTCTGAAGCTACAACATATTCAGCCTCTGTAGTAGACAAGGTAACACAATCTTGCAAACGAGATCACCAGTGAATTCAAAAACATAGCCTGAAGTGGAGCTTCTCTTGTCCAAGTCTCCTGCATAATCTGCATCCGTGTAACCCATTACACATGCTTCCTTTCTTCCAAAGCAAATGCACATGTCTTTTGTACTATTAAAATATCTCATAATCTCTTTACTGCCTCCCAATGTTTCTTGCCTGGGTTTGACATATATCTGCTAACAACTCTCAATGCGATCATGGTCATTGTCTACCTGTATTGTATGTATATATACATTGTCACCCCAGCTTAAAGGCACACTGTCCTTTAAGTGGGAGGTTGTTGGGGTGGTAAAGCCCAATGTGCCGCGCCTAAGTGTTGGACGGCCGGAGACTAACTCGGAACTAACACTGACCATTCATTCTACATAAAACAATAAGGACTCATAACCCTAACACTATTGTGTTTAGAGTCCACCTAAACCTGTGTCTCATATGTTCTTCTCTCTTCCCCATTGTTGCGCGCGCACACACACACGCTCTCGCACGGGCACTTCAATTTTGTACTTCATGTAAAACTGAAGGGCGAGTCCATCCCTATTGTATCGACTTCGGCCATTTCCAGTTTAATGAAATCCAGTCTTTTCGTTTACTCGATATATCTGAAAGAGTTGAATGATGAACACAAAACGAACATGTCTAACTTGACAAAGAATGCAAAGATTTTCTCCACACACATGCTGATTGTTTCTCTGAAGGCTTGTGTCACACGAGTTACACCCATCTCGTCATGAGGATCATACTATTGATCTGATTCCTTGAAGCACACCACCGAACCGGCCACCTTACCATGTTAGCCGAGCCCAGAATGAAGAGATCATGAACCAAGTAAAAGACCTCCTTGATAAGGGTATTATCCAGCTGAGCACTTCACCCTATTGCTCTCCAGTGTTGTTGGTATTAAAGAAAGACGGATCTTGTAGAATGTGCATTGATTACAAAGCTCTCAATAAAATCACTATCAAAAACACATTTCCGATTCCAAGGATCAATGATATTTTTGATCGACTTCACGGATCCTCTAGTTTCAATAGGATTGATTTAAAAAGCGGATATCATCATATCAGAATCTCTCCGAGAGATGTCTACAAGACAGCCTTTCAGACAAGTTTCGGTTTGTATAAATTTTTGGTGATCTCTTTTGGCCTTACCAACGCTCCAGCAACTTTAAACCAAATGATGGTTAGGATTTTCCAAGAGTATCGATCTTTTGTCGGCACCTTTTTTTATGACATTATAGTCTTCTCCAAGGATGAAGCAGAACATCGACACCATCTGGTACAAGTCTTTTAGGCATTGCGTGATCACAGATTAGTTATCAATGCTAAAAAAAGTAAATTTTTCTTACCGGAGACATCGCCTCAGTGGCAAGAGTAAAGATGGACCTGGCCAAGGTTGAGACTATACGTGACTCGCCAGATTTGAAGAATGTTCATGAAGTTAGAAACTTCTTGGGCTTGTGTTCTTACTACCGACGGTTCATTCGAAAGTTTGCAGAGGTAGCTTCCCCTTTGCACATATTGACTCTAAGAGGAGTCCCTACTTGTGGGGACACCCAGAGGTGACTGCCTTTTAGATACTTAAAGAAAAAACTCACTACTAGACCAGTGTTGACTTTACCAATGAAACCGGCCCGTGGGGCGGTAGGCGTTGGCTTTCACCCGAAATTCCTTACTTTAGACACAAACAGAGAGAACATGCAAAGGAAAACTGCCATGGGAATAAACACTTGAATACACACACGGCTCGGAAACTAGAACACTCCGAGCAGACGCTAACAACCTGTAGGCCCCAAAATTGGTGCCCCTTTCGGTATTTCTTTATTCTTTGAGAGGGTAAATTACAAAGTAAGGTCCTGGGAATCCTTTACCTGTATCACACTAGATACTACCTGATTTGACCAAATTTCGGCAACATAACAGCCCCAAAACTTGCGCGAAATCAATTCCCCTGCTGGATCTCACTTGCACTCACGTAAAGCCTCTAATTCTTGCCCAAAAACAGTAAATTCAGCTCGCTGTTTTTACTGGTTTTTGCCCTGTTTTCAGCCCTAAACAGTCCCCTAACTGTCCTTTGTCAGTGGGGCACTATTCTCAATCAATCTGGCGTCCGTATGGCTGAAAAACAGTCAATATACAGCGCATAACCAGCGCTGAAAATGCACCTGTTTGGTGATCTTATGACCCTCGCCGGTGCCTGCTTTGGAGTAGCAATTAGCTACTCCCGTTCCTACTCAAGGAGGCTCTTGCCTCAGCACAAAAGCATGAAACCACACAGCTGTACATCAGTCAAATGAAGAGCCCTCTTGTGGGGCATCACATAACTGCACGTAGGGGAGAGAGAGAGCAGTGTGTAGCGTACAGGGCATCACTCATGGCACCACATTATACATGAGAGGGAAAGAAAGCACTCCATAGCTCTTAACCTGACAGACAGCAAAGTGAGGCTCTCTCGAGCTTAAAAATTCAGCGCCAACTTTTCTGGATAGAGCAAGTTCATGAAATTCTGCCACTTGGAGCATTTACAAGCATTTTCCAGTTTCGGGTTTACCGCTTAAAAATCTCCCGGCTGATCGCCCAGTTGACTTCGCGGCAGAGTTGTAAAGTGTTCCCCTAGTCATATCGGAGGTAATGATGTGAACACATTTCGTGGCCCAAAATAGCAGGTTCCTAAATTTTAGGAAATGATTCCGTTGGGCTCCCCGTGGTCATCTGACTATTTATCCTCATTGGGACCGCATCCAAAAATGCAATGTGGCCCAAATGTCGGATATTTTCTGTTGGTAGTCACACCTTGACTTTATGCCTTTATTGAGTTCACTTCCTAGTATCCACCAACTTGCTAAGTGCGACAGGGGACCTATATGATCTTGCTCTGAGCCTAGACATCCCATTACTATACGAATTCCAGTCCCGACAATTTTCCGTCTGCGGGTGAAACTACCGTTCACATTGGCTATACAATGTCCGACCGTTTGCTACTTCAAAAAGAGGGTCTCAAAAATAAAACAAAAGGCATTGGAAAGAAACCAACAACTAAGGTTAGCAGTTGCCACGTCCTTGTGACATACCCCCCTCTTAAATCGTAAAAGTCGTCGATTGCATACCATAAATAAATGCCACTGATGATCTTGTGTTGTTAGCACTCTTTTATCATCGCATGTATCCGCAAGAAAGGTCGTAACACATAGATACAAATGACTTAATGAGACCTTCATACTTTTGTCATTTCCATCTATTACACTGAATTCATATGTACATTTGATGTGCTAGTTCTAACATTACACCTCCTTTGCACACGTTGGGTTGGGACATAAGTAGGTTGTAACCCAAAGGCTTCAGGGTAAAGTTGCAATACATTTGGTGACTTTGACAAATCATGCTCTTCCATCCACTTTCCATCCATAGGTGGATAGTTCTTGAACTTCACCACATAGCATCTTGCAACCTGTCCGTTAACTTTTTACTTGTGCAAGAGCCTCTTGCCTCTGCAAACAAGCATAATTCCACAACACTGTAGCATACTACCCACGACCAAGAAAGCTCGAATTTCAAGATGATTTACCAATGCGTCAAAGAATCCAAGCAATCGCCTTAGAGAATCGACAAGCAGCGTCACCTGACAGACCCACATCACTCCCGCAAGAGATCTAGTGGGGAATCTACCACCGTGAGACCTCTCCCTACCTCATCCTGGTTATTATAAGTAACCTTTAAAAAATGTGTCCAGGTTCAATATGAACCTGTACAAAAAGGGGTTATTTAGGCCTTTAACCCAACAACCTCCCACTTAAATGCATAAATGGCGCCTTTAAGCTACGTGACTCCCACCATCTCTATGTGTCACGTGACACATCCCAACCCTATGTGTCCGTGGACAAGCTACACCACAGCAGGGTTCAGTCAGTCCCGTCAAGTTAGATTAGCAGTGATCTGGCACTTTTGTGAGTCTATTCGTAGACCGTGCATGCCCAGTCACTTAGCATAGATGCATATCCTCCGGTTGCACACAGCATGATCATCGGAATTCTCATCAGAATCCATTAGCATCAGTTAGCGGAATTTTCCAGTGCATTTAGCCTATTTTCCTATTTATTGGTATTTTCACTTATTATTTTTAAGTGACTTTCCAACAAAAGTAGGTAGGGCAATTTTGCTAAGTTAATATATAAGCAAACCCAAGTTAGCACTTTTTGGCAGCAGAGGCAGCAGGAGCACCTTGCTCAACAGGCAACTTCTCAGCAAGACCAACCCCCGCGACTACTCTGGCGTTTTTCTCCACAGAAGACCTAGCGTTTTTGCATCAGATCAGCCTTGGCGATTTATGCACAACAGATCAGCCCCGGCGTCATCACGGCACAACAGATCAGCCTAGCGTTTTTGCATTTGCACAACCCCGACGACAGAAGGACCAATTTCAGCCCCTGGAGTTTTTGGATTTCAGCAGCAAATTAAGACCGGCATTATTCACCTAAAGTGTAGCAGATTCAGCCCGTAAAGACCATCAGTTTTCAGCCCTAAGAAACCTCATTTTTCAGCCAAGAAAACGCAGCCAAAACAGTCATTTTCAGCCACCCAAACAGTCCCGAAATTCAGCGATTAGAAGATCTCAGATTTCAGCCATCGTCGTCGTCGTCGTCATCATCATCGTCGTCGTCGTCGTCGTCGTCATCGGCATAGACCAAGTTGCATAGTCCATTGCATTGTACACCTTTGTGCAATCAAAGTAGACCACTCTCGCCGACGAGAGTGGGGCCTTCGGAGGAGGGTTTTACAACCTCTCGGTGTCGTATCTCTTCTCTCTCCTTCTCTCAGTCTCATTCATTTGCACGCACAACATCCACTCACTTTGTTCGTGACCACAGCACTCTACAAGACGGAAAGCTCTCTTTCCCTAAAGAACTAAAAGGAAGCACTAATCTTGAGAAAATACAACATTCATTCCGCTGCACCTTACACTATGCATAGATGATGTTGTGCTTTGGGTAAGCACTTAGTGAGAGCATCGGCTGGATTTTGTGATGTATGGAACTTAACCAATGTGATAAGGCCATCCTCAAGCACTTCTCGTATGAAGTGATACCGCACATCAATATGCTTTGTGCGTGCATGAAACATGGCGTTCTTTGCCAGACATATAGCACTCTGGCTATCACAACCAAGCATAGGTGCCTTGGGAGGCAAGCCAAACTCACTGCATAGGCGTGCTAACCAAATAGCTTCTTTGGAAGCCTCAGTGGCTGAAATATATTCAGCCTCTGTAGTAGACAATGCAAAAATCTTTTGCAATCTAGAACACCATGAAACAGCACCTCCCGCAAGAGTAAATACATAGCCACTTGTGGATTTCCGTGTATCCACATCACCAGCCATGTCAGAGTCACAAAATCCCTTCAACTCCATTGGTCCTTTATCATAGCAGAGGCATTTGTTTTTAGTCCCTTTCAAGTACCTCATAATGGACTTCACTGCATCCCAATGCAACCTGTCTGGATTAGCCATAAACCGGCTCACAACTCCCACTGCATGGGCTATGTCAGGCCTAGTAGCAACCATAGCATACATAAGTGAACCACAAGCTGAAGCATAAGGCACACTTTGCATGTCATTGGCTTCTTCCTTTGACTTAGGACAATCATCCTTGGAGATTTTAACATATGGCTGTAATGGCACACCAAGAGGCTTTGCTTCAGCCATGTTAAATCTGTCCAGCACCTTTTCAATGTACTTTTCTTGCGACAAATACAATAGGCGCTTGTCTCTTTGCCGTGTAACACGCACTCCAAGTATATGTTCAGCTGCCCCAAGGTCTTTCATTGAAAACGCAGATTTCAGCTGCCCTTTAAGAGCATCTACAGTGCTTCTTTTCTTTGCAGCTATCAACATATCGTCTACATAGAGCACAAGAATGATCGGGCTGCGATCCTCATCACATTTGGTATACAAACAATGGTCTGCATAGCTTCTTTTGTAACCATGTTTAAGCATGAAGCGATCAAACTTCTTGTACCACTGTCTACATGATTGTTTCAGCCCATACAAGCTTCTATTGAGCATACATACTAAATGTTCCTTGCCAAGCATGACAAAACCCTCGGGTTGCTTCATGTAAAGCTCTTCTTCCACATCACCATGCGAGAAAGCGGTATGTACATCCATTTGGTCCATTTCCAAATCAAGAGCAGCCACAATGGCAAACAATATACGCAAAGTGGTCATCTTCACAACAGGAGAGAACACTTCCTGAAAGTATATGCCCTTGGTTTGAACATATCCCTTTGCCACAAGCCTTGCCTTATACTTGGGTTTTGCATCAACAGTTTTGATTTTATACACCCATTTGTTAGGAATAGCCTTCCTTCCTTTGGGCAATTCAACCAAATCCCAAGTATGATTAGCATGCAAAGCTTTAATCTCTTCCTGCATAGCAACCTCCCACTTGTCGCTATGCTCACATGTCTTTGCCTCTTTATACGTAAGAGGCTCTCCCTCATCTGTCAACATAATGTAATGCAAAGAGGGGTCATATCGACTCACAGGCCGTCTTTGACGAGTAGACCGCTTCACCCAATGATCCACATTATCCGGCAATGGGTTTACATCAGGTGGCACTACAAAATCATCAACAATGGGCTACTGTACATCATTTTCAGCACCATTTTCAGCATTGTTTCTTGGCTGCAAATGCCCTTCAGGAGCCTCAATTTGCTGTCCAACATCATCTGGCTCAAACACCACTGGATCATCTACATTTTCAGCCATTTGTGGTGCATCCTGAGGGTCAAAAATAGGCCTAACAAGTGGCTGGTCATGCTGAAATTTCACCCTTTTATGGTCATGCTTTGAGGCACAATTGTTTTGAAGCAGCCTTGTCTCATTAAAAACAACATCCCGGCTGCGTACAACCCTTTTGAGCTGAGGTAACCAAATCCTATAACACATTTCGCCTTCTTCACCATATCCCATGAAGAGGCCTTTAATGGACTTCGCATCTAGTTTACTCCTCAACTCAGGTCTAACATGCACAAAAGCTTCGCAACCAAAAATGCGTAAGTGATCATATGAAGCAGGCTTGCCAGACCAAACCTCTTCAAGAATGTCACCTTTCAAAGACATGTGAGGGGATCGATTGCATATATGCACTGCAATTTTCAAAGCTTCTCCCCAAAATCCATGAGAGAGATTAGCTACGGACAGCATGCATCTCACCCTCTCACAAAGTGTCCTATTGAATCTTTCAACCACACCATTAGAAGAGGGGTTGTATGGCACAGTAAGCTCCCTCTTAATGCCCAAATTTTCACAAAACTTGTTAAATTCAGCACTTGTGTACTCCCCCCCATTGTCTGTACACAAGCATTTTAGCTTTCTACCAGTTTGGGTGGTCACAAATGCATGAAATCTCTTAAACGCAGCAAAGGCTTCATCCTTAGACTTAAGCAAATAAACCCAAATTTTCCTAGAATGATCATCAACAAAGGAGACAAAATAACATGCACCTCCCATAGACTTAGCAGGCATGCTACATACATCAGAATGTACAAGATCAAGCACACAAGATTTACGAGAGACACCAGAGTAATAAGAATGCTTTACTTGCTTGAAATATTGACATTCATTACAAAAATCAAGCTTTGTGCCTTTAGCATCAAGCTTGTTCAAAGTACAAAGCTTAGAAAGGCCCTTTTGGCTCATATGGCTAAGCCTCTTGTGCCACAACTCCATGTGAGAGTTAATTTCAGCCAATGCAATAAACTTGCCCAACACAGCCTTTCCATGCATGCAGTAAAGTGTCCCTTTCTTTGTGCCCTTTACAATCAGCCTTGAGTCTTTAGTCATTTTCCATGACCCTCTCTCAAACAAGATGTTGTAACCATGCATATCTATCCGACCAACAGAAAGCAGACTCTTCTTGATTCCCCGCACATATCTAACATCATGCAAGACAAGCTCATTTGTGCCATCTATGGAGAGATGCACAGTGCCAATACCCTCAATGGAACATGCATGACTGTTTCCAAGGTATACATGGCCACGCTTACCTACATCAAAAGTAGAGAAACACTCTTTGATAGGAGTCACATGAAATGAAGCACCGGAATCAACAATCCAAGTCTGGGACAATGCATCATTGACAGTCAACAAAGCATCAATAAGATCACTCTTGGTGATTTGCATGTCCTATGAATGAACATTTAGAGAGGCATCAAAGTCATAAGCATCATCATCTGACAAAGTGGCACACAAGATTTCCTCTACATCTAACAGCTCCTCAATCACGACACTAGAAGCCACATTGGCCTTCTCTTTGTCCTTTGAGCTATCCTGTGCATCTACCTTGACTTCCTTCTTCTCTTTCTTTTTGTCTCCACCATTCTTTTTCCTTTCTAACTCAGCTTTATAGTACCTGCAAATCGGGTTTCTTGTGACCTTTCCTGCCACATTGATAGCAAGTCACATCACCTTTGCCTTTGCTTGCATTTCCCCTTTCTTTACTCTTACTCTTACTCCTTTGTGCATAAGCATTCTTCTTTTCTGTCCTGCCTCTAGCCATGTTGGCAGAGCAGCCTCCCTCTCCACTTGCTTTCCTCCTGATTTCTTCATTCGGGATAGAACACCTAACACCATCAAAGGTCAAATTGGGGTTATTGGACAACGAAACCACCAAAGTTTCCCATGACTCAGGTAAGGTCATAAGCAAGACGATAGCTTTCAGCTTATCATCAAAAGGGGGCAAGCCAGAATCCTGTAACTGCGACAAAGTACCTGCGAACAATGACAAGTGCTCTGCCGCGCTCTTGGACTCATCTAGTTGCATGCCAACAAGTTTTCGCATCAAGTGCACCTGGTTGACAGGCGTTGTATTTTCACACATTCCCTTTAACTTCTCCCACACATCAAAAGCAATCGTGAGACCTTTCACATCAATGACGGTCTCATCTATCATGGCCATTTTAATGTATGTAACGGCTTTCCTGTTCATGCTAACCCATGCTTCATCTGTCATATTCTGTGGCTTCACCTGTTCAAGTGCCCCTTCACAATCCTTAAGAAATAGGATTCCCTGAATCCTGTCTTTCCAAAGATCAAAACCTGTACCATCGAACCTCCTAATCTCGAAGAGGTTCTTCACATCCGAAGAAGATGAGGCCATAGTTACACGAAATAAGAGGGATAATACGCTTAATTTTTGGGCAAAATGCGCAAAAATCGGAGTATAGCCTCACAGAGATGTACACTACAGCTCCAAATGGTCACAAGAGCAATTTGGGGCAAAATAGGACGATTTGGGCACAAAATTCAATTTCTGAAATTTATGCGCAGGAAATTTCAGCGAGCGAATTTGTGTTCGAAAACAACAAATTTAGTTGTTTTTAGCCTCAAAAGACATACATAAGGCTAGTACACAACCTTTAGAAGCGTGTAAGCACAAAAGCCCCAATTTGTAGCATCAAAATTGCATGAAATTGAGCCACAAATGGTCATACATCGACAAAATTTGTCAAATGTGCGTAGATTGCATCAATTTGCACTTTCCCGAATGTAATCGCACCATAAAAACACTTGCAACAACCTGCGTAAATCTGAAATTTGTTTAAAACACCTGTTTTAGGGCTTGTTTTTCGGCAATTTCAGGGTTTTTGGGTAGCGGGGACTTAGCAAAAGTATTCCCACACCTTAATACATCATTTGCAAAACCTGTATTTTGTTGTCATAACCTGTAATTTTCTATTTTTGACCTAATTTCAGCCTGTTTTAGGTCAATTTTGGTTGCCGAGAGCTCTCTAGTGTTCGGGGACGAGTCATTTGGCAACAAAATTGCAAAATATCACGTGAAAGTTGACCTTCTTGGCTGAAATTCAGCGTTTGCAGGTTTGGGAGCAAACCCTAATTGGGCTCTGATACCAGTTGATGAGCGTGCAGCGGTGTGTGCAAGTGAAAGAGCACGCGAGGAAGTGCAGTGTGTGTGCAGAGAGGGGAGGCGAAGGCCAGCAGGAAAGGAAGCGCTAGCAGAAGAGAGAGGGCTCACGTTTTTGGGAAAAACTCAATAAGTGAGTTTTGGGTTTTCCCACTTTTATTATAAGTGACCTTTAAAAAATGTGTCCAAGTTCATATACCTCGACAAAGTATAAAAATGTACAAAAAGGGGTTATTTAGGCCTTTAACCCAAAAGGTATGTCACGAATTAATGACATGGTAGTGCCCGGACACACACACAGCACGAACTTGATGACCTAGCTGTCACTACGGATTCTAGCAATGTATGCTGACGGGCTGACGTGGTAGCTGTACGGAATCCCACAGTTTACACTGGCCTGCTGACGTGGCAGAACGTACGGATTTTCGTAATTTACACTAACTTGCTGACATGGCAAAGCGTACCGATTTTCGCAGATTACATTGGCTGCTTTTTCTTGGCAAATTTTAGACAAGTTGATTTTGGGACACTTTCCTTTTGAGTTTGAAAGCTTTTGGGGCTCTGCTTTTGGCATCCCTTGTAATCTTTATAAGTGACCCTAGGGGCTCACTCTGCAAGGCATCTAGACGCAAAGTCTGAGAGCGAGCACCTGCATGGCAATTGTACTTTGCTCAAAGATTAATATATAAGAAATACGAAAGGGGCGCCAGTCTTTGGGACAGTATCTCTTGGCACGGAACTACGCCACTGTGGACAGATTTAGCAAGCAAGCTTACCTTATTCAAGTCAAGAAAAAAATCAATGTAGATCATATGGCTTGGATTTTTCTAGCACAGAGTTTCAAGCATCATGGGATGCCCAAGTCTATTGCGAGTGATCAAGATCCTTGCATGACAGATAATTTTTGTTGTGCCTTGTTTGATAACCTTGGTATGAAGTTGTATTTTCTTCTGCATATCATCCCCAAACCGATTGGCAGAGTGAGATTGCTAATTTCAAAGTGTTGGATATATTGAAATCCTATATGTCGAACATACAAATTGACTGGAAAAGGTATTTGCCTCTTGTTGAGTACGCCTATAACAATACTGTACATTCCTCTACAAGAAAATCTCCTATTGAGATTCTTAATGGTAAGCCTTTGCTTCCACCAGTTATAACAAACTTGGACACCCCAAGTCAAGATTCGACCGCGACACAGCATAGATTCACTTCCAAATAAATCACAGATCAAACGAGAGTCGACACGGCTCGTTCCAAATTCCATTATTTCTAATCTGAGTCTTAGAGAGATCCATAATAAAATCCATAGCAATACTCTCCCAAGGTTGATCAAACATGGGCAAAGGTTGGAGTAACCCAGGCATCTTGTGCCGATCGTACTTAACTTTTGGTAAACAATGTAACAAACTTGGACACTCCCAAGTCAAGAATCAACAGCAACAGCACCAAATAACCACTTCAAAACAATTCACACATCACAATAGATTTGCACTGGCCCGGCGGAGTTCCGTGCCTAGAGATATTGGCCCCAAACACTGGCGCCCCTTTCAGTATTTCTTTTTGTATTAATCAATCATCAAAGTACAAGAGAGCGGTTAGGGTTTCACTCTCAGACTCTGCGCCCAGATGCTCTGAGAAGTGAGGCCCTCACCACTAATTTAAAGGTTACAAGGGATGCCCAAAAGCAGAGCCCCAAAAGCTTTTAAAATAAAAAGCATCAGTTCTCTCTCTCTCTTAGAGAGTCTTTTCTCTTTTTTTATTAAAAAAAAAGCAAAATTTGCGTTGCTCATTATTTTCCCAAAAATATTTTATTCTTTTTTATTTTTTTTTTTAGCCTCCGCGATTTCCGAAAATTAGGGTTTCTGGCAAAAATTACGGTTTCTGTTGTCCGCCACGTCATCACTTTGTGACATACCCCCCTCTTGAAAGCATTGTGATCGACCACGATTACGACTGCAAAACCGACAAACGCCATAAACCGTCTTAGCAGACACTGATTGTTAGTACTTACGTACTAGGAACACACATCTAGCACATGTACAAAATCGACAGTCACATCACACGACATCACAGGACATCACCAGACATCACAGGACATCACATGACATTCAACATTCATTCGGATCTTAGACCATGATTTATCGGCAATGTAGCTAGCAATCACATCTAGGTCCAATCGGGACCTCATCGATGTCCGATTGACTAACCCCTATCGCAACCATGTCTATTCGAGATCAATCAAACCAAAATGTTGCAGTCATTTCGGCTATCAGTTCCTGCACTCACAAGAAGTCAAGAACAAATCAGTATCATTATCAGGAATTCCATTTCATAAAGTCATCCAGTAGAATACTGTCAGCTCTCAGTATCCCTGAAGCTCAAAGAGACATCAGTGACTTTAGTATCAAAATCGAGGCATCTGTTGACAAGGGAGCGGAGTGACTCCCCTCTTGTGCATCCCACTGCACCAGATCTCCGGCCAAGCTGAATTCTGGGTTCCGTTTGGAGTAGACTATGCTAAACCAAAACATCGAGGTAAAGTTTCACAATCCGAGGAGTATCTGCTAGGTCCTCCTCCTCCATCCACTTCGCATCAAATGCAGGAAGTTCTTGAACTTAACCAAGAACCGCCTTCGGACTTTACCTTTCTTCGTATCGTCATGTGCCAAAATCTGTTCAGGAACAAGGATCTCCTCGTTTTCTTCCACTTCGGGTTGCTCATCATGCTCCCCATCATCAAGCACATCACCCTTAACAGGGTTCAAGAGACTCACATGCAATGCATTATAAATCCTCCAAGTATCTGGCAGTTCCAATCGAAAGGAGACATCATTTATCTTGTCAGTGATCTGGAAAGGTCCGTAGTATCGCATACTAAGCTTTGGAAAAAGCCTCTCCTTTCTCTTTTTCTTTCTTAGGCGTGCCTTCTCAAAAGTAAGAGCACCCAATCATCCTCCTTCAGTTTCAAGTCGCGACGATGGCGATCCGCTGCCTTTTTCTGTCGTTCTTGAGACTCCTGCAAAGTCTCGCGAACCTTGGCAAAAGCCGTATCCAAATCTCGCGAATATTCATCCACTTCCAATATCTAATCTTTCGTCCTCAGGAAGGATGGAACCTTCGCAGCACTTTCAACAATCTCACATGGCGTCTTCCCCGTCGAAGAGTGTATCGTGTTATTGTAGGCAAATTCCACCAAAGGTAAGTTCTTTTCCCATTGAGTCTTCTCATCCGAGATACAAGACTTCAATAAATCTAAAATCACTGAATTGGCAATCTCAAATTGCCCGTCAGTCTTCAAGTGGAACGATGACGAGAACTGCAACTGCGTGCCAATGTTCTCCCAATTGCCTTCCAAAACAAACTCATAAATCTGGGGTCTCTGTCAGAGACAATCATCCCAGACGTGCCATGTAATCGGAAAATCATCGTGATCATTCTGTGTTCTCGAGAGATCAAAAATGAAATCCATCGCTATACTTTCCCAAGGGCGGGTGGGTATGGGTAAGGGCTGTAACAATCCCTGTGCCTTATGCCTGTCAAACTGGACCTTCTGGCATACCAAGCAACTGTGCACAAACTCTTCCACATCTTTCTTGAGTCTCGGCCAAAAGAAATATCTCTCTACCCCTTTCATGGTGGTAGCAATGCCGCGGTAACCCGCAAAAGGTGGACAGTGGCATTCAGTCATAACCTTTTCCCTCAACGGCTGTGTAACGCACAACATAGTCTTTTTCATCAAGTAGCCTTCCCGAACGGAGTATCCCACTACTGTCTCCCTATCCCGTATCCGTGTGAAAATATATGCAAAATTTATATCTGTGGCATACTGATCGACCATATCCTCGAAGCTCCTATGATGTATCCCGGAAATAGCCAGAACCAACAGATTTCGAGACAAAGCATCTGCCACCACATTCTTTTGTCCCTGCACATGGACAATCTGGAAGTGGAACTATGACAAGATGTTCGCCCACCGCATCTGCTTTTCCAAAAGCTGCTTCTGTTACAAGAAGTAGCGCAAACTCTGATGGTCTGTAAAGACAGTAAAATCCGCTCCGAGTAGGTAATGCCGCCACTGAGTAAGAGCATGGATAACTGCCAAAAGCTCTTTCTCATAGATCTCTGTTGTCATCTCCGGCCTAGAGAACAAACGGCTCTCGTAAGCTATGACATGGCCTTCTGGCATCAAGACCGCACCCAAACTACGACCACAAGCATCACAATATACTTCAAATGACTTCTGCAAGTCCGGCAAAGTCAAAATAGGTCCCGTAGTCAATTTCTCTTTCAATGTCCGAAAGGCAATCACCTCTGTGGGTCCCCACGAAAAAGGTACTCCTTTCTGTGTCAAGGTATGCAAAGGGGAAGCAACCTCTGCAAACTTTCGCCTGTAGTACGACACAGTCCCAAGAAGCTTTTAACTTCATGGACATTCCTCGAATCGGGCCAATCACGGATAGTCTCTATCTTGGCCGGGTCCATTTGCACTCCTGCTACTGACACAATGTGTCCCAAAAAGTGTATCTCTAGTAGGAAAAATTCACTTTTCTTTGCATTAATCACTAACGTGTGATCTCGTAATGTCTGAAAGACTTGAAGCAGATGATCATTGTGTTCTGCCTCATTCTTGGAGAAAGCAATGATGTCGTCAAAGAAAGTGCCAACAAATAGCCTGTACTCTCGAAAAATCTTGCCATCATCCGGTTAAATGTCGCAAGAGCAGTCGTTAAGCCAAAAGGCATCACCAAAAACTCAAATAACCCAAAAGTCATCCAAAAAGTTGTCTTGTAGACATCTCCTGGCGCTATCCTGATCTGATGATATCCACTCTTCAAGTCAATCCTGCTAAAGCACGAGGATCCCTGTAACCTGTCGAGTATATCATCGATCCTAGGAATCGGAAATCTGTTCTTGATGGTGATTTCCTTGAGAGTGCTATAATCGATGCACATTCTCCAAGATCCGTCTTTCTTCAAAACCAACAACACTAGAGAGCAATACGGTGAAGTACTAGGCTAGACAAGACCCTTTTCCAAGAGGTCTTTCATTGGGTTCATAATCTTTTCATTTTGTACTCGGCTCACACGGTAAGGTGGCCGATTCGGTGGCGTGCTTCCAGGTATCAAATCAATGGTTTGATCTTCAGGCCCTCTGAAAAGCAATCGGCATGAGTGTGGAGAAAAATCTTGGCGTTCTTTTGATCAGGTCAAAACATATTCCACCTTTATCCATCGTTCAGTTCTCTTCCAAAAGAATGAGTAAGAAACTGAAGTTCATCAAGTACAATCTCTAAGCCCTTCATTTATCAAGGTCGATTTCTCGGCCCGGTAGTCAACCACGGTAAGAATGAGTAAGAAACTGAAGTTCATCAAGTACAATCTCTAAGCCCTTCATTTATCAAGGTCGATTTCTCGGCCCGGTAGTTCTTGTGGTACCAAGGGATCCTGAGTAGAACGTCACTCGCGTGCCCTGAACACCCCTGTCATTGCAAACAAAGTTTGCCAATGCTCGGTGTAATGGCAATATCCCATCCAGGTGCCAGTCGAACTACCTCTGCCTGTGGCGTCAGTCTGTTGGACGTAATTCCAAATCGAGCCGCCAATTCCAAGAGAAAAGAAGTTGGCCTTGGCTCCTTCAAAAGAGCTTCCTGATCCTTCACTTTGCCCCAAAAGCGGCAAAGTTTGTACTTTCATCATAGATTCGGTGCAGGTCCCACGCTATGTGGTACCAGTTCTGCTTTTCTATCTGCCTTTTTTGCCACATTCCTCAGCTGCTCCCGAACTCTCAGGCTTGTCGTCGTTCTTATCATTATGTTCTTTATGTGCCTTTTTAGAGCACTTCGCGGAGATATGTCCATGTTCCCCGCATCCAAAGCACTTCCCCTCTCTGATGAAGCGAGCTCTCTCCTCAGGAGTAAGCTTGGGTCGTGCATCATTTTTCTCTGGGTTGCTCTTTTTCTTTCTACTTCATTCCAAGAAGTCTGTTCAGCTTGTTGTGTCATGGCCTCATCTGTGGGGTAGGTCAGACTGCCAAAGTGAATGGCAAAGCCCCGCTTCGCATGACTCATCAACTCTTGAATAGAAGCTGACTTCTATTCCAAGCAGTGATCTCGGATCTCTGTAGGTAGACCCAAGGTAAACCGCTCAATCTGTTCTCTGAATGGCAAAGCTCCGCTTCGCATGACTCATCAACTCTTGAATAGAAGCTGACTTCGGTTCCAAGCAGTGATCTCGGATCTCTGTAGGTAGACCCAAGGTAAACCGCTCAATCTGTTCTCTGAACGAGATCTTCTTGAATGAAGAGGCGGGTAGAAAAGAGCTCCAGAATCTTTCACAATAAGCATTGATTGTATCTTTCTTGGTCATCCGAAGATGGTTCCAAGCAGCTCGTACATCTCGTTCATATTCTTGCGTCAACCAAGAAGAAATAAAAAGCTTCTTAAATTTCAGCCATTTAACTGGCGCACTCTTGTTAAAAGAAGCGTGGACCACCAAGTACTAGCATTCCCCTTAAGGTAAGAGGTAGCTCTCCGAATCTTGGAGTGCTCTGAATAGCGTCCTCCCGCAAAAGCGATGTCAAACTGCTGTATAAAATACAAAGCCTTCGAAGCATCTGAGTATCCTGAAAAAGTATCAAACTTAATCGAGTGGCCACCTTCCTTAAACTCTCGGACTTTCTTGCTTTTATCTTCGAGAAAGTCATACTGGTTGGCTTTGTAAAAAAAATTTCTTGTTCGCATAAAACTTTCCGTCATCGAATTCTGAGCTGTCTGTAGACGAGTCCTCAGTAGAACTGTCAGTCTCTGGGCGAGATGTAGCCTTCTTCTTGCCCTTTCCGAAGCTTTGTTTCTTGCTTCGCTTTTTACCTTTTATGTCTTCTTCACTCGAATCTGAAGAGCTAGAAGAACTGTCATAAGAAGAAGAAGAAGAACTGGGTACTCCTTCAAATCGAACACGCTTCTTCTGTTTCTTTGCCTTGTCAAATGCCGACCGACGACCCAAATATCCCGGGAAGTCACTGCCTTTCTTTTGCTTTTTGCCGTGCTTTTTGCCTTTCTTTTGCACGTCGAAAAGCTGAGCAATCCATGCATCAACCACGTTCTCCAGTTCCTTCTCCGTATATTTCTTGGAGGTAGAAGATTTCTTGAGAGCGGGTTTTGGGAGTGGTATTGTGGTTCTCTGCCACTCTATCTGTACCTCTTCCAAAGAGGTCTGGTTGATATATTTTGCCATCTTCGGGTCCTTGGCAAAATTGAGCATCATCTTTGTTGCATCGCCTATCAACTGGCGACGCTCCATCTATCGCCGCTGCGCCTGAGTAGGCCAAGGCGGGTCATACTCTCTGTCGGAATCTTCGTTGTGATCCCTACCCGCATCTCCAGATGCAGAGGGAGTCGACTAATCCTTGCGTGAAGCCATAGGTGCCGCGGAAAAAAAAAATTCGGGGATCGGATTTCCCGTAGAAGAGAAATCGGCCGTGCTCTGATACCACTGTAACAGACTTGGACACTCCAAGTCAAGAATCAACCGCGACAGCACCAAATAACCACTTCAAAACAATTAACAGATCACAATAGATTTGCACTGGCCCAGTGGAGTTCCGTGCCTAGAGATATTGGGCCCAAAGACTGGCGCCCCTTTCGGTATTTCTTTTTGTATTAATCAATCATCAAAGTACAAGAGAGCGGTTAGGGTTTCACTCTCAGACTCTGCGTCCAGATGCTCTAAGAAGTGAGGCCCTCACCACTAATTTAAAGGTTACAAGGGATGCCCAAAAGCAGAGCCCCAAAAGCTTTTAAAATAAAAAGCATCAATTCTCTCTCTCTCTTAGAGAGTCTTTTCTCTTTTTTTATTAAAAAAAAGCAAAATTCGCGTCGCTCATTATTTTCCCAAAAAAAAAAAAACTATATATATATATATATATATATATATATATATATATATATATATATATATATATATATATATATATATATATATATATATATATGTGTGTGTGTGTGTGTGTGTGTGTGTGTATATTTTAGCCTCCGCGATTTCCGAAAATTAGGGTTTCTAGCAAAATTAGGGTTTTTGTTGTCCGCCACGTCATCACTTTGTGACAAACTAAGCATTCCTTGGCATACCAATCGATGTCAGCTTTCAGTCTTGGCCCAAAGAAATAGTGTTCCAATGCCAAGGTGCCAAGGTGCATATGGCGAAGCATGTGCTTCACCCATGATTCTCTTTCACAAATGTTGCCACCACACAAATTGCTTGGTCGTGGTAGAAGAATCACCCCAAATTCAATAAAGATATTCATTCTCTCCGTTCAATAGCTTTCTCCAAATGGAGGAGAAGTTCGGGTCATCTAGATACAGGTTGGGAAGTGATTCCAGTTCTTGGTGATATTTAGAAGTGATTGCATTCACTCTCGGCCATCTAGACAGTGTGGCCACATTCTTATTTCCAGCCATAAGAAGGATCTAGAAATGAAACATGAACAAGAAATTTACCAATCTCATCTGCTTTTCAGATAATTTCCGTTGTGTAAGAAAATACCGCAGACTTTAATGATCGGTTTTGATCACAAAATCCGCTTCTAGGAGATAATGCTTCTAGGTAGACGAGGCATGCAATTCTACATCCTTGAGTTGTTTATTCTCATAAGCCACTGCATGGCCTTCTTGTTTAAGCATTGCACCGATGCAATCACCTAAAGCATTGCAATGAACCTCAAAGAGTTTCCTAATGTCTCGCACTATCACAATAGGACCATGGTTCAATAGGTACTTCAATCTATCAAAGGCAGCTTGTTGTCTCGTTCCCCATTAAAGTGATCTTCTTCCTTGTTAGGTCATGGAGTGGTCTTGCTATAGGAACAAAGCCTCGGAAAAATCTTCGATAATATGAACATAATCCCAGAAAGCTACGTACATCATGTACGGTAGTGAGAGCTGGCCAATCTTTGTGAGAAAGAACTCACTTTTGTTTGCATAAATATGGAGCCAACGCTTTCGCAGTTCCTCAAACACTATATCCAAGAGCTTCCAATGTTCCTCTTCAGATTTGGAGAAGATTAGTATGTCATCGAGGGAAACTTCCGTAAAGGTTCGGTATGGACTGAAGATACGATCCATCATTCGATTAAATGTGGTAAGAGCATTGGCTAAGCCAAAAGGCATGACCAAAAAATCATAAAGTCCAAAAGTGGTGCAGAAAGCAGTCTAATGGGCATCTTCAGGGGCTATTCATATCTGATGATATCCCCCTTTAGCTCTATGAGACTAAAGATGCTTACACCCTGTAACTTATCGAGATTGTCTGAAGATATGATCCATCATTCGATTAAATGTGGCAAGAGCATTGGCTAAGCCAAAAGGCATGACCAAACAATCATAAAGTCCAAAAGTGGTGTAGAAAGCAGTCTATGGGCATCTTCAGGGGCTATTCATATCTGATGATATCCCCTCTTTAGCTCTATGCAACTATAGATGCTTACACTCTGTAACTTATCGAGAATGTCATCAATCTGAGGAAACAAAAAGCAATTCTTGATGGTGACTTGTTTAGGGATTGTAATCTATGCACATTTGAAACGTGCCATCTTTTTTATGTGCCAATAGAATTGGAGAGCCATAGGGCGAAGTATTTGGCCGTACCCAACCTTTCTCTAAAAGCTCGTTGAGTTTTTTTTAAATTTCTTCTTGCTAAGCAAGACTTACCCTGTAGGGTAGTTGGTTATTGTTATGTCTCGATTATAAGAGAAAGGATCTAGTCTATGACACCATCGGGAGTGTTATCTCTCGATCATAAGAGAGGGGATCTAGTCAATGACATTGTCGGGATGGGTGTCCTATGTCCGGGCGGACGTAGTGTGAACCCAGTCAATGTGGCCGATGACTAGTCAGTGTGGCCGATGACTTTTATAAAAGGAGGGCAAGGTCTCATTTGTAATGATCGCCCCCATTGGCAGAGTGCCAATGGTTAGCCCGTGAGGCTAGGAATGCACGAGGTCACTGCGAGGAGGTGAGGCCAGGTGGTATGGGACACCCGGTCTTACAGGTGCACGCCTATGTCCTTGAGCGTTGGCCCCAGCACGGGGGTCCTACCGGATGGTGGCTATGGTTAGGTGGTTCGTTTCCATAGGCAGTCCATTTAGCTGGGAGATCTCCTCCCGGTTTGTTCATTTCATGGTATCAGAGCCGGCATGGTTGCACGAAGAACCATGTGCACACCTATGGGTTGGTTTAAGTCGGATAACCTCAATTTTGTGTAATTTTTAATGGCTAATTACTAATTTTTCTTCTCATGATAAGTGTGTCAGCAATAATTTATGTATTGTTTAATGATTTTCATACAATCAGAATATGTATTTGCTGATTTTATTGATTTTTCGGAAAACATACAAATTTCACTATTATTTTACTGATCTTCAAGGAAAATCAGAGTATCGCAAATAAATTTACTTATTTCGTGTGAATTAATTGTTCTGTTGTAAAAATCGGCAATCTCCTGTGAGAGATAGATAGATAGATAGATAGATTCCATTATCGTCCTCGGAGGTCAAATATGACCTATGAGACCAAGAAAACGTGTACAATAGAGGTTCCTCTATCTAAGAGGGTACAATGTCCGCAACGATACATATAGATGTGTGGGGAGAGGGGCTAAGGGGGGTGTGATACAACAAAATTGCAACAAATGTTGCCTATGGGGGTAGGAGGTGGCTAAGGGGGAGGAGAGGGATTTCGGGTGGGTTTCTATGTTCAAAACTCCTCGATGATGGCTCTGCCACCACGATAGACGGCGTACTTACCTGCGGCTCGTGCATCTCGTACCTTCTTCAGCTCTTGCTTCTTTTATCTTGAGTTGGGCGGGGGTTAGAGCCTCGCTAATCCATATGGTTGTTCCCTTGAGAACGTGCGTTTGCTTTAAGAGTGCCATGCGGTTCTCTTTGGTCTTGAAAACAAGGCTCCCTTGGTTGGTGCGGGGATCCCGATCGACGAATTCGATGGTGGGAATGTCAAACTTGACTAGTTCGATAGCCTTGTTGAGCTTGGTTAGGGTAGTAGGGAAATCGTCACTCTCCTTCCACCAGGAGGAGGGCAATCCACCGATGCGTACAGTCGACGCAAGGCCTTCCCGACGACGACGTTTATTGTAGGCATTCCTCCACTTTAAGGGGGATGGCGGCAGCATTTGCTTGGATTTGGGTGGCTAATGAAGCCACATTCTGGGTGAATGTGTGCTCTACTTCTTTGGCATTTGCTAGAATGCGGTCAGTGTCCACTAGCTTCGGTGATTCGAGCAATTGGAGGCGCGCTTCGAGGGCAGCAAGACACATTTTGAGTTCATCGTTCTCATTCTTCAACTCCTTGACTTGGGCTTGGAGGCGGTCGAGCAGGTCTACCTTAGGGGTAGCCACGAATGAGAGGGTCTTTTTCGGTGTTGAGGATGTGCCATCATTGTTCTTGCAATCTCTGGTTTTGACCATCGTTTCCTGGGTGGGAACTGTTGTCAACACAGGCTAACACTATCAACGACCATAGGTCTCGGACCAGCAAAATGCCATCACTGACAGCTTGTAGTGGACGAAGAGGGTGAGGCCTGCTGTTGAATCTTCTACTGTAGTCTCCGTCGATGCTGTGTAGCCCCTCTCCTCAATCGTGGCCGTCTGGATCTCCGTAGCTCCAGTGCTCAGTCGATGAGAGTGCCGGTAAGTGGCCGAATGAGTGTGGGAGCTCTGCAATGATGATTGCTCCTCTGGCTGTCCCATATCTAGTGAAAAGAAATCTGTAATCTGTCTCTGGGACTGTCTCTCTCTATCTCTCCCCAGTAAAGTGTCTATATTTGTGTAACTCAAGTAGATATAGCCCAAGACATCTCTGATCCTCATAACTCATGACCCTAGAGAAAGGACCGAAACCCTCTCTGAATAAGCAATGGAAACGGCCCCGTATCTCATAGTACACTGTGCAATGACATATGTAATGTAGCTCTGTCTCTGGCTCTAACTGGCATAAGCGGCATATCCTGCTGTCTGCTAGTATCCCTCTAAATCTACTAGGAGAGAGAGAGAGAGAGAGAGAGAGAGAGAGAGAGTAGCTACTTCAAGTTTCTATATTGATGTAGAGAGAGAGAGAGAGAGAGAGTCCTCCTTCATGGAGTATTGTTGCTAATTGGACTATTTTCTTATTTTTAATGATTAAATCTCTTTTTTAGGATATTTTATTATGTGCACTAAGAACTGTTAAAAAGATTGTAGCTACAGGAACTGCCATCAGGAACGGACAACTCTGATGTGTCATTTGATGGGTGACGGTAAACATCGCGAAGGAGTTTCCGTAAGTTCGGTGGAAAGGGCCGGGTTACGAGTGCCTCTGATGCGTCACATGATGGGTGACGGGTGCATCGGTAAGGGGGCATCCCGTAGGCTAAGGAGGAAATCCGAACTGAGTAAGAAAATACGCGTAAGAACGCAAGCACAAGAATAAAGATGGGTTCAATGAAGCTTTTTACGAAAAGCAGGAACAGTTGCGGGAGGACAGATGTTTTCCTGCGAGGAGTCTGTGTCTGCATTGCATCTGTGTCGTGTCCTGCACCCGAGGACGCCTGGAATGTGTCCGTGTAGCATTGTTTTCACTAACTGAGTGAGTTTTTAAAGTTTGAGCAAGTTCACACTTTATTTTATAAAGTGACCGGTCACTTTTAAGTGACCGGCCCCTTTATTAATAAAATAAAGCAGGCAAGGCTCTTATAAAAAGGCCAGCGTTAAAAAAAAAAGCTACGCAGAGGGGAGGGGGCTGATTTGCGATCTCTCTCTCCTCTCTCTAGAAAGCGCCAAGCCCAACGATCTCTCTCTCTCCTCTCTCTAGGAAGCACCCAGCCCTGCTTTTTGCCCCCTATTCCTGCCGGGTGTCAGACCCTATAAAAGGGTAGCCAGCGTTTCAGTTTGGAGAGCCGGAAGCAGCAAGAAGTGCAAGCGCTGGGATTCTGGTGCAGAGACTGGCGACGGAATTTGCAAGTGTTCGCGTGACGACTGAGTACAGAGGTTGATTCTCCGAGCAAGGAGCGACAGGTATAAGGTGTTGATACGCATTGAGAATTGCTGCTTTGTGTGGTTTGTTTTGCAGGAATCTCCCGTCTCACGGGAAGTACGGCTTCACGCCTAAGTCCCTTACGGGA
Source organism: Adiantum capillus-veneris (assembly GCF_014529385.1). Taxonomy (NCBI): domain Eukaryota; kingdom Viridiplantae; phylum Streptophyta; class Polypodiopsida; order Polypodiales; family Pteridaceae; genus Adiantum; species Adiantum capillus-veneris. The sequence continues at coordinate 12,880,099 of NC_140951.1, read as the reverse complement.
AAGTACGGCTTCGCGCCTAAGTCCCTCACGGGAAGGAACGGCCTTGTGCCCAAGCCCTTTACGGGAAAGCACGACCTTCGGGTCTAAGACTACAAAACGGAGGGGTTTCCTCGGGTTCTCGTGCTTGTATAAGAATTATGCCTGAATAAAAGAATACTCTTAACGGGGGGGGGACCAGCCCATCTTCTGGTCCCCAATAGTGTGTCGATCTTCTCCCTTCTCTCATGTTTTCAAAGAATTATAATTTTCAGATTTTCTAAGTGCTCGTGTATGCTCCCGTTTTGTGACAAGTATACACAGAACATCTCCAAGCGTTGCCCTGTTGCAGAGGAAAGAGAAAATCTGAAAACTCTGTTTTAGAGAGAGTAACTCTCCAACGTGAAAAGAGAGAAGAACTGTGCAATCAAAGAGAGGGAGATCGAAGTCAACTCTCTAGCGGGTAGGATACGGATTTCTATGCAAGCGTATGAGAGAAAAGGTGCCGCGCAATTATACTTTGCTGGCTTTCAATTTCTTGAGGCTCTACATATGATTTTTTCCCTTTTGTGTTAAATTCATTGCTGTGCATATGTATCTGTTGGGTCTCCATGAAGATTATTGTTGGGCCTTGATAAAAGATAAAGCCCCGACTGATGTCAAGGATGCTGTGGCAAAGGCCAAAACGTTCCATTTGATAAATGGAGCAAATTATGAGAAGAATAGGAATTTTGATCACCAATCCTAGCGCTGGCACCAGGCATCCAGGCATCCAAACAGCTTTAGCATTGGCCAAACGATATTTCTATTCGACAAGGATGCACTCTTATATAGAGAGCTATGTGAAGAGGGTACACTCAGTATTAGGTCAACAAGGCAAAGCGCCTTAGAAAAGTGGACCGGCTACATCAATTGGAAATCCATGATGCCAAATGGCACAGTACTTATATGGATTTTATTGTTGGTTTGCCAAATACTAGTCGTGGCAATGATGCCATTTGGGTTGTGGTTGATCGACTCACAAAAATGGCATTCTATGCCAACGAAGTGGATAGTAAAAAGCATGAGTTGGCAATTTTATTTATCGATCGGCTTTATAAGCGATATCATTTGTAAGAGGATATCGTCAGTGATCAAGATACCAAGTTAACTCCATGATTTTGGCGAGATGTGTTTGCTCACCTTCAGACGAAGTTAAGTATGTCATCCTCTGATCGTCGCAAGTCCAGCGGAGAAACTAAAGGGATGATTAAACAGTGAAGGACATGTTGAGGGCTTATGTCTCTCACAGGCAGTCTGATTGGGAAAGCTACCATCCACAATTAGAGTTTACCTACAATAGTCGCAAACATTCTACTATTGAATTTAGCCCATCATGTTCATGCATAATTTTTGAGCCTAAATCCCCTATTGTTGGCCTAGAGAAAGTCAAAGATCGCTAGGAGGGCACCTCGTGCCAACAAAAAAGAACAAACTGAACAACTTTAAGCACTTCAAATAACAACTAACTGAAAGAGATACACGACACACGAGACGTGGAGTGGCAGAGTTCCATCCCAAGACAACACTGGCCCCAATCCCTAGCACCCCTTTCGGTATTTCTTTATATTGCTTCAACATGGGACAACTCCCATGGCTCTGCGCTACATCTCCCGCGGGTAGACTGCCAAAGTGAGAACCCATGGGTCATATTTAAAGGCCCTTGGTCTCTAGAAGCATATACATGAAAAGCTTCAAGATCTAAAAGCATCTGGTCCCAAAAGCTCAGCACAAATCAGCCAGCCCAAAAGCAAGAAATCCGTACAATTGCCACATCAGAACTACCAACGAAAAATTCGGAATTCTGTCACATCAGCACTGTCAACGTAAAATCCAAAAGTCTCCCACGTCACCAATCAGCTCAGATTCAAGGTCATCCGTACAGCATAGTCACTAATTACGCCATATATTGTGTGTGTGGGTTGGTCCTGCTTTATTTTAATATTTTATGTCACAAGGGCCCCATCGAACGAGGTCCCATAAATTGGTGGGGACTTCTTTAAAAGTCCAATAACGTTCGGTAAAACTCTGTAAGTTGGTAAGACATCTTCTACTCCTACTCTTAGGGTTTAGGCCCCTTGGCCGAGATCCGCAAGTCAGCTCAGATCTTCAGTGGCTTGACAAGTTAGCAGTTTGTGACATCCCCCCTTCTTGAAAGAAGAGTAATCGTCCTAGGATTTCTGTATATCTGCAAAACAACTCAAGTTAGCTCAAAAAGAATTCCGAGGGACAATCGGTATCACACCCAGACCATGCTAATCTGTAATGGGTATCTCACTCCATCTCGGAGCTCTTGATATTCTAGCGTAGCAAAAATAGCCATCACACCTAGACCGCGCTCATCTCTAGCGGGTGTCTTGATGCACTAAAATTACACACCCTGGCAATCTCACCCAATTAGAAATATTCAATGGTTCGCACATCACAATGCAACACAAATGCTCACATATGCATGTTACAAGTGACAACGAACACCGCCTCTAAGCACTCCCCCGAGACAGACAATCTGCGGTATGAAGCTACTGAATGAGTATCTCGTCAATCCCCCCCCCAAACAAAAAATAACCTAAAAAGGTCTCGGCCATGAACTCAGAGGACTGATACAAGCAAATGCTCCTCAGACTGTAGCCTACATCACTTGGAGCTTTCAAACATACAACCAAACGCTCCCCAAACATCCCGTTTACGTTGTTCGGAGGTTTTTCTGCATACAACAAAACGCTCCCCAAACATCCCGTCTGTCATTCCGAGATTCAAACAATATCAAAACACCATTTTTCGCTACTCCACCCGAGAGTAAATCACCAAGCATTGAAACCAGTATTAAAACAGAGTCAAAAAATTTAAATTGACACCGAGACATGTTTAAAATGGCTACCATCCATTTCAAACAAATTTCAAACAGCATCGCCAAACAATTTAGAAAATTGTTAAATCAAGCCAAAAAAGCATTCTCGACGTTAGTCGAACTTGAAAAGCCGATTGTCTTTCCATTTTGAGACTTGTACCAAAAATTAGGTTTAGATTTCTTCCAAAAATTTGTTGTCGACCATAGCATGGGCCATAAGCTCTTGGACAGACACTGTTCTTGTAGCGGTGATGGTAGTCCCACACCATAGCAATCACACTACACCTCCAAGGTTATCAGCTCGAGAAGAGACTTGTTAAAAGATGTCCAAAGACTGCAAGTTGTAATCTTCTAGGGTTTCTGTGGCAATCATTTCACGATATCAAACTCTGTCAATAGCTGCATTCCCAAAGAAGATGTCTGAAGGCATGCAACTTCATTCAAAAATTTTCTTGAAAACTTGCCAAGTCCCTGGAGTGTGCGGCTTGGTAGCTATATATATCCATCAATCCATGGCACTGCCTCTAACACAAACGGTGGCTCGAAAAAAAAGACTTCGATCCTTCTCTTGCAAGTGGTCTTTAAGGCTTATGCCCCCGTAACACAAAGCGATGAAGACGGGAGCGCGCCCGATGTGTGATGGACTAAGGGTGGGAGTGACTAGTAAGTCGGGGGCAGGCACACAAAGATTCTTTGATTTAAAAAAATTGGAAACGCCATCTTGCTCTGTCTGCTTTTTGGTAGGACCACACGCTTTCACCATTTGTCCATCGATCAAGTTCCAAAGTACAACTGCCAAAATCCGTATTCTCCAAATCAAGTGCTCCAGCAATCTCTTCAAGCCAAAGCCCACATATCCCAATTTGTAGTGTTGATTTCCAAGTTAAAAATAAAAATACCTGGTTGTCATTGTCAAAGTCCACGATGCATGGAAACATTCATCGCCGTAAAGCACTTATCTTCTTTGATCCATGAGCCACCTTGAATTCCTCAAGCTTATGGACTTTGAGTACGACCAGTTTGTTGCACACATTGAGGCAGAGCTAGCTATAGGGATACCAGAATAGTTGTCCCGCTTTTTAGTGCCCTTTCTCTCACCATTCAGGGGTACCATGCCAAGGACGATTTTCACATCATGAAGTTGGGGCACTACGATGCTCTATAGGGAATGCCTTGGCACGAGCAAAACGATGCTACCGTTCAAATCCGCAACACAACCATCACCCCAAACAAGGATGGCAAATTGTTTGAAATAGATTTTGTCTGTTTTGAACTTGTCTTGGTGCCGATTGAATTTGTTTAATTATGGTTGCAATGCTCTTTGATAACCTCTAAATGATGTAGACTACGGTCTAGGGAGCATTTAGTTGTACTTGGAGCTTCCAAACAACACAAGCTCCAGTCTCTAGAGCGTTTAGTTGTAGATAGAAACATGTCAAAAATGTCGGTTGTGGTATGGGGAGCATTTGGTTGTATATGGAATCCTTTGAACGACGCAAACTTTGGTCTGCGGAGAGTTTGTTTGTATCAAGATGTCTTTATGTTTTGTGATTGCACATGTGAATCTGGGTCATTTGCGAAGCATTTTGTGAAGCACATGAATCTGGTGCATCATTACTTCCAATTTCAATGAGATTTCTTGGGTATGTGGCCTTAGTGCATTGAGACACCCATGAGAGTTCAGCGCATTTTGGGTGTGATGGCTAATAATGATGTGGATGAGATGACTGGATGAAGATCTAATTGTGGAATTGTATAGTGTAATGTATGCTAAAGAATATGTTGTCTAGTAATCATGGTCATTAGCATGTATGCATAGTGGCAGTGTCTGCTAAAGAATCGATTGCATTTTGCAAGTGTAATTGCGTGTGATAATTCTTCCCTTAACAGGGGTAATCTCACAATGTGATGACGTGGCCTATCCGACTGACGAGAACTTGTTTAAAGCACATGAATGGCTAAAAACGAAGGGGACAAGTTTGGGCACTTAAAAACTGATAAGGTGGCTACAGACAGACATCCCAGAAATAGCGTCGGAAATCATGGAAGTGTATGGAATTTTTGAAAATTGCGGAGATTTTCCTATGGGTTCCAGTTTTTCATATTTGATGTTTTTTGGCATAGGGCCTTTAAATATGAACCTTGGGAGACCTCTCTAGCATCAAATTGCAAAGAAGGGCTCCCCAAAAGTTGTACCTTGTTTAGACCAAATACCGAAAGAGACATCAAGGTTTGAAGCTAGTGCATTTGGAAGCGGAATTGCGCCACTCGATGTCTACCATGTCTCTTCTCTCTCTCTCTCTCTCTCTCTCTCTCTCTCTCTCTCTCTCTCTCTCTCTCTCTCTCTCTCTCTCTCTCTCTCTCTCTCGTTGTGTCTGAAGTGCTAAAGTCTGTTCCAGTTTTCTTCTTGCAGTTGATAAGTTGTGCCCACCGTCAATTACAAGAGCAATTGCTTGAACTCAAGCCATGTTCTAAGGGCTTAGCCTTGCAACAAGAGTGTGGACCCACCAGAGCCTTACCCTTCAAGAAAGAGGAGGTCTTCCTAACCTTGAAGGCTTCCGTAAAAATTGAAATTTCCCCCAAAAAACGTTGTGTAAAAAAGTTGTCTGAAGCTAAGGCCTCTCATTCATCCTTGTGACCATGAAAGGTGTCAAATTTGACACCTTATTCAACTTTTATTTTTATTGTGACCATGAAAGTAATCAAAGTTGATACTTTGTTTGCCTTCCTTGTAATCATTCTTGACACTTTGTGGTGTAAGCTAAGCATAAGGAGTGGGTGTTAGGAGAGTATTCAACCTTAAGTTTTGCCCTTTGATTCGCAAATGATGCTACATTAGCTTGAATGTTTGTAATAGTGTCAATCTTTGTAAATAATTAATTTATTTACGAGAAAATAGTTATCTAATAAGTTGTGTGCACATCAAAATAGAATCAGCAGTTCTAGGGCCTCAAGTGCGCCCAAACATGGGTCAGAGCACCTCAAGGAGACTCTAGCAAAAAAATACCTTGAAGCCCTAGTGATTGGGAAATCGGGCCTTCAATAAGGGGTAAAGATAGCCCCAGCTTTCAAGCTCAAAAAAATTATGCGCGTTAGTGCGAGCAAAGGAATGAGATGGGATCCTTAGAACAGTGATCATAGGGCCGGAATTATTTTTAATAAGGCACTAGGATAAGCTAATTAAATTAAGTTAAATTATTTGTGCAAGGACTAAATGTCCAGATAAGTTCAAACATGTGGTGTAGGAGTAGTGTCAGTACCGCATTGCACCGGGGAGCAGCTAAAGTTTTCATAAGTAGCATTCATGTGTGCAGTTGTGAGTTAATTTGCACATTTCATTATTAGCCTAGGTTTTTAAGTTATTAAGTGTGCCACTTGGAACACTTACCCATGCAAAGTGACTCTCTCTCTCTCTCTCTCTCTCTCTCTCTCTCTCTCTCTCTCTCTCTCTCAACTTCCCTCATCCTCTAGCAAATCACACTTTAAAGTTTTCACCAATGCAAGTTTTGGTAAACTTTAAAGCACTTGTTGCCACTTACGAAAAAAAATACACAAATAAAGAGTAAACACGACTTGTCACTTGTCCTTGTAAATGGACTTAAACTGTTTTAAGTACAGCACCATCTTTTGGTTCTACCTTTGGGGGAGTAGGAATTTCAGCTGCAAATGTTTGATTATGATATCGCCTTGCTTAGAGCCATGGCTAACAAATCCACATACTCGCGACTTTTGACCCCTATCTCATCATGAAGAAGGTTTCATTTTTACCTCTCCTTTTTGCCAAGTCACAAACATTGTCACAAAAATACGGAAGCGTAAACTAACTTTTAAATTGCAATTCATATACTCAAGAGAATTTGGTGAGAGAGAGAGAGAGAGAGCTTGACACATCATTGGGGACTAGAAGATGGATTGGTAACCCCCCCCCCCCCCCCCCCCCCCATAAAGAGAATATCTTTATTACTAAGGGAGATTCTTTACAAGCACATGAACGGGGCATCGCCCGTCCTCTATTGTTCTTTGTTTTGTTCTGACTACTGACTGAGAGAGCGTTTCCACTCTCCTTCTGCTAAGAGGACTTCCGCCCTTCTGTAAGTCTTGTTGAAAGCTCTCATCAGGAGAGTCTTCCAAACAGCTTGTCGGAAGCTCTCACACGGAGAGTCTATCTTCCACTATGTGTTGCCCTTCATGCGCAATCATTCATGCATCGAACTCAAGAGAGAAGCAAACAAAATACACGCACATATGCTTGCTGTAATTTTCTGCACATAACTTGAAATTCTTAACTGTGTGCGCTCCTACGCCGAAACGGAGACCTTCTTCGCGATGGAATAGCACCAAACCTTGCGTAGGCGTAGGATAAGTAGAGAGGAGTGAAATTCTGTGTGTGCTCCGTTGAAAGCAACCCTAATCGAGGTAATTAGGGGCTGAAAACAGAGAATTTACAGCCACCGCACTCTACGGAGAGAGTGCCTATTGCAACTTCTCGTGACGAATCTTCACCAAAAGGTGGCTATGACTGTGAGAGCCCTTGTTCTAGACAATGGGAGCACGAGGCTACCACATATGTCGCAAGGGGCTGCTCTCAAGCTTCAATGGAGGGCTCCATCGCGTAGAGTACGCTCACATTGGGGTGGGGGTGCACTGCCAACCTCAGAAGAGGGGGAGAGGTTGCTCTCATATAGCTAGCCAGAGAGGGGCAGTAGCATACTTTATCGCCTTGATTTGTAGCATGAAAAAACACTTCATATACAATGATAAGTTATTTTCACAAAGCATGTTCTACAATTTTCACTCATGTAGCATCCACAAAGATAAATATAAGTTTTTCAAAACAACAACTCTCTCTCTTGCAATGGCATCAGCCACTAAGTGTTGGTAACCTTTCTCCATTTTGAACTTTCCAAATGCAAGCTCGTCAATGAGAGCCTTGCATATATGGCGCGTGGTCTTGTTCACCATGTTATGCATGAGACATAGTAGATGATACATGTGGCCGCTTGCTATCCTATCGTGACCACTCCACCTGTGGAAGAAGTGGCCGCAATCGATATATTTCCTCCAAATAGTGAACTGGAGAAGCTGCCTTGCATGCCTGGCATCATCTTGTACAAGCCTCCATTGTTCCAAATGGTCCATTTCCCCCATAAACAATCCATGAATTCCTTGGCCTGCCATCCTGATAAAGGTGTGTAGTCTCCCCATGAATCCAGGGAAATTTGTGTTTCCTCCCGTATGTTGCTAACTCCCTGGATATTTAGATTCTTTAGGGGTCTTTGCCTTTTTGATGGATGCTTTGATTCGATAGTTCAAAGGTCATGCCAAATTATTCCATTGCTTAAAGACTGTCTTCATGGCCTTCTCCCCCATGTAACATATTGGGGATCCTTAGCAAAGGTGAGAAAAAAATCCAACACGTGGTCGACTTAAGCCTGCCTCTCATCTTCACTGTTACGAGACTCATCATGGTCATTGGTGTCTTCGTCATGAACGACTTCAACCTTGAATGCTACTCTTCACGGTTGTTGACATCCTTGAAGTTTTACATAGCCGTTGAAAATGAATGTTGAATCTGGATTGGATGACCCTTCGAAGGATAATTTGTTGTGCATTGAGTGAAAGAGAGTATATTACACTGCACAGGAAGAGAGAGTGCAGCTCATAGACTGTAGACTCCGAGTAGAGAAGATGGAGAATATGAGGTAGAATGAGAGTATATTACACTGTAGAGGGCGGCAGCTGATAGACCGTGGAAGAGATGGAGATTATGAGTTAGAATGACGGAGAACGAGAATAGGGAGATGGAGAAGTGGAGTTCCTCTCCTAAACAATATTTTTCCTGAATAAGCACCCTTGGCGGTATTTCCTTACTGCCTTAAAATTCTGCTAGAGTGCAAAGAGCTTTGGAAGAGAAATGGTGCCCCAAAAAGTGTAGAGAGACATACAACTGGCTTTTCAGCCACCCAAAGAGGCACTGAATGTTGCGATTCAGGGGCACTGACTTGTGTAATAGGGACATCCCACTCTGAATCTTCTCTTTCCACCTTCAATCTCTATCAGTTTTATTGGGTTCTTTCAAGTTGTTATGAAGTCTTAAAATGATTCACGTTTGCAGAGAACAATAGTTCACCATTATCTTCCCATACATTACCTCCTTCTTTGACCTTTTCAACAAGCATCATGACCTATCATTAGCATTGCTAAAAATCAAGTAACATAGACTCATAAAAATCAACACACACAAGCCCTGAAAATACATTGTAGAGACTAATACACAACAGAAACAAAACTTGGAAAATAATTGGAAGAATAAAAACTTGACAAGCAACTGAAACTCCAATTTAGTACTCACAAAATCTCCTACCTTAGCAAGAAATGTAGTGGGTCCTATAAGATAACAAATGTCTGTCAGTAGTTCCTCTAGATTTCGACGAAATCTGATAAGCCCATCAGGAAGACTGCCAGTTTCATTCAACTCCTTTGCACTATCTTCTGAGACCTGAATTTTCAACTTTTACTTTAGACTCAACCTCTCCTCATGGAAAGATTGCAAAAATTCAATCATAGAGCAAACCAACCAAGCTAAGGATGTCAAAATTGCTTAACCATCATTATTCTGAACAACAAGGTCACCTTGGCTCTAAGAAACAAAGTGTCAAGGAGAAGCGCATAGACAGGAGTAAATGCAGCCAATGCATTTTTCTTCTCCACCTCGTTGTTTAGTGCCAGAATGAATTCGACAATCGCACACCTGCAAGACGTAAAAGCACACGCTGATTTCTATATATAATGAGTAATCCGTAAGTGCCTGCACGGTTTAACAATATATTCCTTCATAAGTTTACAATAGTCTCAATTCACGAATTATAAGAGGGAATAAAGCACTCATAAAACTATAAAAGCAAGGGACAAAAGAAAAGAAAAGAAAAAACAAAAACAAACAAACAAACAAACAAACTAAACCACTTTGTTTGCTACGAAACAAAACTAGATAAAACAAAACGTTAGTGACTTAAATATGTTTTTAGAAAAGGAATGAGTAAAATAAGTTGACGCAACTTACTTGGCTTAAAACAAGTACTTAACTTTAAGCAAAAAAAGATAAGACACCTTAAAAACTTAATCCTAGAAATCGAACTTCACACAACAACTTCTAAAGGAACACATACTTAAGTCCTCGGGTAAGCTAAATACGAAATTGAAAAATTGAATACTACTACAAACCTACGAAGAGCAAAGATCCAAACTTGACAACATGTGACCTCAATTTCGCTGCTTGTCCAAACAGGAAGAATAGGATTATCATCTTTATCATGCATAGCTTGGACAACAGCTATGACATCCCTACTCACGTCGTCAGTGCCCAAGTGTAGGTGCAGGTTTGTATAGAGTTCATTCATGCTTTGAACGTACTCTACAAAACCAATGAGCTGAGTTTCTATCACCCTCCAGGGGTGATGGGCATAGTTGACACGTACGGTCACGTACGATGGTTACACGTACGAAGACGTGCGGTACTAATCGAACTAAAAAAAATTAGACGTATGTTGAAGTAACGTACGATGCAAAAAAATAAATCATATATTTTTCAGAGCTTTTACTCTATTATGAGTAACTACTTAGTATTAAGTACATACAACTCAAAGGAGATGTCTTACAAGTAAGAACATTAAAGATTTAGCCATGGACATTGGAAACGGCAATGTTCGAAAAAAGATGATTGTGATTGCATTTGATTTCATAATTCATTACATAAGTAGAGAGTCGAGGCTCGAGAGATACAAGTGACAAAAAGTAGTGACACAACTCATAGTCTCATGGCCCATGGGTGCAAACTTTAAAGCATAAAGAGAGAGTTCTAAGTGCTCATATCGCTCTCATCACCGGAGTTGTGGTCCGAGCTTGAGCTAGAGCTTGAGCTAGAGGTAGCTGCATCATCCTCATCACTACTTGCATCAGATGCACTAGATGCAAGACCATAATCTCCCTCACTAAGGATGTTGCCCTCATCATCAAACTCTGGCTCTCTAGGATCCGCAGGCCTAGAAATGAACACATTCTCTAAAGTGGTGTCCGCCATAGTAGATCCGCTACCCGAACCTCGCCGCACATAGGTCCTGGGTGTCCGTGCCGACGCTCTTCCACTCCCACGAGCAACCGAAGTGGAAGCTCCTCTACCTGTGGTTGCCAAAGCTCGCACAACCACCTTCTTGCGGGACCGTGTGCGAGAGACACGGCGATCAATCTCCTCCAACTCCAAGTAGAGGTCTCGAAATATTTGCTCCTCCTCTGGATCGCGATCTTTGTTGAGACTCTTAAGAGTCTCAATGGAGAGCTTGCATTCATCTACATTCACCTATTTGTCATTTACAACATGCAAGAAGATTAATGGAGTTAGCAATTTCGCATGCCAAAAATATAAGCACATGATACATCATACATATTACATCATACATGTGAAAGCATAAATAAAGAGTATGATGTAGCCAACTCAATTACCTGCCTAGCCATTGGCATCTCATGCATGGACCTCAACATGCGTAAATTGGAGCGACAATAGATAAGCCGTTCCAATTGCTTCGTAGAAAGCTTGTTGCGGATCTTGGTGTGTATAAGAGAAAACGCCGACCAATTCCGCTCACATGCACCCGATGAGCAATCCTAGAGCACATAGATGATAGAAGAGAGGCATGAGATTTGAATTGTGGGAATTGAGAGGTGACTTATGTCACATGAATGATGAATGTCAAATGATGACATGATTGAGATTATAAATTTATAATTTATGGTATGGTATTATGTATAATTATTAATATATATGATATACCTGTCCAAGAACCCTCAATGCCACCCTTTGAAGGTGAGACAATTGATAGCCAAAACATTCCCACCAAAAAAGAGGCTTCACTAACGAATCCCTCACACAGAGGAAGCGAATGCCGTGCCTCTTTGGTCTCCATAGTTGATGAGCTCTTGGAAAAACTCTCCATGGTGTTCTTCATTGAGTATCTTTGGAAGGTACTTGTCGCGCTCCTCTTGAAGTGCTTGATCCGCAAAGATGGATGGCTTTTTGAAAGCCGGATGCAAGAGGGCAGCAAAGCCATGGATTGGTTGCCTCATCCAATCCCACCGCTTTTTAACAAGGAAGAGAATGTCATCTCTCTTTGGAGAGTCCTCCAACACATCACTACAAAGAGAGAGAGAAAGATAGTCAAGCATGGAAGGGTAGAACCGTAGATAGAAAAAGACAACTTACAATGTACATAAATTATAAGGTGATATGTTTACCGTGAACCATCGGGTGCTCCATCAAGAATGGTGGATCTCTCAATCTCCTTGTAAGCCTCCTCCATGAAGTGGTAAAGGAGACCTATGGTAGACCCTTCCATGTCGGTCATCGGAAGCACCTTATACAATGGCAATACCACCATGACAAGACCCTTGACCTCTTGCCAAAACTCCTCCTTCAAGCAAAGCCGTTGGATGGCCTTTGCATCTTGTTGGGATGATTGGGTCTCTTCTTCAATCCATGCTTTGAACTCATCCGAGACCATTGTCTTTTGCAAGTTGGTTTGCACATCATAGAGGCGCTCAAGGAGGAGCCACATAGCGGCAAAGCGTGTTGCGGAAGGCTTCTTCAACTCCAAGCCGGAGTAAGTGCGATATATCGCAAGTACTCTCACCTTTTTGTTGATGAAGTTGACGATGGAGAGGGCTTGGGATAGAATGTCCTTTACCCAAGGTAGGTCGCCAATGTCCTCCAAGAGGAGGTCAATGCAATGTGATGCACATGGAGTCCATACTATGTGTGGATACTCCGCCTCTAGCTTTTTCGCCATGGTAGCACAATTGGAGGCATTGTCAGTGATTACTTGAATGACGTTGCTTGGACCGATCTACATATGGAGAAAGAAGGGAAAGTGAGAAGAGCCAAGGCAAAAGACAAAATTGAAAATAGTAGATACTTGAGAGTGGAATCAAAAATTTTACCTCTTTTATGGCTTGACGAATGTGGCGGTAAATGAAGGCACCCGTGACCTTTTTCCCCCTTGCTCCCGCATCAACCGCTCGCAAGAAGTAGGTGCCAAGAGGGCATGAGACAAGGATATTAATGATTCCCCTCTTCTTGCGGTCACTCCATCCATCGGTGAGAATAGAGCAACCATACTTTACCCATGCGGCACGCACGGGGTCAAGAGACTTGTCGATTCGTGCCCTCTGTTCATCAAGCTTTTTGGTGCGCATGTCATGGTATGACACTCCCGTCCACCCTTCACATGGACCAACCGCGGCAATAGCCTTCACCATGCGTTTCCAACGATCCGTGCGAAGAATATGAAAAGAGAGATTGCACTCAATGATGGTGCGTGCAATCTCTATCTCCGCTTGTCGTTGCCTCTCTTTGAGGAAAGACAATGGACCGGAAGTTCCACCCACCCTTTGTGCAAGAGTAGCTTGCTTTGGAGGCCGCCCACTATGACTTCTTTTGCTCTTCTTTGAGACGCTACCACCTTCGGTGGAGGCCATGGTAGCGGCGCCAAATGCAACGGACATTGATGGAGAAGCATCCTCTCCCGAATCGGAGAGATCATGGTCGGGCGGAACCACCTCCTCCGATGCCTTTGCAACCCCCTTGCACGTCTTCAAGGGAAGATACTTTGGTTTGCACTCTTGGAGAATGTCGTCGGGGATATTCGGACAAGGACTCGCTTCCTCTCCCATCTTGGTCAAGTGGATGATAAGGCGGGTGGAGCTTGAGGTTATGGTCTTCGGACAATATTTGCAATACCATTTGCAAACATTTCGCTTCTTCTTCACCCTTTCAAAGTAGTGGCAATGCTTGTTGAAGGCTTCATGAAGAGCGGGCGGCATTATGGAGAGCTTGAGGGATGGGGAGTGATGAGAGAACTTTGGAGTAATGGGGAGCTTGAAGGAGATGGATGGAGAGGAAGGGAGCTTAAGGAATAATGGAGAGCTTGAAGGAGATCAAGGGAGCTTGAAGGAACAATGGAGAGCTTGAAGGAGATGAAGGGAGCTTGAAGGAATAATGGAGAGCTTGAAGCCTTGATGGAGTGCCAAAGCTTGAAGCCTTGGCCCTTGATGAATGGAGAGAGCTTGAGGGAGCTTGAGTAGGGAAGGAGATGAATGAGAGAGCTTGAGGGATATATGGAGAAGAAGAGAGGGTGGGCAACCTTATATAGGTTTTGAGGAGAGAGGGAGAAGAGTTGAAGAGAGAGCGTGCTTCAAAATTCAAATTCCATGTGCCACGGCCATGGTCCATGTGGCTTTGACATTTGTGTGTGTGTGTGTGTGTGTGTGTGGATGTTGGGGGTGGGATGGCACATTGGCTTATGATGCCCCAAGGGCCAAGGCTCCAAGGCCCCCAACGTTCAAGTTTTGGCGTTCAAAAACTGCCAGCACGTGGAGCTACAAAACCGGTGTAAAAACGGTCAAAAAAGTCCGCCAACAGTCATTTTTTTTAATCGAACGGAACGGACGGGACGGGACGGAACGGACGGATCGTTCCGTTCGACGGACGTGGACAACCCAGGCATTGATGGGCATGCTCAGCCATGATAAAGGCTAGCATTTGTCAAGCTATAGTAAAAATACTAGAAGCGCTAGAGATCAAAACAACAACATAACGTGTTATTAAGTCAAACAATAAGTGGGCTTTGTAGCTCCCCACTTCTATTGAATTTACTACTAATTATCTTGAACATTCCAAAGGAAGAAACATTAAAAATAAACTTGCTACGATGCAAAAATGAACGAACGTTTTTCATGATTCTTTTGAATGAGTATCCTTTTTCAACTAGTAAAGAAATGAGACGGCAAGATTGAACAACAAAAGCAGATTTACTAGAACAAAGACGAGAAAATCTAAATAGTTGAGAGAAAATGACACCGTACTTAGCTAAAAGAGAAATGTTCGATATGAGGCATATGGATGATTTTTAGATTGCCATATTTCAGTTCAAGGCGCTTATCATAGATATCTACTTCTAATCCCAAGGGAGTCTTTAAAATCCTCGGGGCTAAAAAGACACAACAATCACTATTTGTGGTACAGTTATCCACCTGTGGACATTGCTGTGAAGGCATCTACATATTTCTGAAGGAGGGACAGTCATTGGCTTGGGGAACTAAACGAGTTGGTATGCTACCAGCTGCAGCACAGGCAATGCTACAAATCAAGGCAAGTTTATGGAGGCCTTCTTCAGGAGGGGCATTGCATCTGTGAAGCACAGCCTGGTTGGGACAACTCGTTGGTAAATATCAGATCGGTAGCAAGAAGCGCAGTACTGTGGGTGGTCGCTGTCCGACTACAGTGCAGCAATGCTGAAGCAAGAAGCAAGTGCATTGTGCAGCATTAGATCAATGTAGCCAATCACGCACACAACTTCAATCAGCAGTTCTAGTGTACAAAATGATGGCCCATAAAGCAGCTCCCAACGAACAACAAGCAGTAGAGCAGAAAATGTGAAAACAACACACACAACTAACAATATTCAATACACAGAATAACGCAAGTACCACCTAGAGAGAAGGATTGGCCCCGAAATGAAGCTCCTTGCAGTATTTGTTTTATTAGTTAACAAGCATGCCAGGTCCAAGTACAATTTTATCCAGACTCAACTAATCTGCAAGCACAAACTGTAGTTGTTTGAGCCACATATGAAGGTGCCGTATCTTCATCTATGCTTGCCCAAAATGGACTATCCGAGAGAGAGAAATGAAATGAAATAAAATGTTATATTAACATCTTTAAAAGGCCAAAATGACCTATGAGACCAATCTGTTACAAAATGGTGAATCTAATACCATGTCTGGGTACAAAAGAACTAGATACTACTGTAACAAACTGTTGGCGTGTCAAAGCCTAAAGAATGGAGTCAACTTACAGAAGCCGGCCGAGGGGCCTAAACCCTAAGAAGAACAAGTAACAGAAGAAGTCCTACCAACTTATGGGGACCCCGTTCGATGGGGCCCCAAGTGACATAAAGGATTCAAATAAAGCAGGATCCGGACACACGCCAAAACTGATGACATGGCAAATTTCCGAAAATTGCGTTGGCATGATGACGTAGCACGCTGTACGGATTTCCGCGTTTTGCGCTAGCTGATGACGTGGCAGGCTGTACGGATTTCTGTGATTTACGCTGACAGCTTTTTGGCTTTGCTTTTGGACCGGAAGCTTTTGAGTTTTGAAGGCTTTTCACTATAACTGCTTTTCAAGCCAAGGGCCTTTAAATATGAGGTTAGGGCTCATTCTCTGGCATACTTCCTGGCGAAGGTGCACAGTCTGGAGTACCGGCTTGTACTGTGTTGATGCAATATAAAGAAATACCGAAAGGGGCGCCAAGGTTTGGGGCCAATACTCTCTGGGGTGGAATTCCGCCACTCCGTGTCACATGTCGTCTCTCTCTCTTTCAGTTCAGTTGTTATTGAAGTGCTAAAAGTCTATTCAGTCTGTTCTTTTCTATTGGCACCTGGTGCCCACCTTGTGACAACTATTACTAGAATCCATCCTCATCTGCACTCTGGATAGAGAGAGAGAGAGAGAGAGAGAGAGAGAGAGAGAGAGAGAGAGAGAAAGACTCCCTCTACACCTATAGAGAGAAACTGAACGAGGGAGAGAATCTATTTATTCATTGTTGCCGAGAGTTGTGGTTAATGGTTGGAGGTTCTTCCGTGGTAAACTCTAGCTTTCCCTTCATTAATTTGTAGCCCACTGTGGCATGGTCCGTAAGCTCTTGCATGGTGGAGACTTGCTTGGAGAGAGAATATTCTTGCAATGGTGATGGTAGCCCAATGGTGTATCGCTCGCATTGGGCCTCCAAGGGAACGAACCTAAAGAAGGACACCGGACGGTACAAGTCGAAGAACCTTTGGTTATAGTCGTCCATGGTTTCGGTGGCAAGCATTTTCAAGTTGCCCCCCTCTGCCAAAATCGGGACTTCAAAGAGAGAAGTCATATAACTGCGTACAAAGACTTATACCTAGATGAATCCAGGATAAGCCCAGACTCACCCTTGAAGGAAAGTGTAGGTATAGACCCATGGTAGTCACCCACAAGACAATATAACCATCAGCTCCATCATGCATAGTATTGACTAAATACCACCACATCCCCACTAACGTCGTCAGTGCCCAATAGTGGGTGTAGAACTAGGTAGTAACATATGCTCCCCAACACAACACACACCACACACACACACACATGAGCATACATCAACAGACTGTCTTAAAAGCTTTCCAGGTCCTTGGAGCATGGGGTTGTGTCACGATTAACTCCACCATTGCATCGCATTATCTTTAAGAAATCCCGCTCAAATCTTGGATTCTTCTGTATAGTTTCCCAAAGCATAGATATTGTCGAATTGTTGTAGGAGCTGCAATGCTTTCCTCTAACCTTAAACATCGAAAAAGTGGAAAATTTGATTGTTGTGCCACCATCATTGAAATCTTTTGGTTGGTTAGACGCATATTGTGGGTACGGATAATAAGGGTATCCATATGGGCTCCAACCATTGTAGCTTGGTGGCAGTGGTGGTGGGGGAGGTGAGAGCAGCGGTGGTGGCAAAGACAGTTGCACAGGTCAGGGTCAGATGGTTGCACCATATTCCTGAAGACTCCCACGAGCGAAACAGACGGCTGGGAAGGTTGCCTCTTGGAAGATCTCGTACTTTCTGGTGCCGAAGGAGGTACCACATGGGGCATCAAAGGGTGTAACATGTAATTCAAAGACTCTCGTTTTCTCTCACTAACTCCATGAGGATCATCTCATGGAATGTGAAGGTATTAGGAGGGCCCCAGTTTCAGCGTCAGAGGGGTTGGCTGCGTCAGGAGCATCAAAGATTCCTTGTGGGTAGTGAGATTGACATTCTTATGCTTCAGGAGCATCATCTTTGTGAGAGCCGCATTAGACAGTGTGATCAGATTATGCATGGTCGCTATGAGACATTTTGGTCAGCTGCATTTGGACCTGGATGCATCCAGGAAGGGGTATGAATGACTATTGCGGATTCTCTGCAGCAGGCCATTGTGGGTAGAGAACTTATTGTGCTAGGCTGGGCTCAGTGGATCACTATGCAGATTCAAGGTTGCCTCATGGGCTTCCTAAACATCTATGCGCCCAATGTGGCGAGAGCACGTGCAGAGTTTTGGTCTCATATTGTTGAGTCCCTGCCGCAGGCAGAGCAATGGTGCATTGGGGGTGACTTCAACATGTTGGAGGACCCCTCTGACAGGATTGGAGGTAGCCATACTACTGTGCATGAAGTTGAGTTGGCAGCTTGGGAGAGGTTATGTATGACTGTGGGTTTCAGATGTGTGGCAACATTCTAGCTTTTTGAGGCCCCCAGACAGCCTAGCCTTCTCTCGTTCGGACCGCAGAGTGGAAGGAGTGAATCTATCTCGAATAGATCGCCTCTATACTAGTGACCACTTCTGTGACTTAGGTGAGACAGTTTGCATTCTAGCTGGGACTTCTTTTTCGGACCATGCACCAGTGATCCTCACAATGGTAGATAGACAGAGGAGGGGAAGCACGATGCTACGTTGTCAAGAAGTGCACAGTGCGACTAGGAAAGCGCCGGGCCTCTGACTGTGAGAGTTCGCAACAAAATCAAGCAAGTTGTAGAAGATTCGAGGCTAAAAAAATTCATGGAAGCTTCAGAACTTCATTATACATTCCCAAGTAGTTATTTGAAGAGGAGAAACCCTAATTGGTGGCCTCACAGCCTCAAATACAGGGTTAGAACAGCACGGGACTGCATTAGCATACCTTAGGTGCAGGCTTTGTATCTCTTCACAGAGAGGCTTATAGTGCTGATATTGTTGTTCTAAAATGCTCCCTCACTTCTCATAGTCACGGCACCGTGAGTGATGTGACATTTTGAGCCAATTTTGAGCATTTTTGGGTCGTTTTGGACCATTTTTTGCCATTTTTAGGCCAAAAATGCCCTTTTCTGCTCGAAAAAAGCCCAAACGAGCTGAAAAAATCCCTAAAATTGTGGAAAAATCCCATTGGGCTTAAATTTCATCTTGAACCTCATTTTTCCACCGGCAAGCACTCTGGACGCATCTGTTACGTCCGCGCATGAAACCTACTATTTTTGGCCGAGATCGTGGCAAAACGAGCGTGCCACTTCGATACACTTGACATTTGTACATTTCTAAAGCAAAATAGGCATATATTTATGTGAAAAAGCATGCCATGGTGCCACGTCAAGGGCCTTGCTATCCCCACAAGGTATATACAAAGTTGCAACCGTGGCATCTATTTTCCCATATATCGCACTATGTACATCATAGCAGTTGGTCCCACATAGCAAAAGCATTGAGAGTGAGGTAGATAATTTAGTTTCACATTATGCACGTACCACGGCACGACAACGTATCCCCTTCAAACCTGCACATCCTCCAGCATGTGCCACACATAGCTTTTGGAGGTTCAGTCCTCATTTAAGTCAACATACATATCGATTTCATCATTACTTGCAACGAAGTCCAATGCATCATCATCTCTTTCTTCATCCTCATCCATAACATGTTCATCAGAGCCTTCATTTTGACTTTCTTGTGAAACAAAGGGATTTGTATCGCCTCTTCTTTTGAACAATTTATTTCTTTTCCCTACAATGGGAATCTTCATTTCTATACCATCCAACTCATGCAAGGTATAAGTTGCATTCTCGTGTACATGCTTAACCACATAAGGGCCAAACCATCTGAAAGCTTTCTTATCGCTGAATGTTGGTTATCAAGACTACTGTCATACACCAACACCCAAGCACCTTCCTCAATAGCTCTAGGTCTGAGCCTGTGCCTCTTATCAAATTTGTCCTTATTCTTCAACATTGCATCTTTTAAACTTGCTACTGCAAATTCAATATCTTGAGGCCTTCCTTCTAATTGCTTTATGCGCAAAGCAAGAAGGTCTTCCCTACTCATTCCATCTTCCCAAGGCAATACATTCCATGTGGGAATTACATCCTCAATTGGCATTATAGATTTCTGACCATACATCAACTCAAAAGGCATACAACCAATAATTGGGCTATGAGTTATACGATCAGCCCATAAAGCATAAGGCAATAACCTAGGCCACTCTCCCATTTTACCTTTGCAAGCCTTAGCCAAAGCTTTAATGATAGGAGAATGCCCACGTTCTGATTTACCATTCTCCTCAGGATTGTATGCAGTAGTGAGAGTGAGTTTAATGTCCAATCTAGAGAAGAACTCCCTTGCTTTGTCAGCTTTTAACTCATCCTATCCGCTCTTATTTTCCCAACACAGCCATAACGACTAATTACATCATCCAAGAGGAACTTACATATCCCTTTTGTGCTTTTTGTTCTTAGAGCACGACCTTCAACTTGATTAGTTAAGTCTTCTCGTGCAAGCACTATGTATCTCATTTGCCATAAGCCCAATGGCATTATAACCAGATCTACTACCCACTTATAGTGCATAGCCAGTGGGTATGTAGGGTGCAACCCATCACGATGACGTACATTTGAATACATTTGACAAATTTCACAAGACTCCACAAAGTGAGATACATGTTTGTACATACCTTTCCATCAATACCTCTCTTTTCATTTTAGTAAAGGTGGCCTATACCCCTCTATGTCCAGCATAAAGACTCTCATGAAACTTTTTCATAAGCTCATTTTGAGCATCCTTATCATTCACAACTCTCAACGGCATTCCATTTCTTTGTTTTGGATGCTTCCACAAGTATCCATCTTTCAAAAAGTATCCATAGGCTTTTCTACATATTCTTTTAACTCTTGATCTGTCCACCCTTTTTGCCTTGTCAAAGTGCTCAAATAACGTCCAATGAGCAACCAGTCACCTTGATATAGGTCCTCTGTAAATGACTCAAGTGCATTTGACAGGCAAACATGACCACCCTTTGCATAAAGCTAGGATAAAACCTTGTGCCTACATCATCACCCTCAATAACCATGTCTTCTTCATTTTCATATCTTGCTCTCGAAAGCATATCCGCAACTGGATTATCTTTCCCTGCAATATGCTTAAATTATATATTTAAGGACTTTACGTAGGCAATCGATCTCAACATAGCAATGTCAGGAGTTGAACAGCTTGTGATCATTCCAAGAAGAGGTAGACAATCAGTATCCACTGTTACATTTGCACCTATCAAATACTCTTTATCACATTTCACGGCTGTAACTACTCCCATAATTCCCTTTTCACCTGCGGATAATTGCGTTGACGAATACTTAGGACTTTTGCTCCAAATCTCACTACATAACGCTTATCATCTTCATCATCTTTGCCAATCGCCCATCCAATTCCTATGGAGCTAGTATCTACAGTCACAGTCACATGTTTTCCACAATCATAGTTTACTTTCCTTAAGTTGACGACATAAGCAACAACTTTTTTAATTTCCTCATGGCATGTGTATGCATTTCTTCCCATTGAAACTTTTGGTTCTTTCTCAAAAGATGAAAGATGATACAAAGGCTCTGCTACATGTGCATAATGGGGAATCCAGATAACATAAAACACGCATGCACCCAAGAACCTTCGAACCTCAGTGACATTTATACATTTCTCTTTCATTCTTTGAATTACATCAATCTTTGCAAGACAAGGTCTTCTACCATATGGCCCACACATATGTCCCACAATAAGAACTTCATTCACACCAAACACTAACTTTTGCCCAGACAAGGTAAGGTTCACTTCTTCCAACCTTGATAAGATCTTATCACAATCATTGATATGGTTTGCCACATACTTGCGGCACCCCCTTGAGTCCAGAGCCACATCTATATCACCTACATCACATCCTTTGATTGGCACATCATCAAGGAAAGGCATTGTAGTTTGAGGCATACCATTCATCATATGTGCAACTGAATTGGTTGCTTCCTGAGGTAAGGTGCACATCCTTACCAGGCCCAAAGGTGTCCTCATGGTAGTCAGGTCCTTGCTTTCCATTGCTAGTTGGAACTGATCATAACCTGAGTACAAATCTCCCATAGAATATAATGCCCTTCCTGCAAATGCCTCTGCAAATTCATCTACAACTGGCCATGTACCCACATTTCTACTTATCACCTTATTTACAGGTCGCACATCCTGAATAAAGCGTAAAGAACAATTTTTCTTCGGAACTGTGAACCACCTGTTTGAATATGGAGCACAAGAAGGCTCCAAAATACCCATCTTGATCTTTTCATTAGGCAGCTCAATGAGTTTTGGCAAATGAGCCTTTGGAACTGGAATAGGCCTCAAGTTCCAAGGTATGTAAGGGATAGTGAAGATCACCATAGGAGCAATAATGGATGGATCAACACACCCTCTCTCATGAGGCTCAAATGCAAAAGCTTTTCCGTGTTTGGCAAGCATGTCTTCAAAGCATATCTTTTTAGCTTTTGTCAAACTGTCCTCGCAACCAACCTTTAACTCCTTCAAAGAATCCTGCATGAACTTGTGTCCAATCTTGCTTGGGTCACGAAGGCTAGGTTGCAAAGCAGCTTCTTGTTCCATCTTATTTGTGCAATCTTTTGGTAGAGGTAATGCCATTGGTTTCACTTTCTTTGCCACAGACTTATACTTAGTCTCCACTCGTACATCAACACCTTGAGTATTTTTTAAAATCCTCAATGACTTTGTACATTTCTATCGAGCAAACTTTCACAACATCACTTCCCATACACAAATTGAAATCAACTAAAGACTCCAAGTCTTGCATAGTATCCACAAATGAACACTCATCAAACACAACTGCAATGCATTCATCATCTTCTAGCAAACCATTCATCTTCAAACCTCTTTGAACACTATTTACATGTTGTCGTTCACTCCGCTTTAAGTCCTCACACTTTGTAAAAGCAATAGATTCATAGTCTGCTAATCCTAAGAAACCTCTAGAAAATGTTTCGTTTGCATATACATCATGCGAGAACTTTTCTCTTCTCGTACCACTGCAATCCCGCTCTACAATGGTACATGACCAAAACCCCTCATATCTTTGTAGTCCTTGAATTCTTTGTTTGTCTTTGGCAAGGGTTGCTCTCTAAGACTTTCACGGTTCCTTTCATGGTCCACACAAACAGTAGGAAATTGTACTGCACGCTTCCCATCCCTGGTCCTTATCCTAGCATAAGCTGACCCATCGTCCATTACCTTGGTTTCCATGTGAGTAGCAGTGATGTATGGCTGCCCAAGGATAAGAGGGTATGTAGACATCTCCTGTATAAAGAAATTCTTGTAATCTTTCACATCCCCTATAGTCACCTTTACATTTGGACAAGCTCCGTATAGCTCCCCTGATGAGTTGTTTGTTGCACGAATCATCCATCCATGATTTATATCAATTGGCCATTTTCCTTTTTGATAAAGACTCTTTGACATAAGGTTCAGCGCAATATATGGCTCTCCTAAGTCTCCCACTTTTACCAAGGTCTCAGTAGTTGCTCTTGCTCAGTGACTCTTCAAGTAGTAACTCTTGTGAGTGGTCTCGACTTCATCTTTGTCATCCAAGAAGTGAACCTGTTTTACTCCTCCCCTAGACTTGTAGCATCCAACAACAGTTTCATCACCTTACTTGCCATAGACCTGTACTCCCAGTGCATTTAAAGTCTCTTCTTCACCCTGTACATGGATAGATTCAGTAAGAGACTGCCGCTTCCTCTTCATGATATCAATTATCTCTTCATGGAACTCCCTTTTTGCTATTCCAAGGACCTCACCAACGTAAATTCCACCTTACTGTTCAAAATCCTCTCTTCCAAAACTTTTTAAGATATGTTGCTACCTCTATGTCAGATTGGAGCTTGTAGGTTGGACCCTCTGCTTTAGCTTTCGTTGCATCCTTCTTCTTTTCTTTGAAGACTTCTTGCATAGGCACTTCCGGGATAGGCATCTGTTGCGGGGAAGGTGATCTAGGAGGCACTGTGTCATTTTTGCCCCCACTCCTCGTCGCCCGTTTTGAAGGCCCTTCATCCCCACTCTCATGCCTACGTTTCTCTTCGACAATGGCCTCATTGGCTTGACATTTGGCAATGTATGCATGCACTAACAAAGAGTCCACAGGGTCGTTCCAACCTGTTTCTAGCCGAATGCAATCTCCAGCTTCATGTAAGACCTCTTTAGTCATTTTACCCTTCATAGAAGATTCTATTGCTCATGGCCATAGCTCTCCAATCCCATAAGATTCCTCTTCTCCAGTCTTGAATGGTCCCTTTTGCTTAATAGGCTCCACCTTCAGCCCATAGATGGCTGATTCAACCATTGAAATGGCATGGCCAATAGCCATTTCCTCAACTAGCTTCTTTATCCCGCCTTTGCCAAAGTTTGTTCCCAAGTGCTTACCTGTTTCACTTAAGTGAATCTTGCCATCTTTAAAGAAAACAAGCTCCTTTGTCAAAGCATCTTTGAAACTTTCACAATCCCTCCTTCCATGGTTGGTACTATCACACCATATGCATCTATTTACAAATCCTTCTCTATTTTGAGGTCTTTGCCCTATAGATTGGCCTGACGGTTGCCCCTTTTCTTCTAGCCTTGCAAGCTTTAACGTCAATTCTTGCATTCCCTTGACAATGTCGTCTAAGATGGATTTGTCACTCTTTGGAACCATAATAACTGGCTTTATAGGACCCTCGAGAACGCTTGGGGCTTGAGTAGGATTGACTATCATCTTGTCTCTTCGTCGGTGTCTCTTAGTTAGCAGTGAAATTGCATCTTCGACCTCATTCCAATCAGTCTTTAAGCCATGTTCCGCATCCTTATCCTCAAGCAGTAACTCTAACTTCTCTTGAATCTCTTTGCCTCCCGCTTGCAAAAAGAGCTCTGTCTTCTCAGAGTTTAGGGTAGCCTTCTCAGTCCTGATCATAGGGGCGTTTAAATTCCCTTAGCACTTCAGTAGGCGAAAGTCCCTCTTTTGGCCGAACTACCCACTCTAGAAAAGTCCTCTTTGTCACCCTTTCGGAGTCTTCCATGAAATACTCTTCTTTCAAGGCTAATTTGCATTATTCCCAAGTTGCCTCATGCTCATTTCTAATTCCCCTTACATGCTCTCTGATCTCGCGAACCACAGCTAGTTCAAAACTTTGCACCATCTCTGCTTCGAGTACTCGATGAAGCTCCATCTCCTTTACATATCCACAAAGATACTTTGTTACGTCTTTACTGTTAGGTGTAGTGGAATGAATGTTTGAACTTTGCTCAAGATGAGTGCTCCGAACTGTGCTCAAGGTTCCTTTTTACTTACGGAAGGGAGAGCCTACCGTTCCTTTAGTAAGAGAGTGCAATGGACACAAACAAAGTGAATGGACACTGTGAATGAAAGTGCATGAGACTGAGAGATAGAGAAGAGGAATACGACACCAGAGACGTTGTAAAACCCGCCTCTGAAGGCCCCACTCTCTATGGCGAGAGCGGTCTACTTACGATTGCACAAATCTCTACAATGCTTGGACTTGCCGACGATGTCGATGACGATGAGGACGACGACGAGACGGGCTGAAATCTGAAAACTCTAAGGGCTGAAATCTGCAAATCTTGTATCTGTTGAATTCTGACTCTATGTCGATGACGATGTCGATGGCAACGATGCGACGACGACGCGCTGAAAAACGCAGATGCTGAAATCTGCATTTTCCGGGCTGAAACTGTAAACCTTGCGGAAACTGATCGTGCAGCGAGGATCTGCTGCGGGAAGGTGACATCTGCGAGGTTTGGGGGTTCTTCTGCGGTGTCTAAAGGCTGAAAACTGAAAACGCTGGTGGTTCTTGATGTTCCGTCGCGAAGACCTGCAAAAACGTTGGCTTGTCTTGCAGATGCAAAAACGCTAGGGCTGAAAATGGTCTTCTGCTACAAAAACGCTAAGGTTCCTGCTGTCTTGTGGTAGCTGAGGCTGATGTGTTGTGGTTCTGTCGCCAAGAATCTGCAATTGCAAAAACGTTGGCTAATCTGGTCCAAAAACGCTAACCTTCTACTGTGATGCAAAAACGCTAGGGCATCTGGGGTTCTACTGAGAAGTTGCCTGTTGAGCGAGTGCTCCTGCTGCCTCTTCTGCAAGAAAGTACTAGCTCTGGTTTGCTTATATACAAACTTAGCAAAATTGCCAAGGAAGAAACACGGAATGTGACTTCCTTGAATGCATACTTTTCAGCTTTTCATGAAAAATCCGCATACATTTGTGCTCATCCATGAGTGAAACGTGCTTCAACGTACAATATGTCATGCCTAGGAAAAGGGATTACATAAAGGCGTTGACTAAAATATAAGAAACGATCACGAATGAAACAGTCGTACAATACGTGCTGACGAATCAGTTGAGCACATAATACTTCCTGTGAAGATGCTTTGGACCTAGGCTCGAGAGCCAAGATCGGTTCTTCCTCAAGGGGTTCTTTGGACCTAGGCTCAAGAGCCAAGATCGGTCCTTTGTGATTGATCGAATCTGCAATGAGGCTAGCTTCAATAGAAAAAGCATCCACTAACACATCATCCTTGTGAACAATCACATTATCTTCATGCAACTCATCATGCTTGTGAGAAATCACATCTTGATCATGCAAATCATCATGCTTGTGAAAAATCATATCTTGATCATGCAAATCATCATGCTCACCATTATCATTCAAATCATCATGCTTATCGTTGTTATTCAAATCATCATGCTGAGCATTGTCATTCAAATCATCATCATGCAAATCATGTGTGTCTTGCTTTCGAGTAGAAGAGAGTGAGAGAGTCTCCTTTTCCCGAATCTCTTGCATATGTGCCTGAACTTGAGAAAAGAGTCCCAAGAACTCTTTCATGTGTTGGTCGCTCATTTCTTTGACAGCGGCTGCCATTCTTTCTTGGTGTGTGCGCTCCATTTCTGTTTTTCTTTCTGCTCTTCTTCTTGTGTCTCTGCGTTCCATTTCTGCCATTCTTTCTGCATTTCTAGCTTCGCGTTCTAACTTCCTTTTCATAAACATCTGCTCCAACTCCTCTATAGAAGTTAGTGCAATCCTTGACGTAGATGGGGAAGGGGGAGGGTCGGAAAAACCTCCTGGTGGGGAAAATTCTTCTTCGCCTCTCTCATGCTCATCACCTCCAAGCGAAGTATCCATTCCGCTTCGAGTGATGACCATCCACTAAAGTCATGCGTTCTTGTGGTCTTGCGTTCTTAAGTTCACGAGGAACTTGGGTTTTTGGGGGTCTTGAGTTCTTAGGGTTCTTGGGGTTCTTGAGGTTCTTCTTTCGCTTGCAATCTGTGTTGGAGAAGGATCTTCTCTTCACCCGAGTTCTGCTCTTTTCCGCGGGCGCACCCTGTTAGGGAATAAAGGCCTAAGTGCCTTGTACTTATTAACTTATAAGTTAAAAGACTTATAAGTGAGGGGGCCCAAGTGTGAATGGCCCCCTAGTCACTTACTCATATACTCAAAGGTCAAGCCCAAAATGACTATTGTGACTTTTCCCAAACTTCTACGAGTTCTCTCTCTCTCTCACGTATTTTTTCTCTGCCTGTGCTTCTTCTGCGCCACTCTCCTCTTCACCTTCACTCTCATTGCATAGAGTAGCAAGTGGGCTCTCTCTCCTGCTACCCCACACATGGTATCAGAGCTTTAGGGTTTCCAAGAGAGCCATTTTCGCAACACAGATCAGAATTCTGTTCTTGCTCGCTGCGGGAAGGATATTCAACCGTTTTCGATCAACTCTGTCGCAAAGGGATCCTCTCACCGTGTAGAATCGACCTCCGGTGACAGTTTCCCCAAAATTAGGGTTTCAAAAACTGGCGAACAGCAGCCTATTTCTGCTGAAATTGACCAATTTCGGGGTCAATTTGATGCAATTTCATTAGGGCAAGTCTCACAGGTCAATCTTATAGGTGTTTCCACCAACGAGGTTCTGAAAATTCAGCAAAACAGGTGTTTACAGGTCTGTTTTTTGCCCTAAAACAAGGAATTTCAGCAAGCAAATGATGTATACACCTTGTGGAAACCTTTGGTAAGGGTTTGGCAGTGAATGTACGCCGTTTTTGGGGTGATTTCGCGTGAAATTTGCTCGCTGTTTTTCTGTAACAGCAAGCTGTTTTTGCCGGATTGCGCACATTTGGGCGTGTTTAGGTCGGCAAAACAGGGTTTCAGTGCTTGCAATCACTCAGAATGGCTTCTAGCAGTGAAAGTGGCAATTTGTTGCACATTCGCAAGCTTGAAGGGGCCCATAACTTTGCTATATGGAAGAAGCAATGTTATAATGTGATGTTGCAGAAGAAACAGGCGAAACCTATTAAGTTACAGGGTGTGAAACCGGATGATATGGAGGTTGAAGAATGGGAAGAAGTGGACGAGTTGGCTCGCTCCACGATCATGCTTTCGGTGTCTGACAATTTACTCTTCAATGTAGAGAATGAGCAGACAGCATGGGGCATGTGGAAGCGTTTAGACGAGTTGTATGCACAACAGAGTGCTGCCAGTAAAGTGTATTGGCTTAAGAAGCTTATGGATCTCCGCATGAAGGAGGGCACGCACATGTCAGTGCACCTCAATGAATTCAATTCTATTTTCAGCCAACTGACAGAGCTGAAATTCACGATTGATGAGGAGTTCAAAGCTACTTTTCTGCTATGCACATTGCCCGAGAGTTGGGATGTATTCCGGACAGCTCTTAGTAACTCAAGTGCGTCACTTAAGTATACAGATGTAGAGAGTTCTCTCTTGATGGAAGAGATGAACAGGAAGAACACCACAGGTGGGTCTTCTAATGCATTGTACTTGAGAGGCAGGTCTCAACAGAGGGAGAAATCTGACAGTAAGGACAGGGCACGCAGCAAATCTCGTAGGAAAGATGTTGTGTGTCATCATTGTGGAAAGAAAGGGCATTATAAACGGGAATGCTATGAGTGGAAGAAAGAGAAGAACAAGGGTGCTGAAACTGATGCAAAGGACAAGGGACATGCCAAGAAGAGCACTGTGTTGATTGAGGAAATCAATGTTGCTAGTAGTTGTGACAGTGACAGCAGCACTGATGTACTCAATGCCTCTTCTGTGGATGCACATACCCTTGCTATGGGTTCTGATGTGGACATGCATACTTGGATTCTTGATTCAGGTGCCTCCTTTCATGTAACACCTCATAGGGATTGGTTTACACAGTACTCATGTGAGGTGCAGGGCACTGTTTATTTGGGAGACAACTATGCATGTGACATTGCAGGTATTGGCAGTGTCCAGTTTTCCTTTGCTGATGGTATGACTTTTGTTTTGCACAAAGTGCGCCATGTGCCACAACTCAAGAAGAGTTTGATTAGTACGGGGCAGCTAGATGATGCAGGCTATCACACCACTTTTCGTGATAGCAAGTGGAAAATTTGTAAAGGGGCCCGAATTGTAGCCAAGGGTTGTAAATCGGACACTTTGTATCCTTTGCATGTATCTAGTGTGCGTGACCATGTTGTCGCCGTAACCGAGCAGCCAAGTGTTTCTTTGTGGCATGGCCGGTTGGGATACATGAGTAAAAGAGGAATGGAAACTCTGTCTCGTTGTGGTTATTTGCCGTGTTTGAGGTATGCTGATTTTTCTCATTGTGAGCACTGTATTTATGGTAAGCACAGTCAAACACCGCACAAAAGGTCTCTTTCTTTGAAGTCTGACAGGTTGGACTTAGTGCATTCCGATGTATGTGAAATGCCACAGTTGTCCTTAGGGGGAAAGAAATATTTTGTTTCGTTTATCGATGATGCTACACGTAAGGTGTGGGTGTATCCAATACGTGCTAAAAGCGATGTTTTGGATACTTTCAAGAAGTTTCTTGCGTTTGTTGAGAATCAAACTGACAAGAAGCTTAGGTCTTTGCGCTCAGACAATGGGGGGGAGTATGTATCAAAAGCATTTATTGACTTTTGTGCTACTAAAGGTATTAAAAGAGAGCTCACGGCTCCTTTTAATCCCTCTCAGAATGGAGTTGCAGAGAGGTTGAACCGGACTATCCAAGAGAAAGTTCGGAGTATGCTGTCACATGCTGCATTACCTCATGGTTTTTGGGCAGAAGCTGTGCAAACAGCTATTCACTTGATTAATCGCTCACCTAGCAAGGCTTTGGGTGGAAAGGTGCCTGAGGAGATGTGGTCTAGCAAGCCACCCTCATATGCACATTTAAGAGTGTTTGGTTGTGAGGCCTATGTTCACATCCGGAGTGAACTGCGCACCAAACTAGAACCAAAGTCTCATAAATGCATTTTCCTAGGATATGGTGAGGATGGTGAAATGGGGTATAGATTTTGGGATCCCGCATTACGGAAAATCATACGCAGCAATGATGTCATCTTCAATGAGAATTGCATGCACAAACAGCCCACAAAGGTCGAGGAAGTGCGCCGGGTTGTTTTTCGTGAAGATGTTACATATGGACAGCCAAGAAGGCCCAATGTTCAGCAGCCTTTACATGCTGAAAATGGTGCTGAAAATCAGCCATTAGCTGCTGAAAATCAGCCCCAACAAGTTGCCATTGATGCACCATCGGTAGGGGAACAGGTTGATGCTCCTAGACCGCCCGTTGTTGCGATGCAACCGGCTGAACAGCCTGCTGTTTTTGATGGTTTACAGGCTGAAAATCCACCTGTTATGGATCATTGGGTGCGTAGGTCTACTCGGGTGACAAGGCCCCCCGATAGATATGAACCGTCTTTGGACTATGTCATGCTTACTAATTGTGGTGAGCCGTCTTGCTATAAAGAGGCTATGCAACGGGAAGACAGTAAGAAATGGTTCAAAGCAATGGTTTCGGAAATGCAGTCTTTGGAGAAAAACCATACATGGGACTTGGTTGATTTGCCTAAAGGGCATAAGGCTCTGCCATGTAAATGGGTTTACAAGACCAAGGTCACATCTGATGCTTCTTCCAAGTACAAGGCACGTTTGGTTGCTAAAGGGTACAAGCAAAAGCATGGTGTTGATTTTGATGAGATTTTTTCTCCTGTTGTAAAGCTTGCCACATTACGTCTTGTTTTAGGCCTGGTTGCTTCTGAAGATATGGAGTTAAAGCAAATGGATGTCAAAACAGTGTTTTTGCATGGCGATTTGCTTGAGATGATCTATATGATGCAGCCAGAAGGTTTTGTGTCAAAGGGGCAAGAGAAGAAAGTATGTAGACTCTTGAAGAGCTTGTATGGTTTGAAACAGTCTCCCCGTGCATGGTATCACAAGTTTGATACATTCATGAGGTCTCAAGGATACAAAAGAAGTAATTCTGATCACTGTTTGTATATCAAAACGGCAAGTGATGGATCTCTTCTATTGCTGATTTTGTATGTTGATGACATGCTTATTGCGGGTAAAAATGTCACGGAGTTGGATGTATTACAGCAAAGCTTAAAGAATCGCTTTGACATGAAGGATCTTGGTGATGCTAATCATATTTTGGGCATGCGTATCTCTCGAGATAGACCCAACAGGCGTCTGTATCTATCTCAACGAGATTATGTTAATAAGGTGCTACATCGTTTTCATATGGATGGGGGAAAGGCACTTGGTACTCCGCTGCCTCCATATGTAAAACTGACTGCACATGACTGCCCAAACACAGATGATATGCGGGCTGAAATGGCCAAGATTCCTTATGCATCAGCCGTTGGCAGTTTGATGTATGCTATGGTTGCTACACGTCCGGACATTGCATTTGCGGTGGGAGTGGTAAGCAGGTACATGAGCAATCCTGGCAAAAAGCATTGGGAAGCAGTGAAGTGTATCTTGAGATACTTGAAAGGCACTAAAGACTTGTGCATTTGTTTTGGGAAGAGTGAGACATCTGTGCATGGCTTTACAGATGCAGATTTTGCTGGACATCCAGATTGCAGGAAGTCTACCTCTGGATATGTGTTTACATTCACAGGAGGTGTAGTTTCTTGGATTTCTAGACTGCAAAAATGTGTTGCTTTGTCTACCACTGAGGCTGAGTATGTGGCTGCCACTGAGGCATGCAAAGAAGCTTTGTGGCTCATGCGTTTGGTAGAAGAGCTTGGCATTAAGTCACCGGTTCCTGTGCTACACTGTGATAGTCAGAGTGCTATTATGCTTGCAAGGAATCCTGTTTTTCATGCCAAGACAAAGCACATAGAGGTGAAGTATCATTTTATCAGGAGTGTGCTTGATGACAAAAGCATTACACTTGTCAAGGTGCACACAGATGACAATCCTGCAGATCTTTTGACCAAGAGTCTTCCAGCAGAGCGGTTTGCATATTGCCGTCAGATGATGGGTGTTGGATGAGTAAGTGCATGATCAGCTGATGTATCATAGTTAGTTGATTCTTTGATCTCCCAAGGTACATTGCCTTTAGGTGGGAGGTTGTTAGGGAATAAAGGCCTAAGTGCCTTGTACTTATTAACTTATAAGTTAAAAGACTTATAAGTGAGGGGGCCCAAGTGTGAATGGCCCCCTAGTCACTTACTCATATACTCAAAGGTCAAGCCCAAAATGACTATTGTGACTTTTCCCAAACTTCTACGAGTTCTCTCTCTCTCTGACGTATTTTTTCTCTGCGTGTGCTTCTTCTGCGCCACTCTCCTCTTCACCTTCACTCTCATTGCATAGAGTAGCAAGTGGGCTCTCTCTCCTGCTACCCCACACACCCCTTGGCGGCCTTGCGCTCACACCTAGGTTGCTTTTTCCCACCTCACGTCGATTGGTCGGCCGCTAAGTGCACGGTCCGCTCTCAATGAGTGAAAAGAGGCAAAAGGGGAGACAGGACAATCCCCTCTTTCCTGGAATTCTTGTCACTCTTCAAAAACACGATTAGAAATCGACACGCCCAAGCGAACTTGGTTCGTGCGACCGTGAAATGAACGAGGAGACAGGATCTCCCGGCTACACAGACCGCCTACAGATACACATCGAACGAACCACCCAACCATAGCCACCATCCAGCAGCTCCCCCGTGCTGGGGCCAGCGTCCGAGGACGTAGGCGTGCACCTGTAAGACCGAGCGTCCCATACCACCTAGCCTCACCTCCTCGAGGTGACCTCGCGCACTCCTAGCCTCGCGAGCTAACCACTGGCACTCTGCCAGTGGGGGGTCGATAACTGTAAATGAGGCCTTGGCCTCCCTTTTATAATAATAGCCGGCCACACTGGCCATGTTCACACTACGTCCGCCTGGACACTGGACGCCCATCCCGAACGGTATCTGGGCTAGATCTCCTCTCCTGTAAGCGGGACATAACATCCTTCCCCCCTTAAGAACCATTGATGTCCTCATCAATGAAGTGGGGATACTGAGCCTTCAAAGCTCTAACAGGTTCCCAAGTAGCAAACCTTTCAGATTGACCCTTCCATTTAATTAAGTACTCGTCATAAGCCTTTTGACGTGAATGACGGGTACGATGATCTAAAACTGCTTCTGGTTCTCGAGGAATATACTCAGTTTGCATATCTTGCCATACATTTTCCTCGATAGGCACAACAACATCGACTTCGCCCAATTTCACTTTAAGGCGGCTGACATGAAACACTCATGTACACTAACATCCGAAGGAAGAGCCAGTTTGTAGGCAACTTGGCCAATTTTCTTTGTGATCAAAACCGGACCACAATAACTAGCCGAAAGCTTATAATGCTTTCTTGTTGGAATAGTCTTGGAATCCTTGGGTATCTTCAGATAGACCCATTGTCCCACATCTAGAGTCCTTGGAGACCTCTTTTGAGTAGCATAAGTAGTGACTTGATCACGAGCCGTTCTTATGCTATCCTTGGCCAATTCAAGCATTTCCTGCATGTCATACAAGAAATCACGAGCTTTGCGTTCCTTGACTTTCTCTAAGCCAATAGCAATTGGGGATTTAGGCTCGAATCCATACATCAACATGAATGGGCTACATCCAGTAGCAGAACGCTTGCTACTATTATAGGCAAACTCTAACTGTGGAAGATACCTTTCCCAATCAGACTGCCTGTGAGAGACATAGGCTCTCAACATGTCCTCTAACGTCTGATTCATCCTCTCAGTTTGTCCGTCGGACTCAGGATGGTCAGAAGACGACATACTCAACTTCGTCTGAAGATGAGCAAACACATCTCGCCAAAATCGGCCAGTGAACTTAGTATCTCGATCACTGACGATATCCTCTGGCAGACCATACAGCTTATAAAGCTGATCGACAAATAAAACCGCCAACTCATGGCTTTTTACTATCGACTTCGTTGGTATAAACTTCGCCATTTTTGTGAGTCTATCGACCACAACCCAAATAGCGTCATTGCCCCGACTAGTATTTGGCAAACCAACGATGAAGTCCATGGAAATACTTTGCCACCATCTAGGATTTCCAATGGATGTAGCAGGCCAGCTTTCCTAAGGCGCTCCGCCTTATTGACCTGACACTAAGCGCATCTCTTCACATAGCTCTCTATGTAAGAACGCATTCTTGGCCAATAGAAATATCACTTGACCAAAGCCAAAGTTCTCTGGATGCCTGTGTGCCCAGCGCTAGGAACATCGTGGCATTCGCACAAAATCCTTTGTCGAATCTCATCGATTTCCGGCACGCAGACTTTACCATTTCGAAACAATAGTCCACCTCTAATGGAATATTGTCGTTGTCTCGTCTCTCCAGCATGACTCACTTGGATTTCCGGACCACCCAAGCCTGTATGCGAGTCATGCCCCGCTTTGACCTCGTTCCATATCTTGCCAAAATGGCCATCGGAACGACATAGCCCTTGGAGAGAGAGAGAAATCTGTCGAGATTTCAACCATAGACAAGGCATTAACCTCAGGAATCTGCTGAACGCGTCGGCAACTCGATTGCTGGATCCTTTTGTATAACTGATCTCAAAGTCAAACTCTTGCATAAGCTCAACCCATCTAGCCTTCCGGCCTCTGAGATCACCCTAATCACAGACATAGTGCAAGGAATGATGATCTGTCCATGCAACAAATGTAGAGCCATACAAGTAGTGCCGCCATTTCCTCAGGGCGTGGACTACGGCGTAAAGCTCCTTCTCGTACGTTGGATAACACATCTCAGCGTCAGAAAGCTTCTTACTTTCAAACGCAGCAGGACGTCCATCCTGGTATAACGCCGCACCAATAGCATAATAGCTGGCATCCGTTTCAACCACAAACGGTTTGCTAGGATCCACAATGTGCAATATTGGCGCAACAGTCACCAAGTGCTTTAGTGTCCGAAAGCTCTCGTCGAGACGCTCATTCCAGACAACAGGGGGATTACCTTTACGACGAGGACCCGAAGTCTTCGTCCCTTTCACCCCTCCTTTTAAGAGTTGCGTAAGCGGAGTAGCAACTTTAGGGTAATCCTTGACAAACTTGCGAAAGAATCCAGTAAAGCCTAAAAAGGACTTTACTTGGCGTACATTCTTCAGAATGGGCCAATTTCGCACTTTATCCAACTTTTCAAGGTCGACGCGAATTCCATCGCGAGTAATGATGTGACCCAAGTACAGAAGCTCTTTCTTAAAGAATTCACACTTCGAAGCCTTAGCGTAAAGCTTCTCAGTTCTCAGTACTTCGAGAACAGTGCGTATATGCACTAGGTGCTCAGACAAACTTCGGCTGTAGATCAAGATATCATCGAGAAATACAACAACGAAGTTGCCTAAAAATGGTCTCAACAGATCATTCATCATTTGCTGGAACGTAGCTGGAGCATTGGTCAAACCGAAAGGCAAGATCAAAAACTCATAGTGACCATAACGCGTATGGAAGCCTGTCTTAGGAATATCTTCCAGTTTGATCCGATCTGATGATAGCCTGATCGCAGGTCTATCTTCGTAAAATACAACGCTCCATGGAGCCGATCCATCAGATCGTCCATGCGAAGGAGCGGATACTTATTCCTGACACTGAGCGCATCTCTTCACATAGCTCTCTATGTAAGAGCGCATTCTTTGCCATAAAATAATGGGCTTATTCAACCCCATGTAATCCACGCAGAAGCGCATAGTGTTATCCTTCTTTCGAGAAAAGTAACACTGGCGCTCCCCACGGCGATTTGCTAGGCCGAACAAAACCCCTCTCGAGATAATCCTTCAGCTGTCGCTGAATCTCGTCCTCCTCGGTTTTACTAAACCGATAGGGTTGCTTTGAGAAGGGCTGACTACCAGCCACCAGCTCAATGCCATGATCTACTCCTCTCGAAGGCAGCAAGCCAAGAGGTAGATCATCAGGAAAAACATCCTTGAAATCAGTCATGATTTCTCGGATAAAGTTGGATTCGTCGGAATCCCCAAGTTCAACAGAAGAACATGAAACATTTTTACGAAATTCAGTGACAGAAGTACCAAGCACTAATGAATCAAACCAAGCAGATGGTACACATTGATAAAAGTCAACATCAGAAGACTTTATTTCTTTATACATTTCCAAAGCAGTAACAACTGGTATTGCAAAACCATTATTTACAGACTTCTCATTACAAAGCGACACAGATACATGAGGCATGTTCTGCTTAACAAAAACAAGAGAGTGATGTACATAGTCTATATACAATGAATCTTGTTTATCATAAAACCATGGAGTTCTTAAAATAACATCTGCTCTGTCCAGACGCATGATGTGGAAATCCAGGTTCTCTTTGTAATCAGCTAGCTCGAGCGACAAGTCTAGAACCATCCGATTCCATACATCCATATCCACTCCACAAGCCATCTTCACGCGATACTCATGGTCATTGTCCCGCGTCCGCAGGCTCAGTTTCTGCACCAATTTTGCATCCACAAAATTGTGTGAGCTTCCATTATCAAGGAGTACGGTCACGTCGTGACCGTTGATCTTCTCGGGAAAACGGAGAAGATCGTGTTTATCAAACACTTTGGTGCTAAAAGTACAATTAGTGCATGAACTGTGCGCTAAATGATGGATTTCAACTTGAACAATATCAGAGTTACCTGAGACCTCGTGAATCTGAACCGAAGGACGACCTTGCGGTTTCTGCGTCTTCTTCTTCTTGGGGCAATCCTTGATTTGGTGACCCGTCTGGCCACATCCGAAGCAAGCCCCCTTCTTCACTGCATCAACAACTGAAGCATTTCTGGCTTTCTTCTTCTCCTGAGAAGATCTTGGCAGTGATTGGACTTATGCTGGAATCGGGGTCGCTTCCTCGAAGCACCCTCACCGGATTGATGGTCTGCAATTCTTTTCTTCTCATAATTCACTCCATTTATTTAATGGAACGTTGTGGCCTTTGCCACTGCATCCTCGACATCAATCGGGGCTTTGTCCTTGATTAAGGCCCAACAGTAATCTTCATGTAACCCCAGCAAGTACATGTGCACGGCGTGCGTGGAATCCACCTTGCAGAAGGTGAGCGCCTCTTTGAAAGCTGACGTATATTTATCAAAAGACAGAGTTTTCATCGAAAGACTCTGCAGTTTGGCATAAGCTTTCAAAAGGTCCATTTTGGTGAAATCCCTCTTTAATTTTACACAAAAATCAACCCACGTCGTAGGCTTCTCTATCATGTCACGCCACTAGGTAAGCGCCTTACTGCGCAGATAGAGAGGAATCGTCTGAATCCTCCGTTCATCATGTTATCCATGGACATCAAAGTATGTGGTCCATTGGTGCAGCCAATTATTACGGCCAATTCCGTACACTCCTCTTCACCTGAGAAATTTGTAGTTTTGTACGGAATTGTGGCAGTCGGACCACCCTGGGAACGCCCAAAAGCAGCAATCTGCATCCGCAATTGCTGGAGATAGGTTTCCCCCTCGAAAATACGCGCAGTCGTCGACTGAGCCATATTTTCGAGAGTAGAAAGTCGGGAACTGAGCCCCTGTACGGCCCCTTCGAGAGAGGCCAAGCGAAGGTTCGTCTGAACATTCGCGTTTTCCAGAGCGGTAACACGCTGGTCGAAACTCTGGAAAGTACTTGTAATCCATGTGTAGAGAGCATGCGTGAATGGAATTTGGATGTTACCTGGTGCATCGTCACGCTGCACATCTGAGCTGGAGGAATCCATGGCAAAGTGCGTGAAAAAACTGAAGTTTGCACACGAAACCGGGCCTTTGCTGCACCTTTCGGTCGCGAAAAAGTGAGGTTCGAGGAGCTCCACGCGTCGGCGTGAGCATCTGAACGCGAGCATGTGATGGCCAGGCCTGGAAATTGAAGGGTGCCCTTGTCCTTCCTAGGGAAGGGAAATTCGCTTAGTCGGCCTTTGGAGAGGAAGGGCCATCATACACTTCGACTGTCATCATGCAAGGCAAAAATGCACCAACCCGTCACTCAATACCCCTTAATTTTCTCGCACCTATGAAATATTCACTTGCTTTTGTTGTACCTTTCGTTGTTCCATACTTAAGAGAGCTAGCATGTTAGCAAACATACTAGGTATTCTTCCAAAAAAATTCAATTGTTAGAAAATTCTTAGAATATTGGTATATTATACCTTAGCTCTGTCTACTCCCCCTCTCCACCCCCCAAAAGCATCACCCTCAATGTTCACCTCTCTCTCTCTCTCTCTCTCTCTCTCTCTCTCTCTCTCTCTCTTCTTGAGAGCAGTCACTCTAGCCAACATGTGCCACAAGTTGGAGGGACTTTTGTGAGGTGAGGCCCTTTGAGAAAAGGAAGAGGAGAGAGGCAATTCAGTGAGGTGAGTTCCTCAGTGAGGAATGTGTCTTTGTGAGAATGCATATCGCAACAAAGGGAGGGACGACATGACCTAGAAGTTTGTGCAAGGGTAGAGGAGCCAAGATGCAGTTTGAGATTTTCTTGGCATATATCGGCCCTTCAACGTGCATGTTGTAACTACAAGTAGGAGAGATGGGCAGTGGACTGTGGGTGGCACAAATAGAGAAAGAAGTCTACATAGAAAGTGTTCGTCTCTCATGTGAAGCCATAAGGTTTCAACGAACCTTTAAGTACTGGTAAGTATTGTCTCCTAAATCCTCAAGCAATGTCCAATCCTTGCTCCAACTCCATTCATTGTTTTGACTCGTTTCCTTGAGGCTCAACAATGTCTCCTCATGTTTTTAAGAGATTCATGTCCAAACTCAACTGCTTGTTGATTGCTCACAATTTATACCTTGTAGTCACACATGTGCTAGAGGCTAAGACATTAGAGGAAGAGCTTAGAGACCACTAGATTCTAGAACCAACACACGCATGTGGAAGACATCACAAGAGTGGTTGCATAAACCTTTGCATTGCTAAGCATCGCCATTTTGTAGAAAAAGCACAACAAGTGATCTGCAGATCTTGTGTCCTATCGTATTTTGTTTTTTTGAAGGTCTTCCTTAAAAATAACACATTA
Source organism: Adiantum capillus-veneris (assembly GCF_014529385.1). NCBI lineage: Eukaryota > Viridiplantae > Streptophyta > Polypodiopsida > Polypodiales > Pteridaceae > Adiantum > Adiantum capillus-veneris. Next base: position 12,840,983 of record NC_140951.1, on the reverse strand, counting down.
AAAGTGTTATTTGTTCTTTGATTTAGGAGGTGGGACTCTTTTATTTTTTCAGAACTCACATTTGTGAGTATAGTATATTAACATAATCAAAAAATTTACAAAGTCAACAAGCCATGCTTAGACCGATCCATGGCGACCATCCACCATACATCGGCTGAGCACGGAGCCACCCTCGACAAAACTCTCAGCATAAGGGATACAAAAAAAGACCATACGGGGGCTAAGCACTTATATTTTACCACCTTAAAACCTAGGCTTTTTTTCCCCCTGATTTATAAGCAATGCTCAATAGGAGCTGTTTATATTAAAGACGAAAAACACTACAAATGTCATAATAATCAATATCTAATTCTCCTAAATGATTTTCTCATGTTAAACTGATCATTTAATATGGGGAAGTGTCAGGGGAGAAAAAGCTAGAATATTGGTTAAGCTAGCAGACCGGCCACAGTAGGGATCCAAAGAAGGGAAAATAGGGATCCAAAGGGGGGGCCATCTGCAAAAGATCCAGGTGCAACAATGGGCTAAAAAGACCCTAAGGTTCAGCCCATTAAGACTTTCAAAATGCTAAGGTTCCAAAATTTAAGGTTGTGTCCAAAGGTCAACCTTAAGGGAATTGGATGCTTTGTGTGTGTACAAAAAAGTCTTTGCAATCCCTACTTGGGAGGGGGCGAGCCTTGCATGTAGGGGATGAGAGAGAAAGCCACACACACACACACACACACACACACAAGCTCCCTTTACACAAAGGGAATGAGGGACACACGTCAGCTCCCTAGGCCAGATGCCACAAGGTGTATCCAATTCCTATTGGATGGCCTTGGAGGTGGACCAATGAGAATTAGGCTAGAGTAAATCTAGTTTAATTAATTTAAAAACACTTAATAAAAGAACCAATGAGAATTAAGTCCTCTAGAAGACTATTGGACAGTCTCCCAAGGGGTCCAATGAGAATTCAGCAGCCCAATGGCTTGCCTGATTCCTATTGGCCAGGAGGCAAAGGGGTCCAATGAGAGTTTAGTTGAATTATTAAATTACCTAAAGCTCTCACAAAAGGGGAAAGGGGGACACATGTCAGAAGGCTATCACTTATGCTGCTTAATAGTCATTGGCTAGTCCTGGGGAGGTCCAATGGGAGGACAGCAAGAGCAATTAGCAAGAGGGCTCGCCCAAGAGAGAGAGGGGGCTGATTTTTGCAAGGCATTATCACACACACACTCTCTCACACAGTCTATGTGAGAAGCAAGAAAAAGACTATCTCTTCCCAAGCTTTCATGGAGAGCTCATAACCTACTCCAAGCTTGTGAGATAGAAGCCTACATCGACACACTCTTGGAATGTGGATGCAAATCCAACCAAGAGCCAAGCTTCAATGCATGCTCATCTCCTCTACCATGCTAATTACTAAGCTAAGCTATGCTAATATGAGTGATTATGTGAGGAGATGTACATCTTTCTCGTAAGATACTCCTTCCTCTCAATCTACTCTCATACCCTGCTAGCTCTCACCATCTTTGAAGGTGTGTGAGGTCTTGGGTCTAAGACCGGGGATAATTGATGTTGTGTTTACTAAGTGTTTTGCTTAGTGCATGAAGCTTTCATCTTCATTGCACTAGCTAGTCTTGAAGGAACACAAAGAATTGTATTGTACAATGTCTCTCTTGATGGGAGAAACCATAATACAAAGCCTTTTGGAGGGGGGACCGGCTCCATGCAAATCCGGTCCTTAACTGTCGTCAATAGTTTAATTTCTCTCTCTTTTGAAAGTATTGTTCATGCTATCTAACTAGGTGTCATGCTTTTTGTTGCTCTCTCCACCCAAGCACTCTTGTAATTCTCATTAGGAATCTATTCTAATGAAATGCCCACTATGTTCATGCTAATTTCCGCTACACACAAGTTTTTAAGCCATTAAATGTTACAACAAACGTCTTAGCTTTTACAAGGACTCACAACCCACCATTGCAAACCATGACAACCCATGCACATCACATGCCACAGGGAGCACAAACACCATAGCGACAAGGCTTTAAAAATATTCGGATAAAGATCTCGAGCAACAAATGCCACCACATCGGGATGCTTTCCAGCCCACCTCAACATGTCCAATGCACAAGAAGACAAAACAAAGCATGACAATGGCAAACCATAAGCTACGAAGAGAAACTTCCTACCACCACAAGGCTCAAACTTAAACCAGTTGATCCCGAATGCAACACATCGGAGTTACACGGTACCCTTGGAACTTAGGCTCAAGTTTCAGCTAAGCAACCTTAAATTTTGCTATTGTATAAAATTTGTCTTTGAAGGGCATTTTCAAAACGTGCGCGTCCTAGTGAAGGCTTATTTTCAAAGGACCCATCCATCAAGAAGGGGTCTCTGAATGGCATGCTCTTCACCGGGAAGGCCTATCACAAAAGTGTCGTGCATGTGCAGGGCTAGACCCCTAAGGGTGGGAAGGGTTGCAATTTCCAGCAATGGTGATGGCGGGAGCGCAGGAGCGCGAGCAGGTGAGAGAGAGTAAGCTGGGGAGAGAAGCAGGAGAGTCTAAAAACTCATTTCTCTGTAACTTACACGTCTTTGTAAGTGATTTTTGTAATAAGTTGTAGGGTTCACGCTTTAACTTAAAAAATTAAAGTCTCCATACAATATTTTAATATAAGTGTCCTTGGCCATAAAATAATGGGCACCCCTTGTTTAAAAAACATCAACGCAAACAAAAAAAAAGAGGCTGTCCGCTGGTGATGCCGCGTGGAGGTTGCGAAGGAAAGGAGGGGACGTGTGGTTGCCCGTGGCCAGCACGCACAAGGGCCTCCAGCAACAGACGAAGGAAACTCCAAGTAGGAGCCAGCGTTAAAAAAAAAGTCCACGTTGGAGAGCCATAGAGGCAGCGCTGCAGAGAAACCCACACTACAGGAGAGAGGTATCTCACTCATTTCATCTCTCTCTCTCTCTCTCTCTCTCTCTCTCTCTCTCTCTCTCTCTCTGCGTTTCACACAGAGATTGAAAGAGTTACCAAATGCTGGATTTTAATACAAAATCAGTAAATTAAGGGTAAATACACTGATTTTCATCGAAAACCAGTAAATTCAATAAAAAACCTTGTGCTTTTCAGCACTCCCCCTTTTAAATCGCTGAATCTTATCAAAAATCAGCGAGCTGTCTGTTAAATTTCACCTGCAAACATGCTCAGGAGAGGAAAAATGATTAATTAAATAACTATTCCTACAAATTGCATGAAACAAGGACTATCCGACTCGAACCTACCCGTAGGTGTGCGCAGTCCCTCGTGCAGCCAAGCTGGCTCTAATACCATGAAACGAACGAGGAGACAGGATCTCCCGGCTACACAGACCGCCTACAGATACGCGTCGGACGAACCACCTGACCATAGCCACCATCCGGCAGCTCCCCCGTGCTGGGGCCAACGTCCGAGGACGTAGGCGTGCACCTGTAAGACCGAGCGTCCCATACCACCCGGCCTCACCTCCTCGAGGTGACCTCGCGCACTCCTAGCCTCGCGGGCTAACCACTGGCACTATGCCAGTGGGGGTCGATCATGAAACGAACGAGGAGACAGGATCTCCCGGCCTCACTAGCCGTGTTCACACTACGTCCGCTCGGACACTGGACGCCCATCCCGAACGGTATCTGGGCTAGATCCCCTCTCCTATAAAAGCAGGACATAACAGACCGCAACAAGCAAAAAAATCCTTGTGATTCTTGTGGTTCTTTCCTTGAGTTATACAGAACACTACCAAAGCTCTGATACCAATGTTAGGTGCAGCCGAATGAATGTTTGAATTTTGCTCAAGATGAGTGCTCCGAACTGTGCTCAAGGTTCCTTTTTACTTACGGAAGGGAGAGCCTTCCGTTCCTTTAGTGAGAGAGTGCAATGGACACAAACAAGGTGAATGGACACTGTGAATGAAAGTGCATGAGACTGAGAGATAGAGAAGAGAAATACGACACCAGAGACGTTGTAAAACCCTCCTTTGAAGGCACCACTCTCTATGGCGAGAGCGGTCTACTTATGATTGCACAAATCTCTACAATGCTTGGACTTGCCGACGATGTCGACGACGACGAGACGGGCTGAAATCTGAAAATTCTAAGGGTTGAAATCTGTAAATCTTGTATCTGCTGAATTTTGACTATGTCGATGGCGACGATGCGACGACGACGCGTTGAAAACGCAGATGCTGAAATCTGCATTTTCCGGGCTGAAACTGTAAACCTTGCGGAAACTGACCTCGCAGCGAGGATCCGCTACGGGAAGGTGAGATCTGCGAGGTTTGGGGGTTCTTCTGCGGTGTCTAAAGGCTGAAAACTGAAAACGCTGGTGGTTCTTGATGTTCCGTTGCGAAGACCTGCAAAAACGCTAGGGCTGAAAATGGTCTTCTGCTGCAAAAACGCGAAGGTTCCTGCTGTCTTGTGGTAGCCGAGGCTGATCTATTGTGGTTCTGTCGCCAAGAATCTGCAATTGCAAAAACGCTGGCTAATCTGGTCCAAAAACGCTAGCCTTCTGCTGTGATGCAAAAACGGTTCTGCTGAGAAGTTGCTTGTTGAGCGAGTGCTCCTGCTGCCTCTTCTGCCAGAAAATGCTAGCTCTGGTTTGCTTATATACAAACTTCGCAAAATTGCCCTACCTACTTTTCAACAAAAGTCACTTAAAAATAATAAGTGAAAAATGTCAAAAATAGGGAAAATAGGCTAAATGCACTGGAAAATTCCCTGAAGGATTCTGATGGGAATGCTTATGATCATGCTGTGTGCAACCAGAGGATATGCATCTACACTAAGTGCCTGGGCATGCACGGTCTACGAACAGACTCACAAAAGTGTCAGATCACTTCTAACTCTAGACTGACTGGCCTGACTGAACCCTTGTCGTGCTGTAGCTTGTCCACAGATACATAGGGTTGGATGTGTCACGTGACATTTACCTTTAAATTGGTCCATTTTCTTCACCACAAATTGAAGCGCTTTAGTTGAGGAAAGCTCCCTCCTTTCCGCAGCTTGCTGCTACTCCATAAACATCACAAAACCTTGAAACATTTGCATTGTGACAGGATCAAACCGAACCCCCTGTTGTTCTTGTTGCTCCATAGCTTTAAACCTTTGTTTTGATACCTTCAATGAAGCTTTTGAACCCTCACCCTAGCCTACTTCACGTGGGGTTCACCAAACTTGTGTCAAGAAGTGCGCAGTGCGACTAGGAAAGCGCTAGACCTCTGACTGTGAGATTCGCAGGAAAATCAAGCAAGTCGTAGAAGATTTGAGGCTAAAAAACACACTAAAAAAGAACAAAACTCGAGCCATGAAAGCTTCTTTTTGAAAAAGAACCATGATCAACTCAAAACTCTTGTGTGTGTGATGATTTGGTGTAGCCTCACTGCCAATTGCACAATTGCAGTGCTCTTTCGCCCTGATAAAAACCCTATACAAACGCTTCAATTCTCCGTAGTGGCCATTTCATGGAAGCTTCAGAACTTCATTATACATTCCCAAGTAGTTATTTGAAGAGGGGAAACCCTAATTGGTGGCCTCACAGCCTCGAATACAGGGTTGGAACAGCACAGGACTGCACTAGCATTCCTTAGGTGCAGGCTTTGTATCCCGTCATAGAGAGGCTTATAGTGTTGATATTGTTGTTCTAAAATGCTCCCTCACTTCTCATAGTCACGGCACCGTGAGTGATCTAGCATTTTAAGCCATTTTTTACCATTTTAGGCCATTTTTAGCCCAAAAATGCCCTTTTTTGTCCGTAAAAAGCCCAAACGAGCTGAAAAAAATCCCTAAAATTTTTGGGAAAATCCCATTGGGCTTAAATTTCATCTTGAACCTCATTTTTCCACTTGGTAAGCACTTTGGACGCATCTCTTACGACTGCGCATGAAACCTGCTATTTTTGGCAAAGATCGCCCGCATTGAACTTTCTAGGCAAAACAAGCGTGCCACTTCGATACACTTGACATTTGTACATTTCTAAAGCAAAATAGGTATATTTATGTGAAAAAGCATGCCATAGTGCCACGTCGAGGGCCTCGCTGTCCCCACAAGGTATATACAGAGCTGCAACCGTGGCATCTATTTTCGCATATATCACACTATGTACATCATAGCATTTGGTCCCACATAGCAAAAGCATTGAGAGTGAGGTAGATAATTTAGTTTCACATTATGCACGTGCCAAGGCACGACAACGTATCCCTGAGAGGGTTTTACTGGACTCTACACTCAGAGATCGAGTGGAAGCTCTTTGGACAGAGGGCTTAGACATGCAGGACTCTCTGCTCACACAGTGGCCTCTGGACTTGCTCAGCTTAGTCTGGTTTTTCTTCAAGAGTCCATGGCCCGCCTGGCAACAGCGAGAGAGGAGCAGCAGCGTCTCTGACGGGGCGTTGCTTCCTTGCCGACGATGTAGGAGCAACATCCAGACAGCCCTTGGTTGGAGGAGCAGTTGCAACAAGCCATGGCACAGCAGGTTTGGCTTCGGATTCTTCAGCTGATGCCTGTAGTTTCCACAGCCAGCCAATACACTTGCAATGTTGCAGCTTGGTCCACACTTACGAAGGATGATTGTGATACGGGAGGGCCAGCCTACACTTCAGCCAGCCACAGAGCTAATTCCTCACGAGTGGAGCAGAGATAGACAGTTGTGATGGGAGCTCATTTGCAATCTGACATTGTGGTTCATGATTCATCTAGCGAGCCTGTTGCTTCCGCATCTTCAAGGCTCGACCCATCCCCCCAGCAACGACTGTCCACGACATTTGTCTGGAGCTGGTCCATACCCTCAGGAGCCACTATGAGAGACTTCAGGGTAGCTCCGACCGCATGTGGGAGCGCCGAGAGGCCTTCTTGAGACTTTGGGGCCCAGGGCCATTCTTCACCATGATTTATGGCCCACCTAGATGGTAGTACCGTCCACCAGTGTGGTTATTTCCTCCCCCCATTTCCTGATTCACCTTCATTGTATATATCATGTCTTTTCATTGGGTGAGTCTTCCCACATGTTGATGTAGCCCTCTATCATAGAGGCAGTTTCTAGCCCTTTGGGCAGTTTTTCTTAACTAATGGAAGAACTTTTTTCTTGGGAAAAAAAAGATTAGATTGCCACACATACCAAAAGTTAAGCGTTGAGTCAGCTATTTCCCAATCATGATCTGGATAAGCTACGCATCTGTTGATGAAGACAACAAGTTGTGTAAGCCATGTTAATAAAAGGTTAATGATGACCAAAAACAAATATTCACTAAAAACTACTGCACTGCAATAGCCATGTCAACATATTGAAGGCCCTTAACAAGTATAATCACCTTAAAAGAGCATCAGTAAGGATGAATGCCTCGTGGCTACCTGCTGTAATAAGCATAGGTGCCTGTTAAGGTGCATTAACAAGTTATGTCAAATACTCGACAATAAACAGTGATAACAACACCCTTCTCTTCTGACGCTCAGAAACATTAGGAACATATCCGTTTAAAGGTAGACCAAACATCTCATTTGCAACACTTTTCTGTTTTAGAAAAGGAAAGGAAAAAAAATGTACAAGTTCAAGTCTCAAGATACTATTGACAATCTAACTAAGACACTCATCCTTTTGCAGGGATTTCAAACCCATTACCTATCACATGTTAATGGACACTACTATCTATGATATCAAGTAAAACTTCCATGTCATGAATAACCACATTTACCTAGATGAATGCAAAACTTCAACTTCCAGGTCTTCAAATCAAATATAACACAGAAACATTCATGTGAACAATGACGCATTCCTTAAAAAAGAAATCAACGCAATCTTTGAAGCCTATTACCTTGATGTCTCTATTTGTCCAAACACGAAGTGCACAATCACTGAAACATTGTGGCTATTAAGAGCTACAACACCCTCACTCACATTTACAGAGCCCTAACAGCAGACGCAAGCTAAGAACCTTCTTTGATCTGATTTTATCGAATAGTGGTTGTTCCAAGGTCGTTGGTTTTTTTTGAACAATAGACAGGACACTTTGACATCAAAAAATGTGATAAAACCACAAAACCAGGACATGTTGATATGCGGAATGCTACTCTCTAAATCCTAACCTGCATTAGTCTCTCCAACTATACCACTGTGTCATGCTCGCTGTATTATTGAAAAATCTATGCACATCTTTCTGAGGGCTCCCCAAAAAGGAAGATAAGGAAATGCTAGCTGCATCATTTAAAGGCCAGGAGCCGCAATAGTCCAGCAACAATATTGAGAACGTATGTCCCAGTCCCTGGTAGTAACCAACAAAAGGTACCCAAGCCAGTGTAACCTATATCTGAAGTAACCCAAATTCATTTTTAGACCCATATTTGTATTAACTCCTCCATCGTAGTTGAATTGTCCATGTACACAATGACATCAAAACTCACTGACACAACAAATAGAGTATAAAGAAGAAAAAATGCATTTCTGCTTCCAGAGCTTCAACTTTATCTGGAACCTTTTGAAAGTTTTCAGCCTGACTCTGATACCAAAAGGTTTATGAAAGTAGCAACATGCAGCAGAAAAAGACACACAATTACAGGCAGAAAGTATTGATAGATAACAAGGCATAGTCCAGTTGAAACAGCAGAAGCAGTAAAGCAGTTTTGTTTTCTTTTTCTTTTCTTGATGCAACTAGAAATGTACCTTTATACTGCATTAGAGGCTTCAATACACACACACTCACATGCACACAGACGATACACCTAAGTGGATACAGGACACCTTTAATGAAGGTTAAGTATACTCTCACGGAAGTCATTCCCAACACAATATAACAAACAGTTCCATCATGCATAGTATTATTCACTACATACTACCACATTCCCACTAGCATCATCAATGTCAAATAGTGGGCGTCAAACAGTGGGAGTACCAAATACCCAGATCCCACACAAGCAATCGCTGCCATGCAACAAAACAAGCAGCCAACATTAACAAATATTATTGACAATCAAAAACTGCAGCAATACAATCAACAATCTCAATATATAATATATCCAAACATACCGCTTGACCAATTTCTGCAAGCAAACAAGCCAGTCCACTGATTGCACGATCATTTTTGTTCTCTATTGCAGGTAGCAATAAGGCTTCTTTGAACCATTGCATCCTAAGAACCAGAACCTGGGGTAAAGCCTAAAGGAAGCAAGAAGAGAAAATTTTTAGCAAAAAAGATCTCTCTCTCTCTCTCTCTCTCTCTCTCTCTCTCTCTCTCTCTCTCTCTCTCTCTCTCTGGCCGATCCGAGCCTCTATTCAGAGGGCAGCCTACCTTCCGAGATATCATGCACTCTCGAGATCAGAGACAACGGAGGCGCTTCATGCTAGAGATAAAGAGGCACAAGGACACACTTCTACAACCACCTACAGAGACCCCGGGGCTGGAGACAATCACAGCTTACAGATTTCTTTCAGAGAGCTACACCCCTTCCACTCCCAGACCCACCAAGGGAGTGACCCTTCAGCAGGCTGCGGCGAGCCAGGCCCGACGATGCCCGCGGGCGACCAGAGGGCAGGCCCCACTACTCCACCTCACACAGATCGATGAGATCCGGACTCGAGCACATCGAGCTGCCAAGGAGAGACGAGCAGAGATGATGGCTAACCCAAAGGCATTCATCAGGGCAGCCCTTGCTCCCTACCCTCCCATGTACTACATTTTACACCCCCCCATTTGCACAAGATAAAGCTAGCTAGATTGATGCATTTGCATGGTTGTACTACCCTCAGCATATAGGCATGCACATATCCCTAGTACTAGTGCTCCACCCATCCCCATAGATTTCATCACCCACCAGACATCCTTCTCTCTTTCATTTTGTACCGGTCTGAACTATTTTGTCTTTTCCAATAGACAGAAGACATACACATGTATACTTGATTTGCCTCGTGTTAAAAAGCTCTCTCTCTCTCTCTCTCTCTCTCTCTCTCTCTCTCTCTCTCTCTCTCTCTCTCTCTCTCTCTCTCTCTCTCTCTGTGTGTGTGATTCTCTTGGCCTCACCGTAATGGATCCACTTGAAGAAGACCCTGATTCTTTGGGCCTCACCGTAAGGGATCCACTTGAAGAAGACCCTGCACAGGACACGGAAGCCGCCAATGTCTCACCTGTTTGCAAGCCACGAGCAAAGGCAACCTTCGTGCTCACGAATAAGCAGATGGCGCAGATGGAGAGGGAAATGAAGGAGTGGAAAACAGAGATGGAAGGATGGTGGAAGGAGAAGGCCAACTTACTCCAGATGGTCTTCAATGAGGGCGCACAGTGGAAGAAAGAGAAAGAGAGCCTTAACGCAGAAATACAGACACTCAAAGAAGAAGTCTCAACCCTCAAACAGGAGAACCCAAACGCCGAGATACAGGTACTCAAAAAAGAAGTCTCGGCCCTTAAACAGGAGCTTGCTGATAGAGTAAGCAATAGACTAGAGGAAGGCGAATTTCAACCCTCGGTAATTGATGAAATCAAGGAAATTAAGAAACAGGTAAGGATGATCACCGAGGAAGAGAAACTGAGTGTGGCAAAGACATCTTCATGGGCGGAGATGATAACAAGGACACAGAAAAAGGCGAACGAGGCTGAAAAATGGATTGAGGTCGCCAAGAAAGGGAAAGGTCAAGAAACTCCTTGTACACCGACGCTTATCAACATGACTCTCGAAGAGGAACAAAGAAGGCGGATGCGGGCACTACATGTGAGAGTGATCGGTCTCAAAGACATAAACAATGTGAAGAAAGAGGTCACAAGCCTTACATCCATGATGGGGATGGAAAAGCCTCTGCACACAAAGGCATGGAGGGTAGGTAAGAAAAGTGATGGCACGGGTGAGTCTTCAAAGGGGAGAGCTCTCATACTACGCTTTCCCTCTATGCAAGAGAAGAAGGAATTCTTGAGGAAGAGGCCTACTCTCAAAAAGACAGGAATTTTCCTCGGTGATGACCTGACTCTCTCACAGCTCGCACATATGAGAGAGGTAATGCCAGAGATTACAGCGGCAAGGGAGAAGGGAAAGATAGCCTTCTACAGAGATGGACGGGTGGTGATTTTAGAGCGGCGTACTGCATGACGGTGCGAGACCTATGGGACCACACTGAAGATGGCTACCTGGAACTGTAATGGGTCTATGAGGTTGGACGTGGGCGCATTTGAGGAGAGTTTCAAAGACAAGGATATTGTGTTCTTCTCAGAGACTCATCAGGCCCCTGGACAGGTAATGCCACATGTGGTGGGATACAGATCGGAAACCGCTCACAGGACAAATGCGAGATCTGAGCACGGGAGTAGAGGTTCAGAAGGAGTAGCAGTGCTATTCAGAGAGGAACTACAACCATTACTACATATTGTACGAAGAGATGATCATGCTAGATATATGTGGGTGAGACTGAGACCTGACACAGGTCGATTCCTATATATTGCCATATGTTACTTTCCTCCCAGTACATCAATGTATGCCGCATCCAGAGGGCAGGCGCCTTTCTCTATCCTAGATGATGACATTTGGGAGTTTTCTAGGGATGGTGATATCATTCTCCTAGGGGACTTCAATGCCCGAACTGGGAACTCGAAGACCGTCTTCTACGACACTTCAGATGAGATGCTTAGAGAGCTGAATGTGGGTGAATTGGGGCTTGACAGATGCTCAGATGACAGAGAGCAAACGGAGTATGGGAGATACCTCATGGAAATGACGACTACACATGGATTAGCCATACTTAATGGCTTACATCGATTTCCTGGAGCAGCCGGTTTCACATGCTTTCCACATAGACATGGGGCCAGTACAGTGGGTTATGTTATGACACAACTGAGCTTTATCCCCTGCATTCACGATTTCACAGTGGGAGCCAGGCCAATGGGCATAGCAGTAGACCATGCTCTCTTGACACTATCCATTAAATTTCAGTATAGTACAACCCAGACATCAAGAGGCAGGTCACACACTCGCTATACATTTACTCCAGAGACTGATTTCGTTTATTCAGAGGACATATGGCACCTTCTATTGGAAGGCACATCTGGCACAAATGGTACAGGCCTCTCAATGGAGGAGTGCACCACGCTACTGACTAAGACATTGCACGGGGCTGCATTACTGGCATACCCACACACTCAGCCGGGCAAGAGACGACATTCTGGGAGCATGCCCCAAAATAGTTGGTATGATGAAGAATGCAGAGAGATGAGAGACCAGCTTCAGAGGGATCTTCTTTTAGGAGTCATCACTTACAGACAGTCTCGGATTGCTTTCCGACGCCTTGTGCGACGGAAGAAGCGAGCTTACCTAGCCCAAATGGAGTAAGACTTGTATCAGATGTTCTTGAGTAGGGACTCAGGAGAGGCATGGCGTCTCTTCCATGAGCGCTCCCCTCCCCCAGTGATTACTTCACCTGAGGTGTGGGGCCAATATGCGACATCATTATATACGGTTCCTGGACAGGAACCCCTTCCAGACCCTACCAAGCCTTGCCCAGCTACGAGCACTTTTATTACACCTGAGATGGTGCAAAGGGCCATTGACACAATGAAGACCGGGAAGGCATATGATCATGACGGTCTAGTATCAGAGCACTTTATACATGCCAGGGATATGTTGATGGACGTTCTCGCAGTGTTGTTCAATCGTGCCATGTGTGAGGGATTACCTGAGACTTGGAGATTGTCTAATATTGTGCCCATCTTCAAGGCTGGTGACCCTACAGAGCCTGGGAACTACCGCACTATCATGGTTGGACACACATTGGCGCGGTTGTATGCATCCATCCTGGAGCAACACTTGAGTAATTGGGCAGAGGGCGAGGGGGTACGAGCAAAGGGTCAAGCCGGCTTCAGGAGGGGTTTCTCCACTCTTGATCATATTCTGACACTCAGGGCAATCATTGAGGAGGGCAGAGCACATGGGAGACGAATATATTGTAGCTTTGTGGACTTTCGTAAAGCATTTGACATGGTACCAAGAGCTCGATTGATGCGCAGACTCCAGGAGATGGGGGTGCCCATAGAGGTGATTTGGGGGATTATGGCTTAGTACAGATCAGTGATGGGACGGGTACGCACTCCGGAAGGGGTATCTGATTTACTTCACTCTACCATTGGAGTGAAACAGGGCTGCCCATTGTTTCCTACTCTATTTTGTATGTATGTTGATGAGGTGTCTGATTACATCGATAGAGAGGGTGACAGAGGTGCACAGCTGGCAAGGACGTGGATCCCATTGTTGCTATATGTTGATGATATTGTGCTGATATCTGACTCACCAGAAGGTATGCAACGACAGTTCGATGCACTACGTAATTTTGCAGAGGATAGTGGATTGTGTGTTAACCTAGGGAAAACCAAGGTTATGGTGTTTAATACCACACCGCAATGGGTCAGGAGGAGATTGTGGAGTATACAGATGCATACACTTACCTGGGGGAAGTCTTTACTGGGCCGAGATTTTCCTTGAGAAGAGCAGCAGAGACTAGACTAACTAGAGCTGGTGCAGCTCTGGGAGGAATGGAGAGGATGTGTTCACAAGTTCAGTTCCAGGAACCTAGGACAAAGTTATGGCTCTTTGATACTTTGGTTGCCTCTACTATGTTATATGGGGTGCAGGTTTGGGTACCTTCCATAGGCCAGGATGGGTGGAGGCGTATGGAGAAGCCCCTAGTATCTATGATCTCTCGGCTGATTAGAGCCAAGGTTTCTGTACCGCATGATATCATTCGAGCGGAATTAGCTGCCCCCCCTCTAGAGATTGAGGCGCTCACAAGATCAGTCTCCTTTGTACACAGTCTGTGGGATACTACCAGAGACAGATATGCAAGGGTGGCTCTAGAGTGCTCCAGACACTTATCTTAACGGGGATACATCATGCTGGTATGCTCAAATGACATCATGGTTTCAGACACATGATTTCACCATGGACAGGTTGCCTCCTTTTCAATACTCTCTTCAGGCACCCTTGAGGTCTCTGACACGGGTAGAGATTAATAGACTCATCCGTCAGGATTTGATCCAGTTGGACACGAGGAAGACATGGATAGAGCCGTTACAAGAGTTGGGCACAAAGATGGCTTTCTATAGAGAGCATCTTCTCCACCTCACGGGGGATGGGTTTGTCATTCGACCTAGCTATATGGACACGCATCTTTCGCACGGTTTGCGTTGTGCCATTGGCCAGATACGCACGTCCTCACATCAGCTCGAGATTGAGACTGGCAAATTCAGAGGGACACCAGCAAATAACAGAATATGCCGCTTATGCCATCTAGAGCGAGAGACAGAAGTACATTACATATGTCATTGCACAGTGTACTATGAGATACGAGGCCGTTTTCACTGTCTATTCAGAGAAGGTTTTGGGCCTCTATCTAGGGTCATGAGTTATGAGGATCAAAGATGTCTTGGGCTTTATCTACTTGAGTTACACAAGCATAGAGAAACCTTACTGAGGAGAGGTGAAGAGAGACATCCCCAGAGACAGATCACAGATTTCTTTACACCAGATACTGTACACCCAGAAGAACAGACAGAGGAGCAACCAGCGACGGTGGAGAGGTCTACCCGCACTACTGGCATTCTCATAGACCAAGCATTGGAGCTAGGGAGATCTAGACGACCCGAGGGAGGAGAGGAGCTACACAATTTCGAAGGAGGCTATGGCAAAAGATTCAAGCCATACTCTTTCGTCGTCCAGAGTGCAGATGAAGATGGATCTCTACTCCCCTCCCATATTGTCTTCAGATTGTATTGCTTAGTTTAGGATCCCGCAGTATTTATATTTTGTTATCCTAGTTTAATTTATTTTGTTAATCTGACTTTGTATCAGATACACCGCATTGTAACTTTCTGGTCTCATAGGTCACTTTGGCCTTTTAAAGACGTTAATATAACATTTCATTTCTCTCTCTCTCTCTCTCTCTCTCTCTCTCTCTCTCTCTCTCTCTCTCTCTCTCTCTCTCTCTCTCTCTCTCTCTCTCTCTCTCTCTCTCTCTCTCTCTCTCTCACGCAGGTGTTGCAGTCCCCGCAAGTCGTTCGCTGCTTCAGCAAGTGTAGGGTTTCGTGTGTTGCTGCACGGGCAAGAGGTGCATGGTTCACAGCCTGTGCAGAACATGCAACAGAAACAGAGCGCGCAGGGTGCAGAGAGTGTGCAGTCAACAGAAGCCGCACACACCAGATTTTCAGAGCGAGCATATTTCAAAACCTGCAAACCTGGTTTTTCAGAGCATTCAGAAAATTTAAAATCCAGAGCAAAGAATTTCAGAAATTCAAAAAAATTAAAAATTCAAAAATTCAGAGCAGAATCTGGGGGGGGGGGGGGGGGGGGGGGGGGGGGGGGGGGGGGATTTGTATGCGAAATGTATGCTTGATACGGGAGAAAATGTATGCATAAGTGTGGAAAGTTCTGGAAACAGCTGTGTGTTTCGTGTGGGCATCTTGTGATGGAGGTCATGAGCGCAGACCCAGCACTTCCCGAGAGCTCTAGCCCCTTCCCCTTGAGTGGTTTGCATGCAATGGCATCACCAACAATGAAGAAATCAACTTTTATGGCTACTAGCAAGAGGTTAGCAAATGTGGAAAAGGAGATGAAGGTGTACAAGACAGAGATGGAAGAGTGGAAGATGGAGAAGGCGGTCTTTCTTCAGTGGAAAATCAGCGAGGCCGAGCTTCAAACTGTGGAGAAAATGGAGCATCGGACCGAAATTGAAGACCTCAAGAATCAAATTTCAGCCCTCAAGAGAGACCTAGCCGAGGCAAGAGCCCATGGTGGACTAGAAGAGGGAGAAATCCAACCCTCAGTGATAGAAGAAATTAAGGTAATCAAAGAGCAAATGCAAGCCATTAAGGAAGAGGAGAAACAACAGGAAGCAAAAACGTCTTCATGGACAGATACAATTACCAAAACCCATAAGAAAGTGGAGGAAGCGGAAAAGTGAATTTCGGTAGCAAAGAAGGGCAAAGGCAAGGAGGTATCAATCCCCACTCCCACCATCATGAACATGACACTTGAGGAGGAGCAACGAAGAGTATGAGGGCTTTGCATGTGAGCGTTACCGGCCTCAACAATCGGGACAAAATTGATGAGGAAGTACAGGAGCTCATGGTATTAATGGGGATGCGCATGGAGAGTTGGTAAGAAAAGTGGAGGCACGGGGGAAACATCGAGAGGAAGAGCTCTCATATTGCGCTTCCCCTCTATTGAGGAGGACTTTTTGAGAAGGAGGCCCACGCTCAAAAAGACTGGTATCTTCCTTGGTGACGATCTCACCCTCTCACAGCTCGCCCACATGCAGGAAGTCATGCCTGAGATTGGGGCCGCAAGAGAAAAAGGGAAGACAGCACTTGGTCATTATGGAGAGACGCCCTACATGACGGTGCGAGACCTATGGGACCACACTGAAGAAGGCTACTTGGAATTGTAATGGGTCTATGAGGTTGGATGTTAGGGCCTTTGAGGACAGTTTCAGAGACAGGGACATTGAATTCTTCTCGGAGACTCACCAAGCACCTGGACAGGTGATGCCACATGTGGGGGGATATAGATGGGAGACGGCCCACAGGACACTCACGAGATCTGAGCATGGGAGTAGAGGTTCAGTAGCAGTGCTATTTAGAGAGGAGCTACAGCCACTACTACATAATGCACAGAGAGATGAGCATGCTAGATACATGTGGGTGAGGTTGAGAGCTGACACAGGTCGATTTCTATACATTGCCATATGTTACTTCCCTCCCTTTACGTCAGTACATGCTACATCCAAAGGGCAATCGCCTTTCTCTATACTGGACGATGATATATGGGAGTTTTCTAGGGATGGTGATATCATCCTCCTAGAGGACTTCAATGCCCGAACGGGCAACTCTCAGACAGTCTTCTACGCACTTCAGATGAGATGCTTAGAGAGCTGGATGTGGGGGAGTTGGGGCTTGACAGACGCTCACATGACAGAGAGCAGACGGAGTATGGGAGATACCTCACAAAGATGACGACTACACATGGGTTAGCCATACTTAACAGCTTACAGAGTTTTCCTGGAGAAGCCGGCTTCACGGGTTTTCCAGACAGACATGGGGCCAGTACAGTGGACTATGTTATGACACAGCCGACCTTTATGCCTTGTATTCAAGATTTCACAGTGAAAGCAAGGCCAGTGGGCGTAGCTGGCTTCGCTGGTACAGGCCTCTAAGTGGAGGAGTGCACCACTTTACTGACTGAGACACTGCATGGTGCTGCATCAGTGGCATACCCACACACCCAGTCGGGCAGGAGACCACACTCTGGGAGCATGCCCCAAAATAGTTGATATGATGAGAAGTGCAGAGAGCCCAGCTTCAGAGGGATCTTCCTTTAGGAGTCATCACTTACAGACAGTCTCGGATTGCTTCCCGGCGCCTTGTGCGACGGAAGAAGCGAGCTTACCTGGCTCATATGGAACGAGTATTATATCAGATGTTCTTGAGTAGGGATTCAGGAGAGGCATGGCGACTCTTTCATGAGCACTCCCCTCCCCCAGTGATTACTTCACCCGATGTGTGGGGCCAGTAAGCGACATCGTTATATACGGTTCCTCGACAGGAACCCCTTCCAGACCCTACAGAGCCATGCCCAGCTACGAGCACCTTCTTAACCATTGGGATGGTACAAAGGGCCATTGACAGGATGAGGATCGGGAGGGCATATGATCATGACGGTCTAGTAGCGGAGCACTTTATACATGCTAGGGATATGCTGATGGAGGTTCTTGCAGTGTTGTTCAATCGTGCCATGTGTGAGGGGTTTCCTGAGACTTGGAGGTTGTCTACTATTGTGCCTATCTTCACGGCATGGGATCCTACAAGCCTGGGAACTACCGCACTATTATGGTTGGACACACATTGGCACGGTTGTATGCATCCATTCTTGAGCAACGCTTGAGTATTTGGGTAGAGGATGAGGGGGTACAGCAAACGGTCAAGCCGGTTTCAGGAGGGGTTTCTCCACTCTTGATCATATTTTGACACTCAGAGCCATCATTGAGGAGAGCAAGTCACATGGGAGACGGATTTATTGTAGCTTTGTGGATTTCCGCAAAGTATTTGACATGGCGCCGAGAGCTCGATTGATGCGCGCACTACAGGAGATGGGGGTGCCCATAGAGTTGATCTGGGGGATTATGGCTTTGTACAGATCAATGATGGGACATGTACGCACTCCGGAAGGGGTATCTAATTTAGTTCACTCTACTATTGGGGTGAAACAGGGCTGCCCATTGTCTCCTACTCTATTTGGTATGTATGTTGATGAGGTGTCTTATTACATTGACAGAGGGTGACAGAGGTGCCCTCTATTTGGTATGTATGTTGATGAGGTGTCTGATTACATTGACAAAGGGTGACAGAGGTGCCCAGCTGGCAGGGACGTGGATCCCATTGTTGTTATATGCTGATGATATTGTGTTGATATCTGACTCACCAGAGGGTATGCAACGACATTTAGATGCACTACACAGTTTTTCAGAGGATAGTGGATTGTGTGTAAACCTTGGTAAAACTAAGGTTATGGTGTTGAACACCACACCACAGTGGATCAGGAAATCAAGGTGCCCAGCTGGCAGGGACGTGGATCCCATTGTTGTTATATGCTGATGATATTGTGTTGATATCTAACTCACCAGAGGGTATGCAACGACATTTAGATGCACTACACAGTTTTTCAGAGGATAGTGGATTGTGTGTAAACCTTGGTAAAACTAAGGTTATGGCGTTTAACACCACACCACAGTGGATCAGGAAATCAGAACCTACTTTCACATATGGTCAGGAGAATGTGGAGTATACAGATGCGTACACTTACCTGGAGGCTAGGGGTAGTCTTCACTGGGCCGAAGATTTCTTTGAGAAGAGCAGCAGAGACTAGACTGACTAGAGCTTATGCAGCTTTGGGAGGACTAGAGAGGATATGTTCGCAGGTTCAGTTTCAAGAACCTAGAACAAAGCTATGGCTCTTTGATACTTTGGTTGCATCTACTATGCTATATGGGATGCAGGTTTGGGGACCTTCTGTAGGCCAGGATGGTTGGAGACGTATGGAGAGGCCCTTGGTATCTATGATCTCTCGGCTGATTAGAGCCAAGGCGTCCGTACCACATGATATCATTCAAGCAGAGTTAGCTGCCCCCCCTATGGAGATTGAGGCGCTTACCAGATCAGTTTCCTTTGTGCACAGCCTATGGGATACTACCAGAGACAGATATGTCAGGCTGGCCCTAGAGTCCTCCAGACAGCTAGCTCTACAGGGGGATACATCATGCCGGTATACACAGATGACATCATAGTTTCAAAATTCATACACATGGCTTCACCATGGACAGGCTGCCTCCTTTTCAGTACTCTCTACAGGCACCCTTGATGTCTCTGACACAGGTGGAGATTATTAGTCATTCGTCAGGATCTGATCCAAGTGGACACGAGGAGGACATGGATAGAGCCGGTACAGGAGTTGGGCACGAAGATGGCTTTCTATAGAGAGCATCTTCTCCACCTCACAGGGGATGGGTTTGTGATTTGACCTAGATATATGGACACACATCTTTCTCATGGCTTGCGTTGTGCCATTGGCCAGATACGCACATCCTCACATCAGCTCGAGATTGAGACTGGCAAATTCAGAGGGATACCAGCAGATAGCAGGATATGCCGCTTATGTCATCTAGAGCCAGAGATAGAGTTACATTACATATGTCATTGCACAGTGTACTATGAGAACGAGGCCGTATACATTGTCTATTCAGAGAGGGCTTTGGGCCTCTATCTAGGGTCGTGAGCTATGAGGATCAGAGATGTCTTGGACTGTATCTACTTGAGTTACACAGGCACAGAGACTTTATTGAGGAGAGCTAGAGAGAGACAGTCCCAGAGACAGATTACAAAATTCTTTACACTAGATATTGGACCCCCAGAGGAGCACACTGAGGAGCAGACACCATTGCAGAGCTCTGCCCGCACTCATACTACCGCTATTGGCATTCTCATAGACCTAGCATTGGAGCTAGGGAGATCTAGATGCCCGCGATTGAGGAGAGGAGCTACACAACATCGACGGAGACTACAAAGAGGATTCGAGCCATACTATCTCGACGTCCAAAGTGCAGATGAGGATGGATCTCCACTATTTCTTTCCCCCTTCTTTCATTGTTTCAGTTCTTTTTGATTCCGGACATGGTATCAGATTCACTATGTTGTAACGGCTTGGTCTCATAGGTCATTTTGGCCTTTTGAAGACGTTAATATATCATTTCATCTCTCTCTCTCTCTCTCTCTCTCTCTCTCTCTCTCTCTCTCTCTCTCTCTCTCTCTCTCTCTCTCTCTCTCTCTCTCTCTCTCTCTCTCTCTCTCTCTCTCTCTCTCTCTCTCTCTCTCTCTCTCTTTTTTTTGAAAAAATCAGGGCTGTATATTACTGAGTACAATATAATCCCCAGCGGATGCCAAAATAGCCTATCACGTGGGGTGTACAAGCTAAATGTAAGGGTGAGAGCCACTATAGTGACAACTCGACTAGAACAATCTCATGGTGGTCTGTGTGATGAGTGGAGGAGAAACCACCGAGGGGGAACATAATGCCATGTAATCTGGCCACCTGTAAGTGTGAAGAAGAGTGGAGATCGGGCCCAACGCCGAAGGAAGGCAAATCGACCAGCCTCGGCTGCTCTAGATGTACCTGAGGAAGAATCCCACTGCCAAATCAGGGTGTGAATGATGTCCAGCCAAATGGCAGTGAGGGTATCCTGAAGGAGCTGTGGAGCCCCACTGAGAATGTGAAGACAACGAGCTCTCCAAACATTCCATAGTGTAATGCTAGTGATGACTGAAAAAACTTCATCACGTGTCTAAGGATCCCCCTGCCAAGCAATCTATGGTAACATAGCCAAAGTCCCTCGCCGATAACCAGTCGAGGTAAGCATAAGAGCTGGATCTGTGTCTGAGCCCTCGTAGAAAAGATGCGGTCCGGGCATCGGCATCAACCATGAGACAGATCCCCAAGTGAGAAATCCTTGCTGAACACCGGCTCTGCTAAGTAAAAAGCAAACTGCTAGCCACACTATATGAGAAGAGGAGCATGACCAAAGACAGTGTGCAGGTGACTCATGTAGTCGCAAAGGACATCGAGTACATAACGGATCATGACCCATAGTAGCTAGCCAAGTCCCAACTGGAAGTCCTGCATGTGCAATCATCCACATGATAAAAGAAATACGACGAGCCGCATGTAAATCCCAGATGGCTGACCAAAACTGTTGTAGATAGGCATGGGAGAGACCTGAATGTAACCAGAAACGCATACGAGTGGGCTGCTCTGGGTGCTGTCTCATCAATGCTAATCTTCCAATTCTGACAGTGTACTCAAAGAATGATACAGGTGCACCGGTGGGGTTAGAGTGAGGCCAATGCCACTCTCCTGGGTCCCAATAAAGCTGAGATAGGGCACGACCCTCCCACATCCAAAGCCTCCAAAGGGCGGCATCAGCGGAAGCGAAACAGGGGTCAACACAACGACGCTTCCCGTGGGAGCCAACTACTCGTATGGCCTCCCATCGAGCGCCGGGGTAGACAAGGTGTGGAGAGGAGGTATCATATGTCAATCTAGCATGAATCCCCTGAGAGTAGTTTGTATCAACTGTGAACAGCATGGTGTCTAAACGAACTAATAAGAGAGCGCTCTGAGCAAAGAGACCTTCCCAGCCACTATGTGGAGGCATCTGAACCGTGCCTCGCATGACTGCGTCCCACTGTGAAGGAACGACGGAGTCAATCTCAAGCAGTCTGTCTGTCACCCCGCGACCAATGTCATAATGTTCTGCCACAAAATCTGCATCCAGCATACGTGTCTCATGAAACAACCGCATAGAGGAAGCAGGGCCAGTGTCCCAAGCAGCCCAATCAATGTGAGTCCTCTCTCCAAGCTGACAAGGTGGATTAACCGAAGAATCAAGAACTGCATCATTCCAAATGAGAGGCTGGCCCTCAATCTCCTCACGACATGAGGGAGGTGAGCGTATGATAGCCCGTCGCATGGAAACCCAAATCTGAAGGAGTGATCGGATGAAGGGTGAGAGAGTGCTGGTGAACAAGGGGGCATCCGTAAAGAGAAAACGATACCCTGTATGCCAAGTATGACCATCTCTAGTGCCGAGGCGTGGAGTCGCTATGCAAAGAGCGGCCTGAAGAAGCATCTTCCAAGGTTCTTGGCTGGGAAAAAGACCCCGAACAATAAGCTTGGTAAGAAGGGCGCGGCTCTGTAATTCTCGATCAATAATGCCAAGGCCTCCCTCTGACCTAGGACGAATAATCGTGGACCAGCGAACTCGAGCACGAGTATCAGTAGTCCCATCTGTGCCACTCCATAAAAAGTTCCGCACTAGTCTACGGAGCTGAGCTATCACACCAGAATGTAGCATCCAACAAGAGGCTGTATACCATACTGTACCCAGAATGATCTGGTTGGCGACCAATGCACAGCCAGCCAACGACAGATGACGTGAAGACCAATGACATAGCTTCCTGCCAATAGATTGTAGTACGGGTGCAAACTGCTGGTGTGAGGAAACGTCGAATCCAACCTAAAAGCCCAGATATCTGCATGTCTGACCCGGCTGCAGCCATGTGAAACCATCAGCTACCCCCCAAGTAGGTATGTCATCACTGCCAACAAGTAACCCATAGGATTTATGCCAGTTAATGCGTGCACCACTAGCAATGCAAAAAACCTCCAGGGCCTCCCGCATGGCATCAAGAGCTTCTAGCAAATAGCGCAACATCAGTATAGTGTCATCAGATAAGGTCCGGAGCTGAAGGTACTAGCATGGTCAAGCCACGAAATGCATGACTCTGAGCACGAAGAAAGTCGGACATAGTCTCTCCGACAAACAGATACAGATATGCTGCTAAAGGACATCCCTGACGGACAGATCGAGAAAGCTCAAAACTGCGACTGACACGACCACCAATAGTAATAGCACTGCTGGCAGTCCTGAAGAGAGCGGAAATGCCTGCGATCCATCTCGAAGGGAAACCAATCTTGGCTAATGATCCTTCGAGAAAGTCCCACTCAACACGATCGTATGCTTTCTCGAAGTCAAGGATGAACGAAGCGAGAGGTTCAGAAGATGATCTGGCCCACTCTACTGCCTCATAAAAAGTGAAGATATTATCGAGTATGCATCGATCCATGACAAAGCCTGTCTGAGAAGTATGAATAATATCTCATAAGAACGATCGCAAGCGATGGCTGATCAGCAACGCTAATATCTTATAGACCGAAGGGAGTAGGATAATAGGTCTCCACTGGCCAAGCTGAGTGGTGTCACCCCCTTTCGGAATAAGAGATATGAGACCTGAGCAAAGATCCGGATGCATATATCCTGATGCAAAGATGTCCTGACAACCGCGAAGCAGTGGTATATGCAATACATCCCAATAAGTCAAAAAGAAAGCTCTAGTGAGGCCATCCTCTCCTGGACAGGAGGATGGATCTAGACTCTCGATAGCAGCATGAAGCTCTGCAAGTGTGAAGGGTGTCAACAAGATCTCGGCCATAGTGTCTGTACAACGGCGTCGGGTGTGATGCCAGATCTGCTCATGGACAAGTAAAACCTCAGAAAGTGCATACATCAGCAGTGAACAATGCCTCAAAATAATATGCACACATATCAAGAATAATATCAGGATGCATATGTAGTGTCCCCTGAGCATCGCACAAAGTCCGAAGGGTGGTGCCAGGAGGGCGCTCTTTATGCGCAGCGAAGAAGGCTTTATTCATTCGATCACCTTTAGCTATCCAATGAGATACTGAAGCATGATGAGTGAACTCAGACCTAGCCTCCTGTACGCGACAAATTTCCTCTGTGAGCTCTGTCTGTCTAGCAGCGAGATAAACATCAACTCATGGGTAAAATCTCCCATCCATTTGATCATCTCCGGCTTGATACCTTGAAGATCTCCCGCTTTGCAAGTGGCCAACTTTTCAAGCCCACCGCATACATCCTCAATAGTAAAAAAAGAGGGCATACATGAGAGTGAACCATAAAATGGCATTTTTTCAACATTTACTTGCTCATATAATTGCTTACAATATGTGTACATATCCACAAGACTCAAGTTACCGAAATTCTCAACCCGCTTGCCCCTCAAGTTCCTCCAAAATCTTCCACATGCATGTGTCTTTTCTTGGACTTGAAAAAGTTGTTGCTTTACTTCCCATCTTCTTCTCTTCTTTTGAATCAATGCCTTGTATGTATGCAAATGACTTTGATAGTTGTCTTTGTCCATAGTTGCATCAAGCTTTATCAAGGACTTTCGAGCATCTTGACTCCCGCTTTGCAAGTGGCCAACTTTTCAAGCCCAACTTTTCAAGATCTCCCACTTTTCAAGTGGCCAACTTTGGTCTCCTCCTCCTCTTCCGCAATAGTAGAAGTGTCCTCTCCACGTGTGGCATATCTCGATCCTCTGGGAGGGAAGTAGCATAGGCAATGTAGAGCATCCGAGTCTCAGATAACTGTAACCTAATCCACATGTACCTCGCCTCGGGGTCACGGGCCACCACCTGGACTCGTCCTTGCATCCCAATCTTAAGTAGCATAGCTATGCCTCCGGACCCTCGTGCCGTACTCTGTCGCATGGTCTTCCTGTAAGCTGACTCCCATTGGTACCTCTCCACTCTAGGTAACCCTCTCTCCAGGCTCTGATATGTCTCCGTAAGTAGCAATGTCATGTCTCTCCATCACCTCCTCTAGCCATCCTGGGTGTGTCTATATGGCCCCGTTATAGTTCCAAACTGAGATGTGTAGCTCTGTAGTCACATCCTTTATCAACATTTCATAGGCCATGAACCGTTATGCAAGGGGTTTTCCGTCCACAAAGATCCATCCGTCTCGGTAGAATACCTTCTTCCCCTCTTTCCTTAATTCTTTTATCTTAGGCATGCATGTTTGTCTATGTTTCACTTGATGTATGGTGAGGTCATCATCTAGATAGATAGGGTCTCCCTCCAATGCCTTGAGCGCCACTCTTTTTTTCATAAAGGCCATTTTTGCTTCTAGGTTAGTGAATTGTAACATGAGAGCTCTCTTGGTAGGGTCTCTCCCTACCCACCATGCACTCACGAAAGGGAGGGGGGTATCTACATATCCAAGCTTTGTGCATAACTCTGTCCTATCGTTTTCGGCGGTTGTCTCCTTGAACCCGGTTATTCTCACATTGAGTTTCCGAGCTTGCCGCATCTTCTCTTCTTCTATGGTGGCATTCACCAATAGTGTTCCTTTAAGCTTGCGCTCTTCTTTAGTCTCTTCTTTGACCTCCTCCTTTATCTCCGCTTTCATCTTCTTCTTGATTACCTCCACCCATCCTTCTCTCTTGGCCTCTATCTTCTCTTAAAGCTTCCTTCTCCGATTCCAGAATCTCTCCATCTTCTTTCTCCTCCATACTTTTTACTTTGGCTTTAAGGAGGTTGATCTCCTCTTGCATCCCCTCCTTCTCGATCCTTCATCCTTCCATCTCCGCTTGCATGGCAAGCTTCTCCTTCTTCCACTCTTCCGTGTCGACCTCCAACTTTGCAATGCGGGCTAGAAGGTCCCGATTGATCGTGTTGATGTTGCTATGAACCGTCTTCTAGTAATCCTTCATCGCCTTGTCCATGGAATTTTCAAGCTTCTCCAGTTTTGCTTCCATTTCGGCTTGTATCTGTAGCTAAAATTGCCTCAACCCACCTGTGAGCTGTCCAACCTGCCCTGCTCCCTGCCAATTCATTGTCACTCTTTCTCGTGTTGTTCACCTCCCTGGTCTGCACCAGCACTGACTGCCCTTTGCGTGCTAGACAGAGGGGGGGGTGGGGTTCAGTCGGAGACCCTACTCCTGTGTGCCTGCGCGTCACAGAGCTGCGCGCAACACAGAAAGAGAGAGCAGAGGGCACGAAAGCTGGGCGCCACAAAGCAAAGGGCTGGGCGCGTCACCAACGCGTGACATAGAGAGAGAGAGAGAGAGAGAGATGTAGCGCGCACGCAGGCGAGCAGGCAGGCAGCGCGTGACATACACACACACACACACACACACACACAGAGAGAGAGAGAGAGAGAGAGAGAGAGAGACATAACCTGTTCACTGCTGACGAAACAGAGTAGCGCGAACCCTAATTCTCTAGGCATGACTCAGTCGCGAACCTTGAGTTCTCTCTCTACCTGCAGCCGCCACCAAGCCTCTGGACCTGTTTGGTTTGCTCGCGACCTGCACACGTTGTTCACTGCTGACAAAACAGAGTAGCAGGAACCCTAATTTGCTCGCGACCTGCACATGGGGGAGAGAGAGAGAGAGAGAGAGAGAGAGAGAGAGAGAGAGAGAGAGGCTACAGCTTGCAACAATTGGAGAACGCTGCTCTTGATCGCTTTGATCGAGAGAGAGAGAGGAGAAGAAACAAGAGAGTTTTAACGTCGCACGAAACTATCCACAGAGAGAGAGAGAGAGAGAGAGAGAGAGAGAGAGAGAGAGAGAGAGATGAAATGTTATATTAACGTCTTCAAAAGGCCAAAATGACCTATGAGACCAAATTGTTAAAATATTGTGAATCTGATACCATCTCTGGGTACAAAAAGACTAGAACAAAAATACTACTACTACTAGAATCCATCCTCATCTGCACTCTGGATGTCGAGAGAGTATGGCGAGAGAGAGAGAGAGAGAGAGAGAGAGAGAGAGAGAGAGAGAGAGAGATCTTGACTGCTTTGAGAAAGAGATAGGAAGGAAGATACGCTATTCTTATTAGTAAACTTTAAAAATAGAATGTCACGTGACACATCCAACCCTATGTGTCCGTGGACAAGCTACAGCACGACCAGGGTTTAGTTCTGTCAAGTCAGTCTAGAATAGGAAGTGATCTGGCACTTTTGAGAGTCTGTTCGCAAGCCGTGCATGTCCAGACACTTAAAGAGTAGATGCATGTTATTATCTTCAACCCAATCACTCAATTTCATCTCCATTATGCACCCAAACAACTTTGCCATAAGAAACCCAATCATTATAGTTTGGTAGTTGTTTACATTCTTTACATCCCCTTCTTTATGCAAAGGCTTAAATCAATTAGTACTCCAATCATAAGGCATACCATGTTGAAGTGCAAGGTTGAATATAACACACATCCACTCATGGGTAAAATCTCTCGTCCATTTGATCATCTCCGGCTTGATACCTTGAAGATCTCCCGCTTTGCAAGTGGCCAACTTTTCAAGCCCACCGCATACATCCTCAATAGTAAAAAAAAGAAGGCATACATGAGAGTGAACCATAAAATGGCATTTTTTCAACATTTACTTGCTCATATAATTGCTTACAATATGTGTACATATCCACAAGACTCAAGTTACCGAAATTCTCAACCCGCTTGCCCCTCAAGTTCCTCCAAAATCTTCCACATGCATGTGTCTTTTCTTGGACTTGAAAAAGTTGTTGCTTTACTTCCCATCTTCTTCTCTTCTTTTGAATCAATGCCTTGTATGTATGCAAATGACTTTGATAGTTGTCTTTGTCCATAGTTGCATCAAGCTTTATCAAGGACTTTCGAGCATCTTGACATTCTTTATCAAACCACCTTTTCCGTGATCTATCTTTGTTGATACCATGGAGATGCTTTATAGCGAAGCATTCTTCGGCACAAAAACAAATAACTTTCTTGAAAGCTTCCCATTTAGTTTCCAATAGTGCATCATATGAAGCTTCTTCATCCATAATTTTTGCTCAACCATTTCAATGTACATTGGTGCCCGTTTCAAATCCATACATAGTGATAATTTCTTTTTCCTTTGTCTAAGATTATCATGCTTAGTTGCTTCTCCACATGAAAGGTCAATACATAAAGTGCGATGGTCGGATCCGGGGTCCATTGGCCAAACATAAAACTCTTTATGCGATACATGATGGCTTCAGAGAGTAGCATATAGTCAATCACATTGTCCCCATTATGTCTCCTACATATAAATCCATTGGTTCCACTCCGCAAAGATACACCATTGGCAATGAGCATACCCATGCTATTACACGTGTAAAAGTAACTTTCCATAGTGATCCGGCTCTTTGTCATCCATTGAAGAACGATCATACAAGTGAACTTCCTCCAACTCCCTTGAAATGTATGGCATATCAAATTGTTGAGTATCATGTTGCAATGTTTTTATGTGAGCATTCATATCCCCGAATACAATAACATCACCTTCACCTTTGAAATAAGCAATGTTCTCTTCTAAATCAAAAAATGGCTGATCTCTATCCATGCAAGCATGATGAAAAATGTAACAACCCGCTACAAAAATGGGTGCTCTTTTTGGTATCATAATTTTCAGCCATACATAACGTTTGTACTTGTCATTTTTCAAAAAGGGGGAATCATGATGAGGAATGTAACAACCCGCTACAAAAATGGGTGCTCTTTTTGGTATCATAATTTTCATAACGTTTGTACTCGTCATTTTTCACAAATGATACAAAATCTTCCAATCCTTTCTTAACCATACATGCTACCCCTCCTTGTCCTCTTCGTTGCTTAAGATTCTTTGACCACATCAATGAATGCACATTATAATTCTCCAAGCCGTTAATCCTTTGTGTATCATACTCCCAAGTTTCAACAAGAAGTACAACATCGGCTTTGCTTGTTAGTTCATCAATGCCAAACCCCGCATTCCATGGGTATCCATTACAATTCCAAAATCATATTTTCAATTGTAACTCGGCCTCATAGGTCACGCATCCCTATTTGCTCGAGGGACTTGCCTCCTCCTTGGGCACATTTTCTTCATGAGAGAGAGAGAGAGAGAGAGAGAGAGAGAGAGACAGAAATGAAATGAAATGTTATATTAACGTCTTCAAAAGGCCAAAATGACCTATGAGACCAAACTGTTACAAAATTGTGAATCTGATACCATCTCTGGGTACAGAAAGACTAGAACAAAAATACTACTACTACTAGAATCCATCCTCATCTGCGCACTGGATGTCGAGAGAGTATAGCGCGCGCGCGCGAGAGAGAGAGAGAGAGAGAGAGAGAGAGAGAGAGAGAGAGAGAGAGAGAGATCTTGACTGCTTTGGCATTGCAGATGAGAGAGAGAGAG
The DNA here is from genome assembly GCF_014529385.1 of Adiantum capillus-veneris. Lineage (NCBI taxonomy): Eukaryota > Viridiplantae > Streptophyta > Polypodiopsida > Polypodiales > Pteridaceae > Adiantum > Adiantum capillus-veneris. The sequence continues at coordinate 12,811,861 of NC_140951.1, read as the reverse complement.
AGAGAGAGAGGAAGATACGCTATTTTTATTAGTAAACCTTAAAAATAGAATAAAAAGCCTAAAAGCATGCCTAGAAAATGTGTACACAATTTGGTAGGCACCACCCTATATCACTACCTGCAGGCAGTGCCAACAAAATGGCAAGGAGGAGGATGCCATTCAAAAATGCAAGGAAGAATTGAGCGAGTTCATCAACAAGATTAATCGCCACCTTCTAGGCACTATAAAGGCGCTCGACGAGCGCGTGTCGGCCCAGGAAAGCACGATACATACACTTGAGGACCGTGTGAAGGCCCAAGGCGAGGACATCACTACTCAAGAAAGAGCTTGCAGAGGTGCGATCGCAAAATGTCCTCGAAGAGGGAGAGCTACAACCCTCAGGAGTTGAAGAGCTCAACACCATTAAAGAACAAGTGTGGGTCATCAAGGAAGGTGAGGAGCAACAAAAAGAAATGACGACCTCGTGGGTAGATGCCATCACAAAGACCCAACAAAAAGCAGACGAGGCCGAGAAATGGATCGAGATTGTCAAGAAAGGAAAGGGAAAGGAAATAACCCCCACAGCAACCACCATTAACTTGACACTAGAGGAGGAGCAAAGGAGACAGGTGCGGGCCTTACACATAAGGGTATGTGGCCTCAGAGACCAAGATAATGTGGATGAAGAGGTGAAAGAACTCATGAATATGGTGGAGGTTAATGAGCAGACACATATGAGGGCTTGGAGAGTGGGCAATAAGAAAAGTGGGAGCAAGGGGGAAACATCGAAAGAAAGGGCACTCATCCTCTGTTTCCACTCCATGGAAGCGAAGAAGGATTTCTTGAAGAAGAGACCAACACTAAAGAAGACAGGCATCTTTCTTGGCGATGACCTCACCCTCTCGCAGATTGCTCATATGCAAGAGGTAATGCCGGAAATCAGGGCAGCAAGGGACAAAGGGAAAAATTGCTTTTTACCATGATGGAAGGGTGGTGATATTGGAGGGACCCTCCGCATGACGGTGTGAGACCTATGGGGCTACACTAAAGATGGCAGCCTAGAATTGTAATGGGTCACTCCGTCTTGATGTAGGTGCCTTTGAGGATAGTTTTACTAGGAGAGATATCATTTTCTATTCTGAGACACATCAAGCCCCTGGGCAGTCCATGCCACAGGTGAGCGGATATAGATGGGAGACAACTTGCAAACAAGAGACCACATTAGAGCATCAAGGACGGGGCTCAGATGGAGTGGCAGTTTTATTCAAGGAGTTGCAACCATTGATATATATAACGCGCAAGGATGAGCAGGCTAGGTACATGTGGGTGAGGCTAAGGGCAGAGACAGGCAGATACCTCTACATTGCTATTTGTTATTTTCCTCCTAGTACGTCAGTATATGCACCACCTAGAGGACAGTCTCCCTTTGCTATTTTAAATAATAACATATGGGAGTTTTCCAAAGATGGCGACATTATCATACAAGGGGACTTCAATGCTAGGACTGCCCATCACTAGACAATATTCTATGATACTTCCGAGGAGATGCTTAGGGAGTTGGACGTTACAGAGATGGGCCTATCCAGACTATCACAGGATGAGTACACTGAGTATGGCAGATACTTGATAGATATGCGAATTGCACATGGATTGGCCATTTAGAATGGCATAAAGAAATTTTCTACAGCGGGAGGTTTTACATGCTTTCCACGTCGGCATGGTGCTAGTACAGTGGATTATGTTATGGCCCAGCCAAGTCTCATTCCATTCTTTCAGGATTTCATGGTGGGCAATAGGCCAATTAAAGTAGCAGTTGATAATGCTATCTTGTCTTTCACTCTTACGTTTCAGTTCAGCACGGCTCCATTAGGAGAGGTCCCCACACACACGGTATACCTTCGTGAGGGAGACGGATTCTGTGTATATGGATGAGATATACAGGCAGCTATGCACTCAGGAGCCGGGACGGCCACTAGATGAACTCACTCAGATATTCACAGAGACGCTCCATGATGCAGCATCAAAGGCATACCCCCACAGCCAGCCTACACGGAGACGATCTGGGAGCATGCCCCAGAACAGCTCGTATGATGAGGAGTGTAGAGAGATGAGGATCAAACTACAGAGGGAAGTGCTCATGGAGATTACCACACACAGAAAATCACGGATTATCTTTCGCCGCCTAGTGCGACGAAAGAAAAGGGCTTATCTATCTCAGCTAGAGCGGGACCTGTATCAGCTATTTATGAGTCAAGACTCAGGCGAAGAATGGAGGCTATTCCATGAGCATTCACCACCACCAGCCGTCACCTCCACAGAGACATGCAGGGAATATGCCACATCTCTCTACACAGCATCAGGGCAGCCACCTTTGTCGAACCCACCAAAGACATGCCATGAGACATTTACATTCTTTACTCCCGAGAGGGTAAGGAAAGCCATTGACAGGATGAAGACAGGGAGAGCACATGATCGTGATAGTCTGGTAGCGGAGCATTTCATCCATGCCACAGATATGCTTGCAGAGCTTCTTGCTATGATGTTTAATCGAGCCATGTATGAAGGCTTCCCTGAGACTTGGAGTATTTCTACGATCGTGCATATTTTCAAGTCAAGAGATCCCATGATTCCCGGGAATTAACGCACCATCATGGTTGGTCACACATTGGCTAGGTTGTATGCATCCATTCTTGAGCAGGAGCTAGTAGATGCGCAGAGTGAGAAGGCATACGAGCACCAGGGCAGGCAGGATCCAGGAGAGGTTTCTCCACTCTTGACCAAATTCTGACACTCAAAGCGATTATTGAGGAGGGTAGACACCATGGCAAGAGGATCTATTGTAGCTTTGTGGATTTCTGCAAAGCTTTTGACACAGTACCCAGAGCCAAACTTATACGTAGACTACAAGACATGGGTGTGCCCATAGAGCTGATATGGGGTATTTTGGCTTTATACAGGACAGTGATGGGGCGAGTACGCACTACTCAGGGAACGTCTACAATGGTCCACTCCACTATTGGAGTGAAGCAGGAATGCCCCCTATCTCCGACTCTTTTTGGGATGTATGTGGATGAGTTTTCAGACTATGTAGAGCGATAGGGAGACAGAGGGGCTCAGCTAGAAGGGACATGTTACTATATGTTGATGATATTGTGTTGATTTCCGACTCTCCAAAGGGGATGCAGCGAGATTGTGCAATCAATAGTAGACCACTCTCTCCATCGAGAGTGGGGCCCTTGGAGGAGGGTTCTACAACGTCTCTGGTGTCGTATTCTCTTCTCTCTCTATCTCTCAGTCCCATGCACCTTCATGCACAATGTCTATTCACTTTGTTTGTGATCATTTGCACTCTCTCATTAAAGCACAGAAGGCTCTCCCTTCCCTAAGGACAAGGAACCTTAAGCACAGTTTGGAGCACTCTTCTTGAGCAAAGTTCAACATTCACTTCCGCTGCACCTTACAATGGTATCAGAGCTTTGGCAATGTTCTGTATCACTCAAGAAAAGAATGACAGAAAAAAAAAAATTGCTTGTTGAGGTCGCACAAACCCAAGTTCACTTGGGCATGTCGATTCCTGATCGCGTTTTTGAAGAGTGACAGGAAACCCAAGAAAGAAGGGCTTGTCCAGCCTCCCCTTGTGCCTCTTTTCACTCATTGAGAGCGGACCGTGCACTTAGCGGCCGGCCAATCGACGTGAGGAGGGAAAAAGCAACCTTGGTGTGAGCGCAAGGCCGCCAAGGGGTGCGCCCGCGGAAAAGAGTAGAACTCGGGTGAAGAGAAGATCCTTCTCTAACACAGATTGCAAGCGAAAGAAGAACCTCAAGACCCTCAAGAACTCAAGACCCTCAAGAACCCAAGACCCACAAGAACCCAAGTTCCTCCAGAACTTAAGAACCAAGATCACAGTGTATGGTCATCACCCAAAGCGGAATGGATACTTCGCATGGAGGTGGTGAGCATGGGAGTGGCGAAGAAGAGTTTTCCCCACCAGGAGGTTTTCTCGACCCTCCCCCTTCCCCATCTACGCCACGGATTGTACCAAATCCTATGGAGGCTTTGGTAAAGACAATGTTGGACATGATGGCACAACAAGAAGCGAATCGTTTGGCGGCCGAGGAAAGACAGGCAGAGCGTGCGGCACAGAGTGAACGACACATGCAAGAGTTCTTGCGACTCTTTTTCAAGTGCAGGCACAGTTGCAAGAGATTCAAGAGACGGAGACTCTCTCAGTCTCTACTTCTCCCAAGCATGACACAGAATTTGCATCATGATGATTTGAATGACAATGATTTGCATGATGATTTGAATGACAATGATATGCATGATGATTTGGATGATAATGATGAGCATGATGATTTGCATGATCAAGATGTGATTTCTCACAAGCATGATGATTTGCATGATCAAGATTCGGGCTACGGCCTGAGTGCCGCATGAGATTATCCGAGTCGAGCTAGCCCCCCCCCCCCCCCCCCCCCCGTGGTCGAGGCATTGACTAGATCAGTATTCTTTATACACAGTTTATGGGACCTCCGCAGAGACAGATATGCTCGGCTTGGAGTCATCTCGACGACTAGCGCTACAAGGCGATACAGCATGTTGGTATTGATAGATTACAGCGAGGTTTCACTCACATGATTCTCCTGAAACTAGCCTCGCCTAGCCCTTGGATACCCACTCTCTCTTACGATCTACTCAGCTTATGCTCAATTATGGATGCATACAATTTGGCTAGTGTGTCCAATCATGATGATGCAGTAATTCCCACGCAAACTAGGGTCCTTAGATTTGAAAATAGATACAATCATGGACATGCTCCAAGCACCAAAGAAACCCTCACACAACTATCCATGCAAGAAGATCAACCAAATTATCCTTCACATGTATAAAATGCTCAGCTACCAAGCCACCATCATCACATGCTCTCCAAGTCTTCATTCTATCATTAGACTTCTTTACCACCTTTGCTGCAAAGAAAGGGCAAGTGCATGGGCATGCCTTTGGTGGATCTAGCAATGGCTGCTTGTCCGAGGCCATGTAGAGAGAAGTAGCATACTCACCCCATATCTCTGTAGATGTAATAGCTGGCGCTAGGGAATGCTCACGAAACAATCTTCAAGCCTCGAATGGCAAGTGCGTGGATCTGGCAATGGCTGCTTGTCCGAGGCCATGTAGATAGAAGTAGCATACTCACCCCATATCTCTGTAGATGTAATAGCTGGCACTAGGGAATGCTCACAAAACAATCTTCAAGCCTCAAATGAGTCCTCGCTCAAGAATAATTGATATAAATCTCTCTCCAACTGAGCTAGGTAAGCTCTCTTCTTTCATAGCACAAGACGCCAAAACGTAATCCATGATTGTCTGTGAATGATGAAGACCATGTGCACCTCTCTCTGTAGTCTTACTCCCATCTCTTTGCTTTCCTCATAAAACCAACTATTCTGGGTGGATTTCGAGTGAATCTTATCAATCGGGTAAATCTTCAGATACTTCACACATTTTGGATTTTTGGAGAACTTGATCAATCTTTTTACACATATGTCAACCAGCAATTAACGTTGATACTCCGCTCTGGCAAATTCCCCGTCGAAAAGTCGAAGAGGAGAGTCGACACGGCACAACGGAGTTCCGAGCCAAGACGCATTGGACCCAAAGACTAGCGCCCCTTACGTTATTTCTTAATTATTATGCTCGCAAAGCATAGTTACAGGGAATGGCCATTTTCAGGTCTCCGTTCCTCGTTCCCATCCCAATTTCCCGTTCCATGTTTCAAACGTGAGTATCCGAAACAGGAATGGCATTTCATGCATGTTGCTATTCCGCGTTCCCTGTTCCAATTACCCGTTTCGGGTAACTATGTCACAAAGTACAACTCCCAAGGGTCCAACTCTCTCCAAGACTCTGCGTCCACATGCTCTCATTGAGTGACCCTAGGAATACTTATAAACAGTGCAAGCGATGCCCAATAGAGTCAGATCCCAAAAGCACTTATCCCCATAAGGTCTGGTCCCCAAAAGCCACGCCTGAAAATTGAAAAATCTGCCAGTGTAAATTACAAAAATCCATACAGCTTGCCATGTCAGCACTACAGCACAAAATCCAAAACTTCAGTATATTCTGCCACAGCTGCATTCTGAACTGCCCTAGCACGTCGACAGTCAATGCGATTTATGGGGCTCCCCTCAAGAGACCAAGCTTTTTGGTTTTTAGAGTTTTAGGCCCCTCGACCGGTGCTTTACAAGTTCTTTAAGTTGTTGGGTTTCATAGTTAGCAATGTCATTGTGCTTCTTAACATAGCAATTGTGCTAGAGAAAACTTTTTTGCTATCATTGGGCTATGTTGTAGTGAGCCGCCTCACCCAAGAAAATCTCACAACATCATGGCTATCCACACTTATACATTGTACCTAGGAAAAAAAAAATTAATACTAACCCTTTTTTAGGCCACTCGGCCACAACTTCTTCGAAGGTCTCCTGGGTTCAGTTTCTCTTGTCCACTCTGCCATTTCTCTTCCAGTTGGACGCCACATCATCACTTTGTGACATTTCCGCCTCTTGAAAGAATTGTGATCACCCTTGATTACGCCAGCAAAACAGCCATGGAATAGGAACTTTCTTCAGTAGACACTAACACTATGTACTCATGCACCAGACTCCATCAATCCTGTACTTCTACAACTGATCAATCACATTTCTATCGACGGTCTCACATACAAATCATGATCATTGTAACCTATTTAGCAATCACATTTAGACCGGGTTGATCTTTTAAATCTTGTCACTATCAGATTCATATCTTTTCTTTTCACATTTCAATCAAGCAAACCATACCCATGACCATCCCCACAAGACAGTACATCCACATAGCATGCAATCCACCAAATCACACTTAATTTACATTGCCCATGACCATCCCCACAAGACAGTACATCCACATAGCATGCAATCCACCAAATCACACTTAATTTACATTGAACACTGTGTTTCAATCATTCGATCTAGCCATCTCATTCTGTCTAGAACTCTTGATACCCCTAGATCACTGTGCAACCATCTCATCCTTCCAAAACTCTTGATGCACACACACGAGTATCCAGTCATCTCATCCAGATAGACACCTTGATACACTAGAATCTCATTCAAATTTCATTCTGATTTCATTCACTTAGCCATCACATCCAGATCTCGCTAATCTCTAGCAGATGTCGAGATGCACTAAGTTCAAATCATTCATCAGACAAAATGCTGCAGATAATTCATCTTTCTCTACATGTCTCTAACAATACACACATGAAAGAGCATATGTTTTCAATTCAATCAAGAAAATTTCCAATTCAGCGCAGATCTATTCATAAAGTCATTCTACAAAATACTGTCAGCCTAGTAATTTTAAAGAGAAATTAGTGACTTCATTCTATATAGGCATCTATGACAAAAGAGTCGAGTGGCTGCCCTCTTGTGCAGTCCACACCGCACTAGATTCAACCTGCGGATTTGTTGGTAACTTTTGGCATAGACACTGCTAATGACCCAAAAGCTTCAAGGTACAACTCTCTCTGAAGAGAATTTGCGATGTTCTCCTCCATCCACTTTGCATCGAGGGCCAAAAAGTATCCTTGACCAAATTATACGGTGGACCTAGCTTACCATTCTGTTCTTTTTTTTTTTTAATGTGCCGTGTGACCTATTGGTAGCCGTGTTGGCCTCCCCTGTCCTTGGCACCTCAACCTGGATCTATAGAATTCTTTGATCTACTAGCTAATTCCCTTTAGGTTCTTTCCTTGTGCCCTACGACTTTTGGTAGCCTTACTGGCTTCCCCACTCCGCTGGCATTTCAATCCCAATCCTCTGAATTCTCTGAAAAACCATCAGCTAATTCCTTTGCTTTGGCGGAACCCTCACATGCACTATTATCTGATTCCCTTTCTTCTTCCGAATCCTCTAATGAACTTGCATTTGGTTCCCTTAGTTCATCGGAACCCTCAGGTGCACTATCATCTGATTCCCTCACTTCTCCATAAGCCGAACTTTCATATGGTTCTCCTGATTCATTCTCTTCACCGAAAGACTCTTGCCCTTTTGAGGTGGACACCAGCCTCTTCGTAGAATAAGTCAAGAGCCGGCATGCATTTCAAAACCTTGCTTGGCATGTCCCATAAGTCTCTGAATAGAGTCAGACTTCTATTGCAGACAATATTGTCAAATCTCTTTTGAGAAACCATAGAAAAACCGCTCAATCTAGTCCCTCAAGATGATCTTCTAAAACAAGGACACTGGCAAAAAGCTATCCCAAAACCTCTTGTAGTAGTCATCCAACGTGTCTTTCTTAGTCATTCTCAGATAATGCCAACCCGTGATGACATGATATCGAAATCTTCTTCATATTCTTCCATATAATCTTCCATGTCAGCACTCCGTACGGCCCTGCCACATCGACAGTCAACACGATTTATGGGCTCCCTATCACGTGACACATCCCAACCCTATGTGTCTGTGGACAAGCTACACCATAGCAGGGTTCCCATCAGTTCAGTCAGTTTAGATTAGCAATGATCTGGCACTGTTGTGAGTCTATTCGTAGACCGTGCATGCCCAGTCACTTAGCATAGATGCATATCCTCCGGTTGCACACAGCATGATCATCGGAATTCCCATCAGAATCCATTAGCATCAATTAGGGGAATTTTCCAGTGCATTTAGCCTATTTTCCTATTTATTGGTTATTTTCACTTATTATTTTTAAGTGACTTTCCAACAAAAGTATGTAGGGCAATTTTGCTAAGTTAATATATAAGCAAACCCAAGTTAGCACTTTCTGGCAGAAGAGGCAGCAGGAGCTTCCCGCTCAACAGGCAACTTCTCAGCAGTACCCCCCCCCCCCCCCCCCCCCCCAAAGCACTTAGCCTCGCCATACTTCCCCATCCCTTGGCGTTTTCCCTTCACAGTAGCCATCACCATAAACCTCCCGTACTTGGTGATTTCAGCCTCAACTCATAGTCAGCCCTAGCGTTTTTGCTAATGCAGATCCTCAGCTTTTTCAGCGTTTTTTTCAGCAGTCACTAACATGGGAAAGAAAGCAAAACCTCAGCATTTTGGTAGCGTTTTTCTAGCCTGATCATCAGCCCATTGCAGCGTTTTCAGCGGGTGCAAATCTGTCATAAAAGGCAGCCTAGCAGGTACAAGAATTCAGCGTTTTTTACCATCAGCAGGACCCCCGACAACTCACAACTCAGTCATTTTCAGCCATTAAAAACAGCAAGAAACAGTCATTTTCAGCCACGAAGACAACCCCGAATTCAGCCCTAGAAGATCACAGATTTCAGCCTTAGCCGTCGTCATCACCGTCATCGTCATCGGCATAGTCCCATTGCATTAGTCCATTGCATACGCATTGTACACCTTTGTGCAATCAAAGTAGACCACTCTCGCCCACGAGTGGGGCCTTCGGAGGAGGGTTTTACAACCTCTCGGGTGTCGTATCTCTTCTCTCTCCTTCTCTCAGTCTCATTCACTTGCACGCACAATATCCACTCACTTTGTTCGTGATCATAGCACTCTCCATAGACGGAAGGCTCTCTCCTTCCCTAAGAACTAAAAGGAACCTTGAGCAATAAAGATCACTAATCTTGAGAAAATACAACATTCATTCCGATGCACCTAACATTGGTATCAGAGCTTTGGAAGTGTTCTGCATTACTCAAGGAAAGAACCACAAGAATTTTTTTTGCTTGTTGCGATCGCACGAACCCAAGTTTACTTGGGCGTGGCGATTCCTAATCGTGTTTGTTGAAGAGTGACAGGAATCCCAAGAAAGAAGGGCTTGTCCAACCTCCCCTTGTGTTTCTTTTCACTCATTGAGAGCGGACCGTGCACTTAGCGGCCGGGCAATCGACGTGAGGTGGGAAAAAGCAACCTTGGTGTGAGCGCAAGGCCGCCAAGGGGTGCACCCGCAGAAAGGAGTAGAACTCGGGTGAAGAGAAGATCCTTCTCCAACGCGATTTGCAAGCGAAAGAAAACCTCAAGAACCCAAGACCCTCCAGACTCAAGAACCTCAAGAATCCAAGATTCTCACGAATCAAGGACCTCAAGAACCTCAAGACCCTCAAGCACCCAAGTTCCTCGCGAGCTTCAGAACCCAAGATCATAGTGCATGGTCGTCACCCGAAGCGGAATGGATACTTCGCATACAGGTGATGAGCATGAGAGAGGCGACGAAGACTCGTCCCCACCCGGATATGATTTCTTCAACCCTCCCCCTTCGCCATCAACGCCACCAAGTGCTATGGAGGCACTGGTCAAGCAGATGATGGCCATGATGGATAGACAAGAAGCAAGTCGCCTTGCTCAAGAACGTGAGCGCGATGAAAGAAACGCAAGACTTGCCGCAAAACAAGAAGAAAATCGACTTGCTCAGGAACGTGAGCGCGATGAAAGAAACGCAAAACTTGCGGCACAACAAGAAGCTAATCGCCTTCCTCTCGAACGCGAGAGCGATGAACGAAATGAACGAAAAGCAGAAAAGGACGCCGAACGAGAAGCTCAAAGGGAGATTCGTCATCAACAATTTATTTCTCACATCCTAGCTTCGAAGACCGAACCACCCAAAGATCGTGGGAGTTCGTCAAGTGGCACAAGCCACGACGCGGATTCCAACCATCCAGTTACAGAAAAGTTGACTTTCAGTAAGTATGACGGTAAGATGGATGCTACAGTTATTCATTCTTGGTTGCATCAATTTAATGCTTATTTTGCGACAACTAAGAAGACAGGAAATAGCAAAGTTTTGACGGCAGCCAGTGATGCCATCAACTGGTACCACGCATGGCAAGAGGCACAGCTAGCCGCGCACCTAGAGGCAACCAACGATTTCACGCCCCCCTCTTTTAGTTGGACTGATTTCCAAGACAAGCTCAAGACGCGGTTTATGCCACCTCAGTACCTCGCACGATTGAAGGACGATTGGCGCGCTCTCAAGCAAAATGGTATGCCGGTTATGTCTTTTGCTAATCGTATTTTGCAGCTAGGTACCCAATTACGCATGTCGGATGATGAGCGCAAAGAGGCTTTCTCTTTGGATTGGACGAGTATATCAAGTACGATGTCGAGGTATTCGATCCAATCGATCTCAACAACGCGATAGCCATTGCTCTCGCACAAGAGATGAAGCACAACAAGGGAAAGCCTAAGGAGAACAAGACTTCCACAAGTACCTTGCACACTTCTCAGAACCCTCAGAACGGTAAGAACGGTAAGAACGGTAAGAATGATCTCTCTTCTAACCAATCTTCCAACAGTATCTCATCAAAGAATTCTTCCAATGAATCTAAGGGTATGGCTAACACAACTGCTAAACCTAAGCTTACTCCAGATGAAAAGGTAGCACAAGGAATTGTAGGAGGTTACATCACTTCCGAAGAACAAAGCACGTATTCTAAAGAAGGTCGTTGTTTTCACTATCACATTAAGGGTCACATAAAAAGAACATGTCCGAAGCTTGAATCGAATGAATCTAAAGAACCCACAGCACCCACTACATCTGTCAATGCAATGAATGATAACACGATTGTGCCCAAAGTTTCTCAGGACCCTCCCATTGATGATTCTCTCATTAAATGTTATGGTCGTACGTCGGGGCACCGTTTTGTCATATTGTTTGACCCAAGTAGTATGCATGATGTGATCAGTTCCTCTCTTGTTGAGAGAGCCGGCCTCGAAGTTAGTCCGAGATCTCCTATCGAGGTCTCTGGCTTTCGTCCCGGTATGGACGCTCTCATCATGGAGGAGTGCCTTGATGTGTTGTTTGCAATTCAACAAACTGCCTTCACTAGAAGATTTGTTGTTTCTCCTCTCTCAGGATGTGATATGATTTTAGGCATTAAATGGTTTTGTGATAATGATGCTCTCATAAAATTTTCGGCTGACACTATAACTCTCAATGCCGACAGTGATTCTCCTATTGTCCTTCATGGAATGGACATTGCTTCTTCTCCATCTCTCATTGCTAATATGCAGGACAAGGTTGAAAGGATTCAGGAGAAGGAGACTCTCTGAGTCTCATTTTCTCCACAGCATGCCACACAGGATTTGCATGATTATGAGAAGCATGATGATTTGAAGGATAATGATTTGTATGATGATTTGGATGACAATGACAAGCATAATGATTTGCATGATGATTTGGATGAAAAAGACAAGCATGATGAGTTGCATGAAGATGAAGTGATTGTTCACAAGGATGATGTGTTAGTGGATGCTTTTCCTAGCGAAACTAACCTCGTTGTAGATTCGATCAATCACGAAGATCCGATCTTGGCTTTCGAGTCGAGGTCCACAGATCCCCCACAAGAAGATTCAATAGATCCCGAAGAAACGATCTTGGCTCTCGAGCCTTGGTCCAAGGAACCCTCACAGGAAGTATTATGTGTTTGCATGATTGATACGCACGCATTGTTCGAGTGTTTCATTCGTGAAGGTTTCTTGTATTTTAGTCAGCATCGTTATGTGATCCCTTTTCCTAGGCATGACATATTGTATATTGAGCACGTTTCTCTCATGGATGAGCACGAATGTATGCGAATTGTTCATGAAAAGCTGAAAAGTTTATATGTCAGGAAGTCACATTCCATGTCTCTTCCTTGGCATGACACAGTTTCCGAAAGAGCACATGATAGTATAAGCACCAAGCATGGGCATTTCCATTGGGATTTGCCACAGTTGATTGATTTTGATCAAACAGAAAAGATTCGACCTCATTGTTTGCATGTGTTTGATGAACGGGTTGTCACTCCGTATCTATGTTCATCTACATTGCATACACAATCTTTAGAGAAGACAAGATTTTTTTCCTTCACTTTACATGGAATGGGTATGTTCATGGTTTTGTATTAGAGATGGTTTCAAGAATTTTCAGCCATGGAGATTCTTGAAGATGGAAGAAGCACGACTCTAGACAATGTTGAAGCAAGGAAGGAGCCACATAAGACTTTGAGTCGCTTTCGGTGCGGCCCAAAGAAGCAAGCATTGCAGACCTTCATGAAGTTCAAGTACCGCTCGACCCACACAGCAGAGTGGGCCGGCGAAGAGTCCCTTCCAGGATTCCGGATACTGTTGGCAGTCTCCCTCCACGCCATACAGTTCGGTACCAGTACCTCACTTTGAAAAGGAGAGGATGTCACGTGACACATCCCAACCCTATGTGTCCGTGGACAAGCTACACCATAGCAAGGTTTCCATCAGTTCACTCAGTTTAGATTAGCAGTGATCTGGCACTTTTGTGAGTCTATTCGTAGACCGTGCATGCCCAGTCACTTAGCATAGATGCATATCCTCCGGTTGCACACAGCATGATCATCGGAATTCCCATCACAATCCATTAGCATCAGTTAGGAGAATTTTCCAGTGCATTTAGCCTATTTTCCTATTTATTGGTTATTTTCACTTATTATTTTTAAGTGACTTTCCAACAAAAGTAGGTAGGGCAATTTTGCTAAGTTAATATATAAGCAAACCCAAGTTAGCACTTTCTGGCAGCAGAGGCAGCAGGAGCTTCCCGCTCAACAGGCAACTTCTCAGCAGTACCCCCCCCCCCCCCCCCCCCCCGCACTTAGCCTCGCCATACTTCCCCATCCCTTGGCGTTTTCCCTTCATAGTAGCCATCGCCATAAACCTCCCGTGCTTGGTGATTTCAGCCTCAACTCACAGTCAGCCCTAGCGTTTTTCCTAACGCTAGATCCTCAGCTTTTTCAGCAGTCACTAACGCTGGGAAAGACAACAAAACCTCAGCATTTTGGTAGCGTTTTTCCAGCCTGATCATTAGCCATCGCCATAAACCTCCCGTGCTTGGTGATTTCAGCCTCAACTCACAGTCAGCCCTAGCGTTTTTCCTAACGCTAGATCCTCAGCTTTTTCAGCAGTCACTAACGCTGGGAAAGACAACAAAACCTCAGCATTTTGGTAGCGTTTTTCCAGCCTGATCATCAGCCCATTGCAGCGTTTTCAGCGGGTGCAAATCTGTCATAAAACGCAGCCCAGCAGGTACAAGAATTCAGCGTTTTTTACCATCAGCAAGACCCCCGACAACTCAGTCATTTTCAGCCATTAAAAACAGCAAGAAACAGTCATATTCAGCCCACGAAGACAACCCCGAATTCAACCCTAGAAGATCACAGATTTCAGCCTTAGCCGTCGTCATCACCGTCGTCGTCATCGGCATAGTCCCATTGCATCATTCCATTGCATACGCATTGTACACCTTTGTACAATCAAAGTAGACCACTCTCGCCCACGAGAGTGGGGCCTTCGGAGGAGGGTTTTACAACCTCTCGGGTGTCGTATCTCTTCTCTCTCCTTCTCTCAGTCTCATTCACTTGCACGCACAATATCCACTCACTTTGTTCGTGATCAAAGCACTCTCCATAGACGGAAGGCTCTCTCCTTCCCTCAGAACTAAAAGGAACCTTGAGCAATAAAGATCACTAATCTTGAGAAAATATAACATTCATTCCGCTGCATGTAACACTCCCCTCTAGAGATCAAGATTTTTGGTTTTTAGGGTTTTAGGCCCCTCGACCAGTGATTCACAAGTTCTTTAAGTTGCTGGGTTAGGATTTTTTTTCTAAATCCTAACCCCTTTTCAAGCGACTCGGCCACAACTTCAAAGATCTCCTAGGTTCAGTTTCTCTTGTCCACTCAGCCATTTCTCTTCCAGCTTGGCACACCACATCATCACTTTGTGACATTGTCACCCCATCATTGCCTTAAACTCCTTAACTTCCTCATCCACATTATCACAATCTTTAATACCGAATACGCGTACATGCATGGATCGTGTCCTCCTGTGTTCTTCCTCCAACGTCATGTTAATAAAAGTTGGGGTTGGCATAGGCTCCTTGGTCTTCTCTTTCTTGGTCATTTCAATCCACTTCTCGGCCTTCTCTCTCGCCTCTTGCTTGAGTTGAGGGTCTTCTTGACAGCTTCGACCCATACGATAGCTTCTTCTCAATTCTCCCTGTAATCTCTTTGGTGATCTCTTCTTTAATGGCTTCCTTGTTGGTGAGTATCTCCCTCTCTTCTTTTGTCATAAAGGTAGCAATAGTGCCTTCCTAAAGAGAGACTCTCTTTTGGAGACTTTTTTCTCCTCTTCTCTCCCTCTCCTCTTGCTCGCGGAGAAAAGCTATTTTCGCTTTTCTCCATTCTTCTTCCTCCAAGCTTTCATTTCTATCTCCAATGTCGAAATGCGCTTGTTTGAGAACACGAATTTCGCCTGCTAGCCGTTGGTGTGAGTGGGAAAGACATTCTCCTTTCCACACACACACACACACACACACAGAGAGAGAGAGAGAGAGAGAGAGAGAGAGAGAGAGAGAGAGAGCATGCAATAGATTATGTAGCATAAGTCTTTGTACGTCATGGATAAGAAAGGTCCTTGTGCCATGCCCATGCATACTAAGTCCAGTATGATGTAGGTGCCCAAGCAAGTATCAGCTAGAACACAACACACACCCCAAAACTTATCTCCAAATACAATATGCTTTGGACCACAAAAAGGTAGAAGAAACACAGACCCTGGCAACAACATCTATTTACCTCATGTCTGCTTACAAGTTCAACGAGGACTTCTATCGCCATATCAAATAAGGCTGGAGCCTGAAACGGGAACAAAAGAGCACTCACCATTTCAGTTCAATCAAGTAGAAACATCATAATACTAAGTAAATATGTGCATATAGGTGAGCCCCTTAAGATCAATGCACAGCAATACATACCTGCAACGAACTAAATACAAAGCCAAGAAGAGGATGTGAAGCAACAGTATTCTGAGGAATCTCCAAAAAGCAGCCAACACGTACCTATAAAGGTATCAAAGGTTGCATTGATGAAAAGTAAAACACGGCTGCCAAGCAGGCTTTACTGGCCATGTTCATGATAACATACCCAACTTAGCAGGCTTCGTAGAACCTTTTTATGCTTCTCTTGCACTTCTGGTTTTGGGGTAACCTCATCCTTCGTTTGCTTCAACAGGAACTCCAGAACAATCCCTGTATGTGACAAAAGCTGGGTTGCAACCACATGAGCAAGTCAGTATGAGTTCGGCAAGGAAAATTGGTCTCCCTCAGTACTTTATAAAGAGCCTGAACTGCTGAGAAGAAGACCATTACGTACAACTTATCCAGAGTTTTGTCCTGTAAGCCCTCTACTATAAGCAGAGTATTTTTTCAGATGCATAATCATGATTGATCAACAAAGTGCTCCCAACCACGTTAAGATAAAAGCTTCACAAGAATGAAATGTCATATCAAGACAACTAATAGGATATTATGCAGTTACCAATCTGGGAAATGGTCATGCAGCTATGTATTATGAAGTAAAAATTTATACTGCATGCGCAATGAAAATATGAATGATTGCTAGGTTATTTTTCGGCAATAAATTGGAAAAACTTTCACCGAGACTGTTAAGTACATACAACAAACGTACTCACTCATGACTTTACTGAAAACCATACCTCTTGAGTAAAATGCCACCTTCGCTCTGAATTAACAGTTGCATTGACAATGTTCTCCTCGATAACTTCTTCAGGCAAAACTGTCAGTAATTCCAAAATGGCATGGCTCCCTACCCCATGTCCTTGTATTTCACTTAGACTTGCAAAAAGTTTCTCTACTGGCTTCTTCAACTCCACTGCCCGTAAAACCAATGCTGATAAGGCAAGACATACCTGTGTCAAAAGCTGGTTCATGACAGAAAAAACACAATTAATAGTACATATATACTACCTTGCCATTTTAAAAATACACAACATAAAAAACCACGTTCATGGGTTGACATGTCAGACATGGAACCAACCTGAGGAGGCCCCGTGCTGTACTTCTTTGCAGATACAAGCAAAGCTGCTTGTAAAGCACTTCGAAATTCAGCTTTCAGAGCCACTCCTTCACTTTGAATCTACCAAACATAATCATAGACATAGATGAACACACATGGCAGACACATCAACATACAAATCAGACTTAAACGTTCCCAACTATAGGCTAAACAACAACTTTGATGAAGCCCCACTGTCAATAATATTGTAAAAAAGTTTGCTTTAACAAGCATCTTACACAACATAAATACCTAGATGAATCCAAGATAAGCCCAGATTCACCTTTGAACTAACAATGAGTACAGAGAGGTACAAATAAACGCTCTCTCTCTCTCTCTCTCTCTCTCTCTCTCTCTCTCTCTCTCTCTCTCTCCAGAGAGCACTAGAGTCTTCGCTACAGCTGGGATTGCAGGGAGATCGATCATGTTGGTATGCAAAAATGGCATCTTGGTTTCAGTTACATGGCTTTAGTATGGACTGGCTATCCCCATTTCAGTACTCTCTGATACACCCTCCATCCCCCTCACAAGGGCAGAAATTACCAAGCTCATAAGACAAGACTTGATTCAGTTGGATACGAAGAGGACATGGATACAACCTACACATGAGCTAGGTACGAAGATGACTTTCTATAGAGAGCATCTTCTCCAACTCACAGAGGATGGTTTTGTGATCAAACCAGGATACATGGATACTCATCTATCCCACGGGATACGATGTGCTATTGGTCAGATACGCACATCCTCACATCAGCTAGAGATGGTGTTGCTGAGAGGAAAAACAGGTCACTTACGGAAATGGCACAATGTATGGTCAAAAGTCAAGCTTTGCCGCATTCCTTTTGGCTTGAGGCCATCTTGTGTGCCACTTATGTACTAAACAGGTGTCCTACGAAAGCTTTGTAGTCTATTACTCCATATGAAGCATGGCATGATAGAAAGCCTTCTATTGAGCACATGCGTGTTTTTGGCTATTTGGCATATGCTTTGGTGCCACAAACACAGCGCAGAAAATTGGATGATAAAGCTGTCAAATGTATTTTTGTTGGTTATAGTGCTGAAAGCAAAGGTTACAGGTTGTATCATCCGCAAACAAAACGTATTCTGGTTTCACGGGATGTAGTGTTTGTGGAAGATTCTGTTCAACCCTTGCTGTCATGTACTAGAGACAGTAATGTAAGCTCACAGGACATTTATGACACTTTCTTGCCTCTTTTCAGTGGTGGAAATACGAATGTAAGTTCCAATGAGGCAAATGTACAACCTATGGGGGTTTTTGAAAATGTTACAGATCAGCCTATTACTGATGCAGATGTACATGATGTACTTGATGATGAAAGGGCTGAAAATGAGCAGGCTAGAGGTATGCCAAAATGGCTGGTGCACACTTTGTGTGACAGTAAATTGGATGTACCTTTGTCTAGTCGTACTCGTTCAGGCTCTCGCCATGCATCTTATGCATCAGATTGTTATGCTTTGGCTGTGTCTAGCTTACATGATGTTGAGGAACCTGTCTTTTGATGAAGCACAAAATTTAGAAAATTGGATGGCTGCCATGCAATCAGAATATGATGCACTTATAGAAAATGACACATGGACTTTGTGTGATTTGCCTCCTGGCAAAAAGGCCATTGGTACGAAGTGGGTTTACAAGTTGAAACGCAAGCCGGATGGTGAGATCGATCGCCATAAGCCTCGACTTGTTGCAAAGGGTTATGCACAGCAAAAAGGCATACATTATGAAGAGACCTTTGCTCTCCCACTTGTCGTATGACTACTGTGCGTTTTCTATGTGCATTGGCAACTCATTTTGGTTGGGATGTACATCAATCAGACATTGTTACTGATTTCTTGAATGGTGACATATTTGAGGAAGTTTATGTAACGCAGCCTCGCGGTTTTGTCAAGAAAGGACAAGAGGACAAAGTGTGCAAATGTATTTGTATGGGTTGAAGCAATCTCCTCGTGCTTGATATGAGAAAGCTGACACTCATTTGGTCAAACAAGGCTTTCGTAACAGTCCAACAGAAAGCACATTGTATGTAAAGCGTGAGGGTGATGTACTTCTCATTGTGGTTCTTTATGTAGATAATTTGCGGATCACTCGACCAAATGAGAGACATATTGCTGAATTTAAGGCTGATTTGAATGCTACTTTCAAGATGAAAGATTTGGGGTTGTTGTATCATTATTTGGGCATACAGTTTAAGCGGTGTGATGGTGGTATTGCCTTGTGTCAGAAAAGTTACATAGAGACATTGCTATGTAAATTTGGACTTTGAAGTTGAGTCTACATGATGCTGGTGATCCTGCTGATGTCACTCTTTACCAAACTATTGTTGGCTGCCTCATTTATGTATGCAACACGAGGCCCGATATTCAGCTTGCAATCTCACAAATCAACAGATTTATGCATAGCCCACGATCTAAGCAATGGAAGGCTGTCAAGAGGATTTTCCGCTACCTTAGTGGCACTCTTTACCAAACTGTTGTTGGCTGCCTCATTTATGTATGCAACACGAGGCCGGATATTCAGTTTGCACTCTCACAGGTCAGCAAATTTATGCATAGCCCAGGGTCTAAGCATTGGAAGGCTATCAAGAGAATTTTCCGCTACCTTAGTGATCATTGCCGCCAGACCTACATGCTTTTTCGGACTCAGATTGGGCTGATTGTTTTGACACGAGAGTGTCCACAAGTGGTTTTTGTTTCATGCTTGCAGTTCATGTATATCATGGTTGAGCAAGAAGCAACCTACTGTGGCCACTTCTAGTTGTGAGGCTGCGTACAGGGCAGTCTTCACAGCTACGGTTGAGTGTGTATGGCTCAAACGCCTTATGGCTGATTTGGGTGTTGGACAGGACACTGCCAACACTATCTACACTGACAGTCAGAGCGCATTGGCAGTTGCAAGAAACCCAGTTTTTCATGCTCGCACAAAGCACATTGAGGTGCATTACCACTATATCAGGGAGAGGCTCTCAGCAGGAGAGATCAGCTTGGCTTATGTACCAACACAGAACAACCTTGCAGAGGTATTGTCTCATGAGAAGTGCGAAGCTTTCCGCAAAGCTTTGGGCTTGCTCCCCTTTGTGGACTGATCATGTCCTCAAGGCATGGCACTTCCCTTCACTCATGTGCCAGCTCTCGTTCACCGCATCACTCCAGGGGGGAATTGTTACCATATACATGTGGTAGTGATGTGTGTGAACACACTAGGACCGCCGGGGCATTTTTTCCCTCTTTACGAGGTTTTTTCCCCGTGCATTGTATATACGCCCATCACTCTAGGGCTATCCATCTTTCTATAGCACACTATGTAACACACTCTCTATTGTGTGCCTTGAGCTTCCTTCGTCTTCTCCAATCTGTGTGTGTTTCTCTGCAACCCTAATTCCAACACATTGTACCAGACCTTGTGCAATCTAAAGCAAAATTCAAATACCTCTCTAGCAATAGAGAGGGGGGCCCTTGGAGGGGGGTTTGGGGCCCCATCTAGTGTCGTCTCTTCTCTCTCTCTAGCAATCTCATGCACTTGCACTAACAGTTTCATTCTCTTTGTTTTGGTTATTGCATATTCTCTCTCTAAGCAGGGAAGACTCTCCCTTCCTCTAAAGTAAAAGGAACCTTGAGTACTCACTATTCACATGTCTTTTTCTAACCATATTTTGCAGATTGGCGTCCAATTATGCAAATCAGATGCTGAACAAAAGAAGGCTTTCCTTTTCGGGTTAGACGAGTATATCAAGTTCGATGTGCAAGTTTTCAGCCTTACAAACTACAATGATGCCGTCAAAATTGCTTTGGCACAAGAGATGAAGCACAACAAAGGTAAGCCAAAGGAGAACAAGTCGAGTACTTCTTAGAATCAACCGAACGGCAAGACCAATGGTAAGCAGAATGGTAATTCTTCTTCTCAATCTTCTTCTACACCTCGAGCACAGAACTCTCACAATGATGATAAAGAAAAGGCTAAAACTCAAGAAACCCCTAAGTTCACACCTGATTAAAAATTTGCTCGAGGAATTTTAGGAGGTAGGTTAACTCTTGAAGAACGAGCCGTCCATGAACGAGAAGGAAGATGTTTTGAATGTCAAACTAAAGATCACATTAAAAGAGTTTGCCCTAAGAAAGCACCTAAAGAACCCATAAACGAACCCACAGAATCCACATCATCTGTTAATGTACTCAGTGAGAACACTAATGTGTCCGAAGAAAGCACCTAAAGAACCCATAAACGAACCCACAGAATCCACATCATCTGTTAATGTACTCAGTGAGAACACTAATGTGTCCGAAGTTTCTCATGATCATGTAGATGAGTCTCTCATACAGTGTTATGGTCATGTGAATAGTAAGGCATTGTGATCTTGTTTGATACAGATAGTATGCATGGTGTGATTTGTGATTCTCTCGTGAAGAGCGTACGTTAGAAGCTCTTCCAATAGATCCCATTGTGATCTCTGGATTTGCTCCTGGCATGTACTCTTCTTTCACGCATGAATGTCTTGATGTGATGGTGTTAGTTCAAAATGTCTGTTTTCGTCGTAGATTTGTGGTTTCTCCTTTCAAAGGATGTGATTTGATTTTTGGCATCAAGTGGTTTGAAGGTTATAATCCACGCATTGATTGGAAAGAAAACACTCTCTCTCACACAGTTGAAGGAGCATTGCATGAAACGGAATCTCTTTTTGGCATTCCTTTTTCGAAGGACGACATTTTTTGCATGATAAAACTGTCTGTACCGAGTTCACCTTCGAATGACCATCAATTTAGATGGTTCCAGTCTTGTGAGCAATTTGTGGTTTGGATGATTGTGTTTCTAGTAAAGCTAACCTCATTGCATATACGATCAGTCAACCAGGACCGATCTTGGCTCTCGAGTGGAGGTCCAACGAACCCACTCAGAAAGTATTTTTTCTTCGCATGATTAGTCAGTACACATTGTTCCAGTCTCTCGTCCGTGACACTCTTGTATATTTTCGTCACCGTCTTTATGTGTTACCTCCTCATAGGAACTCCATATTGCACGATGCACATGATTCACTCATGGATGAGCACGAATGTAAACAGATCACTCTCTAAAGCAAATACCTCTCTAGCAATAGAGAGGGGGGCCCTTGGAGGGGCGTTTGATACTCCATCTGGTGTCGTCTCTTCTCGCTCTCTAGCACTCTCATGCACTTGCACTCACAGTTTCACTCTCTTTCTTTTGGTCATTGCACATTCTCTCTCTAAGCAAGGAAGGCTCTCCCTTCCTCTAGAGTAAAAGGAACCTTGAGTACTCTCTGTTCACTCATCGGCAGCTTACACCATCATTCACTTCCGCTGCACATCACATATGGAGCACTTCTTGCCCCTCTCTGCCACTCACAAGCCTCTCTCTGGCTGAAGCTGGTAGCGGCAACAATATTCATGTGACTAGAAGGCAAGAGTCCGTGCCAGTGTTGTCTCCACCACACCAGCAGCCTCTTTGTTGTCCTTCCCTAAATCACTATCACTGCTTTCATCCTAATGCTTTCTTTTACCTTTGTCCTTTGTAGAATCTTTGTCTTTGCCTTTGGATCTACAATCCTTGGCCAAATGACCACGCTTTCCACAATTGTAACGACAGTTCTTGGTCTTCTTTTTGGAATCCGAAGCAGCAAATGCTTCACCACCTTTCTTAGAAATTTGAATTTTGCCATGAGTTATCAACACAGCTTCCTCCTCGATGAGAAAAGAGGTGAGATCATCAACTTCCACCTTTTACTTCGTGATTTGTAGCCAAAGTATTCTAGCCACCGTTTCATATGCCTCAAGCAACTTCGAGAGAACCAAAGCAGCTAATTGAGTACTCGTCAGTGCACTTATCATAGCCGATAGTTGATCATGAATAACTTTAGTTGTACGGTGCAGCAGAAGTGAATGTTGATATTGCTCAAGATGAGTGCTCCGAACTGAGCTCAAGGATTCCTTTTACTCACGGAAGGGAGAGCCTTCAGTTCCTTGAGAGAGAGAGTGCAAAGATTACAAACAAAGTGAATGCTACTGTGAATGAAAGTGCTAAGAATGAGAGGAAGAGAGAAGAATACGACACCAGACAATGCCCCGCTCTCTATGGCGAGAGAGGTCTATGCTATAGATTGCACAAATCTGGTACAATCGTCTACATACAATGGACTTGCCGACGATGTCGACGACAATGATGACGACGATGAGGACAAGCCGAAACCTAAAAACGCTAGGGCTGAAATGCTGAAATCTGGAAAACACTGACTTTCTGTGTCACGTGACACATCCAACCCTATGTGTCCGTGGACAAGCTACAGCATGATCAGGGTTCAGTCAGTCCAGTCGATCTAGATTTAGAAGTGACCTGGCACTTTTGTGAGTCTATTCGTAGACCGTGCATGCCCAGTCACTTAGTGTAGATGCATATCCTCTGGTTGCGCACAGCATGATCTTACCCGCAGCAAATTTCAGCCCATAGCGTTTTTGGACAGCAGATACAAGATTGCAAGTTTCAGTCCTTAGGTCGGTCTCGTCATCCCCATCGTCATCACCGACATAGCCTAGACTTGCATCAGTCTCACGCATACCATTTGTACCGGTTTGTGCAATCATAAGTAGACCACGAGAGTGGGGCCTTCGGAGGAGGGTTTTACGTCGTCTCTGGTGTCGTATCTCTCTTCTCTCTCTATCTCTCAGTCTCATACACTTGCACGCACAGTCCATTCACTTTGTTTGTGATCGTAGCATTCTCTCATTACGAACAGAAGGCTCTACCTTCCATAAGAACAAAAGGAACCTTGAGCACAGTTCGGAGCACTCATCTTGAGCAAAGCGCAAATATTCATTCCGCTGCACCTAACATTGGTATCAGAGCTTTGGCAGTGTTCTGTATCACTCAAGGAAAGAACCACAAGAATCACAAGAATTTTTTTTGCTTGTTGCGGTCGCACGAACCCAAGTTCGCTTGGGCGTGTCGATTCCTAATCGTGTTTTTGAAGAGTGACAGGAATCCCAGGAAAGAAGGGCTTGTCCAGCCTCCCCTTGTGCCTCTTTTCACTCATTGAGAGCGGACCGTGCACTTAGCAGCCGGCCACTCGACGTGAGGTGGGAAAAGGCAACCTTGGTGTGAGCGCAAGGCCGCCAAGGGGTGCGCCCGCAGAAAGGAGTAGAACTCGGGTGAAGAGAAGATCCTACTCAAACATAGATTGCAAGCGAAAGAAAACCTCAAGAACCTCAAGACCTTAAGAACCCAAGAACCCTAGTGCACGGTCGTCACTCAAAGCGGAATGGATACTTCGCAACCAGGTAATGAGCATTAGAGAGGCGACGAAGAATTTTCCCCACCAAGAGATTTTTCCGACCCTCCCCCTTCGCCATCTACGCCACAAAGTGTACCAAACCCTATGGAGGCAATGGTCAAACAGATGATGGACATGATGGCCAAACAAGAAGAGACTCGCATTGCCTTGGAACGCGAACGCGACGAACGAAAAGAAAGAAAAGACCTAAGAAAAGAAGAAGCGGCAGCAAGACGCGCGGTCTGGGAGGCCGAGCGTGAGGCTCAAAGAGAACTACGCACTCATGAGTTGGTTCGACAAGTACTTGCCTCGAAGTCCGAACCAGCCAAGATCGTGGGAGTTCCTCAAGTGGTGCGAGCCACGATGCGGATTCCAACAACCCAGTCACAGAGAAGTTGACTTTCAATAAGTACGATGGTAAGATGGATGCTACGGTTATTCATTCTTGGTTGCATCAATTTAATGCTTATTTTGCGACGACTAAGAAGACAGGGAATAGCAAGGTATTGACAACAGCTATGTACCTTGCCGGTGATGCTATCAATTGGTACCACGCATGGCAAGAGGCACAGCTAGCCGCGCACCTAGAGGAAGTCGACGAACTCACGCCCCTTTCGTTCAATTGGGCTGATTTCCAAGACAAGCTCAAGGCGCGGTTTATGCCACCTCAGTACCTCGCACGATTGAAGGACGATTGGCGCGCTCTCAAACAAAATGGTATGCCGGTTATGTCTTTTTCTAATCGTGTTTTGCAGCTAGGTACCCAATTACGCAAGTCGGATGATGAACGCAAAGAGGCATTCCTTTATGGATTGGACGAGTATATCAAGTACGATGTCGAGGTGCTCGATCCAATCGATCTCAACAAGGCGGTAGCGATTGCTCTCGCGCAAGAGATGAAGCACAACAAGGGAAAGCCTAAGGAGAACAAGACTTCCACAAGTACCTCGCAGACTTCTCAGAACCCTCAAAACGGTAAGAATGGTAAGAATGGTAACTCTTCTAGCCAATCTTCCAACAGTCTCTCAGAAAAGAATTCTTCCAACGAATCTAAGGGTAAGGCTAACACAATTGCTAAACCTAAGCTTACTCCATATAAAAAGGTAGCACAAGGAATTGTTGGAGGATACATCACGTAGGAAGAGCAAAGTACTTATTCTAAGGAAGGTCGTTGTTTTCATTGTCACATTAAGGGTCACGTAAAAATAACATGTCCTAAGCTTGAATCAAATGAATCTATAGAATCCACAGAACCCACTTCCTCTGTCAATGCAATTAATGATAACACGAGTGTGCCCCAAGTTTCTCTTGACCCTCCCATTGATGATTCTCTCATTAAATGTTATGGTCAGGTGTCGGGGCAACGTTTTGTCATATTATTTGACCCAGGTAGTATGCATGATGTGATCAATCCCTCTCTTGTTGAGAGAGCCCGCCTAGAAGTTAGTCAGAGATCTCCTCTCGAGGTCTCTGGCTTTGTTCCCGGTATGGACGCTCTCATCACGCAGGAGTGTCTTGGTGTGTTGTTTGCAATTCAAGAAGCTGCCTTCACTAGAAGATTTGTTGTCTCTCCTCTCTCAGGATATGATATGATTTTGGGCATTCGATGGTTTCGTGATGTTAACCCTCTCATTGATTGGGAGGCTAACACTTTCACTCTCAATGCCAAAAGTGATTCTCCCATTGTCATTCATGGAGAGGACATTGTTCGTTCTCCATCTCTCATTGCTAATATGCAGGACAAGATTGAACGGATTCATGAAAAGGAGACTCTCTCAGTCTCTTCTTCTCCAAAGCATGACACACAGAATTTGCATAATGATAAGCATGATGATTTGGATGCCAATGACAAGCATGATGATTTGCATGATCAAGATGTGATTTCTCACAAGCATGATGATTTGTATGATAAAGACGTGATTGCTCACAAGGATGATGGTTTAGTTGATGCTTTTTCTAGCGAAGCTAACCTCGTTGCAGATTCGATCACTCACGAAGAATCGATCTTGGCTCTCAAGCCTAGGTCCAAAGAACCCTTAAATGAAATACTTTGTGTTCGAATGATTCGTCAGCACGCATTGTTCGAGTGTTTCATTCATGATCGTTTCCTGTATTTTAGTCAGCGTCTTTATGTGATCCCTTTTCCTAGGCATGACATATTGTACATTGAGCACGTTTCACTCATGTATGGGCACGAATGTATGCGGATTTTTCATGAAAAGCTGAAAAGTATGCATTCAAGGAAGTCACATTTCATGTCTATTCCTTGGCACGACACAGTTGTAGAAAGAGCACATAAAAGTATGAGCACCAAGCATACGCATTTCCGTTGTGAATTGGCACAGTTGATTGCTCTAGATCAAAAGAGAAAGATTCGATCTCATTGTTTGCATATGTTTGGTGAACGGTTTGTCACTCCGTCTCTATGTTCATCTACATTGCATACACAATCTTTAGAGAAGACAAGATTTTTTCCAGTCACTTTACATAAAATAGGTATGTTCATGGTTTTGTGTTGGAAATGGTTTCAATAATTTTCAGCAATGGAGATTCTTGAAGAAGAAAGAAGCCAAACTATCGACAAAGTTGAAGCATTGAAGGAGCCACAGAAGACTGTGTCGCTTTCAGTGCGGCCCAAAGAAGCAAGCGTTGCAAACCTTTATGAAGTTCAAGTACCGCACGACCCACACATCAGAATGGGCTGGCGAAGAGTCCCTTCCAAGATTCCGGATGTTATTGGCGATCTCTCTCGACGCCATACAGTTCGGTCCCAGTACCTCACTTTGAAAAGGAGGGGATGTCACGTGACACATCCAACCCTATGTGTCCGTGGACAAGCTACAGCATGATCAGGGTTCAATCAGTACAGTCGGTCTAGATTTAGAAGTGATCTGGCACTTTTGTGAGTCTTCGTAGACCGTGCATGCCCAGTCACTTAGTGTAAATGCATATCCTCTGGTTGCACACAGTATGATCATAAGCATTCCCATATGAATCCATCAGAATCAGTTAGGGGAATTTTCCAGTGCATTTAACCTATTTTCTCTATTTTTGACATTTTTCACTTATTATTTTTAAGTGACTTTTGTTGGAAAGTAGATAGAGCAAATTGAGTAAGTTTGTATATAAGCAAACCTAAACTAGCACTAAATGGCAGAAGAGGCAACAAGAGCCAAGCTCAGCACACAACTTCTCAACAAGACCTTGGCGGTTTCCCCCACCAAGCAAGAAGAACTTCAGCAACCTAGCATTTTCCTTGCACTAGCGTTTTTGAAAAGCATCTCAAGCATGGCTTTTTGCATCAGCACACCATCGCCAGCAAGTCAAGCATAGCATTTTTGCATCAGATCTTCACCGCCGGCAAAGCCCATCATCTAGCATTTTTGACAGTTCAGGCCTGGCAATATTCAGCAGCAGAAAGACCAGCAAATTCAGCCCTAACGAGTAGCAGATTCAGCCCGGTAAGAACCTCAGTTTTCAGCCCTAAACCTGCAGAATTTCAGCGACAAAGACCCACAGAAACAGCCCCAAAAATCAGCGTTTTGGACCCGCAACAGATTTCAGCCCATAGCGTTTTTGGACAGTAGATACAAGATTGCAGATTTCAGCCCTTAGGTCAGTCTTGTCATCCCCGTCGTCAACGCCGACATAGCCTAGACTTGCATCAGTCTCATGCATACCATTTGTACCAGTTTGTGCAATCATAAGTATACCACTCTCGCCACTCTCGGCGAGAGTGGGGCCTTCGGAGGAGGGTTTTACGTCTCTGGTGTCGTATCTCTCTTCTCTCTCTATCTCTCAGTCTCATACACTTGCACGCACAGTGTCCATTCACTTTGTTTGTAATCATAGCATTCTCTCATTAAGAACGGAAGGCTCTACCTTCCATAAGAACAAAAGGAACCTTGAGCACAATTCGGAGCACTCATCTTGAGCAAAGCGCAAACATTCATTCCCTTGCACCTAACATTTTGTAGAATACTGACACTGTGTAGGCGAGGATGGCGAGGATGGACGACTCGCCAACGATGCGCTGAAAACATAGATGATGAAATCTGAAAACAACGAACTGAAACTGTAAACGCTAGTTGATCTGACAGTACGACAAGGATCTGCTGCGGGTAGGTGAGATCTGCGAGGCTAGGGGCTAAATCTGCAATGGCTAAGGGTTGAAAACTGAAAATGCTAACTGACATGGCTGATCTGGCGACAGGCAACTGCAAAACGCCAGGCCTGATCTGTAAGAAAAGGCGCCAGAAAACGCTGGGGCTGATCTGCAATGGAAAACGCTAGGCTGATCTTGTTGGCTGAAAACGCTAGGCCTCTCTGCCGGTCTTGCTGAGAAGGTGCACTGTAAGTTGCTCGATCTTCTCTGCTACCTCTTCTGCTTGAATTGAGCGCCATCTCCTCTGCTTATATACTTGCTGAAGGCTGAGTCAAGCAATCATCCCTGTAGCCCCACGACCCTAGAAATTGATGCAATTAAATAATAAAAATGCCAAATTTCCTATAAAAAGTTGTCCCAAAAATGGCTGGAATTCGGACCTTCTGCTCGGACAATGCATATATTGGGTGGTATTGGGTGTGCAATCAGAGGATATGCAACTACTCTAAGTGCCTGGACATGCACGGCATGAGCACAGGCTCACAAAGGTGCCAGAACACTTCCTAGGCTAACCTGAACCCTAGACCTAAGATAGCTTGTCCACATGCACATAGGGTTAGGTGTGCACGTGACTGGCATACCATTTTGCTTGAGACTGCGCCAATCTTCTTTCAACCGCGCTAAGTACTGAGGTGGCATAAACCGCACCTCGAGCTTGTCTTGGAAGTCGGCCCAATTGAAAGAAAGGGACACGTCTTCTTCGGCTTCCTATAGGTGCGCGGCCAATTGTGCCTCTTGCCACGCTTGATACCAACTAATGGCATCACCAGCAAGATACATGGCTCCCGTCAAAACTTTGCTATTCCCTGTTTCTTAGTTGTCGCAAAGTAAGCATTAAATAGATGCAACCAAGAATGAATAACATTAGCATCCATCTTACCGTCAAACTTACTAAACGTCAACTTCTTAGTGACCGGATTGTTGGAGTCCGCATCTCTACTTGTACTACCTGATGAACATCCCACATCCTTGATTGGCTCGGATTTCGAGGTGAGTACCTGTAGGACCACCTCTTGCATGCATTGGTCGCTCTGCGCCTCACGCTCTAATTCCAAGGCCGCTCGCCTTTCTTCGACCGCTATGCGTTGAGCTTTGCGTGCTTGCTCACGCTCAAGCTCCATAGCTGCCCTTCTTTCTTCGCGGTACCGATCCATGGTGGCACATTGCACCTCTTGTTGTAGCATCATGTCCATCATCGACTTGACCAAAACGTCTGAAACCGGCCCGTGGGGCGGTAGGCTTTGGCTTTCACCCAAAATTCTTTACTTTAGACACACACAAAGAGGGAGAGAGTACTTAGCAAAAGGAACCTGCAACGGGAATTAACACTTAAGCACACACACGGCTCGGAAGCTAGAATGCTCCGAGCAGACGCCGACATCCTGCAGGCCCCAAAATTGGTGCCCCTTTCGGTATTTCTTTATACTCTAACAGAGGGAATAAAACCTGTGATTTTCTATGAGATGTCCAACATAATCCGGGCTGAAAACCACATGTTCTAGCCCGATTTCGGCAACATAATTGTACTAGGACGCTTCACAGACAATACTAGGAAAACTTTGAACCATCTTTCCATTGCACCTTCATCTCTTACCAATGTTCATTCAAACGAGTGTTATTGCTTTAGCGCATAATCCCGTTGTTTATGGACAGACTAAGCACATTGATATTCATTATCACTTTGTTCCAAATTACAATAAGGATGGTCGTATCCACTCATAGTATTGTCCCACCCTTGACAATTTTGCAGATCTTCTCACCAAGCCTCTACCTCGACCTAGACCGGATTATCTTCTTACGCAATCTAGAGTTAGACCGAATTGGACCACCCTTCCTGCCTAAGTTGCACATCAAGTTTGCATGCCCATGATAGCCCAATCCATTTAGGCATTTATTAGCTTTTAAGCTGCTGTGACATATTTTTGTGAGAGGTGGATTATTATTATCTTTTTAAGCCACTTATCATTATTTTTAGGATGTGATGGTTTTATGAAAGCTAGGCAGTCCTAGCTGAGATGCCTCCTGTTTCCATAGCTCTAGGCCACTCATATCGGTATATAAGTGATCCTCTATCCCCTCATTCTCATTATCTAGTTGTATGAGCACTCTCTAGAGTTATTGAGTTATTGCACTTGGGTCATTCCCTCTCTCTTTGCCTCTCTCTCAATGCTCGTCTCCTATATATGCTCTCCTCTCATTCCTTCATGAACATAACTGAACTCCTTTAGCACATTTGAAAAAGACTCTACCAAAGAGGTCAATTATCACAAACCTAGTGTCAACTATCAACGTATGGAATTCGCGTTTGAAATCTTTTAGCTAATTGTTGTTTCTTTAGAAATCTTTCATGAAAGTATGCACCCGCAACTTCCTGTATTATAATGAACGTTTACACGATACTATTTTTTTCGATGGCATCTTGATAGAGTCTTGGGACACATCCTATGGCAAACTTCAGTAAAAAAATTCCGAGTCTTTCCTAGAAATCAAAGTAGATAACAGACCTTTCTTTTGAGAACTTGGGCAGCAAAGAGGTGGAGCTCATAGCCATAAATATGATGAGGAGGGTCAAAGGTGAGGATGTTGGTTGCCACGTCCCAGGCTGCATCAGAGTGCTGGAACTGAACTAGCCATTGATTTGCGGCAACACGGTTGCAAGAGAGAGAATCATGATTGAGCACCTGCACTGCCTGTGCTACATGCATGGGAATTTCCATTTACGAGCTGCAGGACGGTCCTCATAGCCCTAGCAGCAACCCATCGGTGGAACACTCATGAAAGCCAATGTTTCATGCTCTCCACCCAACGACCTTTCGCCTTCAACCTTTCCAAAAACGACGCACAGAGCTTGCGCATTTGCATGCTCTGCTAAGTGCGCTTTATTACCACCAAAATGATGTGTGTGTGTGTGTGTGTGTGTGTGTGTGTGTGTGTGAGAGAGAGAGAGAGAGAGAGAGAGAGAGAGAAGTTCTAAGCAGGGTTAGAAATATACACTTTTCCTAATCGGTAAAAATAAGGGCAAACTTTGAAGCTTTTGCTGGTAATTACACTAAAACTCATGTAAATTTGCCAGTTTTCTTAAAGGCAAGCTCAAAATCTAACTGGGCTTATACAATTTCAGCCGGTTACACTAGAAAAATGGAAATTCCCGGTTGTAATTTTGTAATCAAAAAGTAGTTGAAATCCTATTAAATATCTCAGGTAAAGGCAAAAATCTTGGTTGTCTAGGTAGTTTAACCTTAAAAATCAATATACCTAGATGAATCCAGGATAAGGCCAAGAAAATGGTTTTCTTTGAGATGTAATCGTAACAACAATGGTCTCAAGAGGGGGGTGGGGGTGGACGGGCGCAAGAAGAAGAAGAAGAAGAAGAAGAGGAGACTTTTTGTCGTCATAGGAACAAGCTAGAGAGAGAGAGAGAGAGAGAGAGAGAATTTTTGGCATGTCAAAGCAAGGACTATGTGGAGGGGTGAACTATAGATGTGACCTTTACTTATAAGATTAGTTTGAGTTGGGTGTATTTACGGATTGATCAATTTCTCTTGGTTCTATCAAAAAGAACATGATGCAATTTCTTTCATAGATTCGAAGTTTTTAACAATGATGAGTTTATGCATGTTAATGTTGTTTAAAAGAAGTTTCTTGGAGGATTTTTTAGCATGTTGTTGGAATTAAAATTACAACATTTAATTTCCCTCACTTTTTGTGTGCTATATATATATATATATATATATATATATATATATATATATATATATATAGAGAGAGAGAGAGAGAGAGAGAGAGAGAGAGAATAACTACCTATTTATGTTTGGATTCTTTTCTATTTTGATAGCTCGGTATACAAAATTTATTTTGGTGAAAACTAGAGTGTAGAGAAACAAGTGAAAGGGTCACATTGGTTTTCTAAAACAATAAGAAAGTGATAAAATAATTAGGTTGAGTTTATCTAGAATTATATAAGGTGAAGCATTGTTCTGGAATGTCTCTTTTATTAAGCGATCGAGTTTCCTCCTTGCAAAGAAGCAAACCGGAAATACTAGCAAAATTTTTGAAATTTGCCGGATTTTTTACCTAAGTTCTCACATATCTTATCAATTTTTCTTCCCTTTACCATGGTTTGCTCATTTATATGTGTGTGTGTGTGTGTGTGTGTGTGTGTGTGTGTGTGTGTGTGTGTGTGTGTGTGTGTGTGTGTGTGTTCCAATAACAATATAACATAAACACCAAAGAATATAACATAAACACCAAAGAATTATTTCAAATTACAAAAGACACTAGAAACTATGTCAGTGAAAAGGTGGTATAATTCCCATTCATGGTACAAAACGGACTTATACATAAGTACAATAGAGTAAGAGCCTGAAAATGTATTCGTCCATCATCTTCACTCCAAGGAACTTTGAAAACCATAGTTGAGAAGGTAACCCTCACCTGCACCCATGGAAACAACACAACATTTAAATCATAACATATATTCAGAGATGGTTCCATTTAAGAGCTCTTTATGAGATAAAGTTCAGCAGAAGAAGCTATTCAAGTGCCTCTACCGGTATACGCATGAGGAATACTCACAACCATCAAATAGTTCGGACGGCAGTCCATTTCAATGCCAAAAGTCACATGAGAATGAGTTGGAGCAGCAAAGTCCATAATAGCTTGCTTATCCTTGCTATTTGCCATAGATCCGACATTTAGCATTACCCCTTTGCAGGTAAAATCCTCACAGTCCTAGAGTACAGACACTTCTCTCAAATACACACACCACTAATGCTAAGTAAGCATGTAAAGCCCACCTTTTTATAGGTTTTGGAGCAAGTGGCCACCTTCCTTCTTAGCCGTATGGCAGGCCCGGCTTCAAGAGGGGAATGGTGTAGTAGCACTGCCATGTACACACACACACACACACACACACACACACACACACAATGAGATAACACTTAAGAGGGTGTTGTAGCACGGGCCTGTCAGGAGGGAGCCACCGTGAAGTTTAGCAAAAAATGACAAAGTTTTCAGAGCCAGGAAACCTGCCGAATGAACATATGTGTGTGTGTGTGTGGTGGCATTTAAGGCGTCAATTAAGTGTCATTTAAGGCACCACCAAAATCTCAACTATTGAATTACCTACTATATTTCACCCAGGACTCCCTAGGTCAGTTAGCCCCAGAAAATAATGTCCAAGGAATTTAACATATTATCCTTACATTATCCTAGCCGGGCAAAAGAACCACCCATATTTGGATCAATTCGAGAATCACCAGTTCCAGTATCCCAGTACCAGTATTGGTACAGTATTAATGCACAAGTAGCACCAATATCTGTACATAAGTAGCATCAGTCCATCATATTAAAGTACACAACCTGTACTAGTACCAATACCAGTATAGTACTAGTACACAAGTAGTATCAGTACCAGTATCACAAGTAGCACCAGTATCTGTCCAGTATAATATTGTACACAAACAATACCAGTTCCAATATGGGGGTTTCCGATTACCGAGCAAAAAAAGCTGAGCAAAGACACATTCCGAGCAAATCTAAGGAAAATTTGATACAAGAGCAACAATTGTGAAAGAAAAAAATTATGCCATGCATGTTATTTTCAGTACCACAAATCTTTCAACCGATCGACACAAATTTAGATTTTAGAACCATTTATAATATTGTATACTCGTCACATAACGCAGTTCCAAGTGACATACATCCTCTCCAAAACAATTTACCCAAAATTTGGGACCTACATTCCCCAAAAAAAGTCAACACATAAACTCGCAAACCTATGATACTATCGGAGAGCCTCCTAGAGCAGCCTGAAACAACTCCACTTTTGTAAGTGCATATTGGTGCACAAACTCATGGACAACGGAGTCCAAACCCAAGACTCTAAAAAACACAAAGTAGATGTGATTGCAACAAGGAATGTATGCAACACATTATTTATTGTGTCTTTGAAAATCCTCACATGAGCATCATGGGAAGTTTGCAAGTGTGAAAATCCTCACATGAGCATCAAGGGAAGTTTGCAAAAGATATAAGAAGATATATCTTGCAAGATGTTGAGCTAAAATATTTTGAAGAGGCTTAAAAGACAAGAAATAAGAAAAAAGGATAGGATTATTGGTGTTAATTCAAATAACATTTATTGACTAATTTTAAGTGTCATAAATAAGGTAGGCAATGATTGCTTTTGTCATGCGAGAAAAAAAAATTCATTAAGGATTTCTATTTGGGGAGCATCTTTGAAAATGGAGTAGTTGTACTGTCTTCAAGTATGTACAACACCGACGAGTGGCTACCACTAGGCTTGGAGAAAATACATTTTCCCCTTACCGAAGCTTTTGTCTGTATTTACAGTAAAACTTATGTAAAATTTCCCGTTTTCTTAGAGGCAATCTCAATATCTTATTAGAATTTTACAATTCTTGCTTGGTTAAAATACACTAGACCCTTTCTTTTTCCAACATTGGATGCCACATCATGGCCCATGGGTTGAGATCGACAAATTACATTCCATGCTAAATTTTGCCGTCCACCGATCGACCCTAAGTTGTTGTTTCAAACACGGGACCGCGCAATGATCCAAGAGAGCTTTGAGAGAGATGACGTTGTTGCCACGCCGGCGGTGGCTGTAGCCGAAAGAATAAAGCTTTCAATGTCAATTTGCAGGTCTGATCAATCAGCGCCCAAGTCACTGCCAATTGCAGGTACGCAAGAAATATCACCCTTGCCTCCATTTCTGCTGCTCATGCCACCTATTGCAATAGCAAGACAATCCACCAAGGGCATGTCGATCGACATCAGCTCTCACAGTGGGAGCTTGAGAGTTTCCTATAAGTTAGCCATTGCCCTTGGTGGATCGACATGGCTAGAGATCATTTCCTTTCTAGAGAGAGAGTGCACAATGTCTCTTTCATTGTGTTTAGTTTTCAACAAATGAATAACTCCCACCTTGCACTCTTGTAATTCACTCTAAGAAGTAAGTATTATCTCAAGGGACTTGCTCGATTATTTTAAAGCTCGAAGATACTCGCTCGTCAATTTGTAAGACTCTTTCACTACCAGTTTATCACATAAGTAACAGCCATCCAAGTTCAGTACAATACAATACCAGCACCGGCACCGCATAGAACCAATTCATAATGCATATACTATCCCTTACTCTATCCTAGTCGGGTAAAAGGTCAACCTATTTTTTTCACCAGTTCCAGTATCACCAGTACTAGACCACTAAAGCACCAGTCCACC
Source organism: Adiantum capillus-veneris (assembly GCF_014529385.1). Classification (NCBI taxonomy): domain Eukaryota; kingdom Viridiplantae; phylum Streptophyta; class Polypodiopsida; order Polypodiales; family Pteridaceae; genus Adiantum; species Adiantum capillus-veneris. The sequence continues at coordinate 12,776,315 of NC_140951.1, read as the reverse complement.
AGTAGCACCAGTACCAGTACACAAGTATCATCAATCCAATATCTTACAGTTACACAATAGTACTAGTACCAGTTTAGTGCCAGTACACAAGAAGTATCGGTACGAGCTTCACAAGTAGCACCAGTACCAGTCCGATATAATATTGTACACAAACACACCGGTTACAATACCAGTGTATCACATAAGTAGCAGCAGTACTAGTTCATTACAATACAATACCAGTATCAATACAATATAGTACCAATACACACATAGCATCAGCACCAGTACATATGTAGCACCAATATCCAAATAGTACCAATATCAGTATAGTATAATATAGTACCAGTATAAATACCAGTCCACAAGTAGCACCGGTACTAGATCTAGCTCCAGTAGCAGTAGCACCACTTTTAGTATAGAGAAAGTTAACACATTATCCCCAGTAATGTGTGTGTAGTAGTACCCGTAGTAGTAGTAATAGTACCAGTACCAATAGTAGTAGTAGTACCAATACCAGCACCAGTACAGTGTGTGTGTGTGTGTGTGTGTGTGTGCGCACGCGCATGTATAGAATTTACTAGAATTATGCAAGGTGAAGCTTCACTTTAGCATTCTAAAAGAATATAATGCAAGAGAAGTCAAGCCATGTGAGGATGTGAAATGAAAGGTGAAATAAAAAGATTCATTTAATTTTAAGGTAAGTCTCAATCATCACTGAAAACATTGAAATTATGCCTAACTCAACTCTCCTATAAGGCTTCTTTTAGAAAGCCAAAAATTTGGTTTGACTCAAGTGTGCAATAGCAAGTTGTATTGTCCATGGAAATTTAAACCATCATCATTTGAAACTCAAGGCTAATAACTAGTGTGCCATGATTACTCTGCAGGGAATAGTTCATTCGATTTATGGAACTAAAGTAGCACTTCTCTCATGACCAAACCATAGCTAAACATCAGTCATTGCCATGTTGGATAGTATCTCTTGGACTAAACTTATTGATATGTATGTCCAACCTAGTAATCCACCACTTAATATGCCCCCATGAAAAGGAATGATGTACTTGATGTACTTGTATTTTGTGTTGAAAATTGATTCCAAAGCCCGTGTATACAAGTTATCAATCATCCAAACCTCACAAGAATAGAAAATTGGAAGTCAACACATGTCGCTAGTGATAACATTTTACAAACATAGGTTCAAAAGATCTGCTCGCATGCCATGCCCCAAAAAAAAAAAAAAAAAGTCACTCATATGTATGGCAAAGAGGTATAACCATCCTCACCTAATTATTATAAATGGTAGGAACATGCCCTTCTCTTATGTACTTGTTTCCTCCTCCATTTTTGAAGGATTTTGATATGCTTCTCCTCCAATGTTCAAGGTTCATGTTTGCTTCTATGTTGCTTTAGGATGGTCACCTTTTTAATGCATCAGGAGGAATTCATTACATTCAAGTTTAAGGAATAGTAGCATCACAATGATTCTATTGCAAAATGGTATGGGGATACAAATATTGTAGCAAGGATTGTGTAGGCTTACATAGCGTTGAAGGTGGAAGTAAGAAAAAAATGTTACAGCAAGTTCCAACTCTCCCATTCTCTTGAAACAAGATGCATGGAACACAAGGAGGGGATATGGGTTTGTATACAAACAAAAGGCTTCTCGTGTAGACAAGCATATCTTGACCTTCCCTTCTTGAGTTGTTGCATGTAAGAATTATCAAACACACCCACTATAAGCATTGTGCATGAAGATAGACCTCCAATGTGTATTGCTCATTCAATCACGGCTAGAAATTCCCAATAACAATGCATGCTTGAACTCATTTAGTCTATATTTGGCCCTAACTATCAATCTCAACATGATTGATATATTTTGCCACACCAATGATTTCCATATTGGTAGAAGCCTTCAAGATGCAAGCATAGTTTTGGAGAGAATCCCTTCTTTCTGATCCGTGGAGGTCATTCTAGAGCTTCTAGGGGCTCCCCTTCTAATCCTCCAATCATTGCAATATAGAGAATGCATATCAAATAGGAATCAAGAACTTCTTGATCGTGCAAGAGTGCACAACTGTTAACCCTCATGGCTCACAGACACCCTATCACCTACGAGACGGACGTTATAACCTACGGCGGACATTGTATTATTTATTTGGTAGAGTCAGGTACCGGGCTTGTCGGTCCAATAGGAAAAGGGTAAAAGTGATCGCCGATGAGAGGCGCACTCTAACTGGAAAAAAATGTATTATTTATTTGGTAGAGTCAGGTATCGGGTTTGTCGGTCCAATAGGAAAAGGGTAAGAGTGATCATCGATGAGAGGCGCACTCTAACTGGAACATTCAAGGGATTAGTTGGCTAAGCATGGGCGCCCAAGTGTGAATGGGGCGAGCTCATATAAAAGTCAACTAAACCTAAAATTCACTCATTCTCTCATTTGTGCAATAGAAGAGTGCTCTTGCTCCATCTCCATCTTCTTCTTCTTCATCTCCTTGTGTGTGTGTGTGTGTGTATGCGTGAGAGAGAGAGAGAGAGTGTGTGATCGAGCATTGTGATGACGGCACGACGGCAGCGAAGCGGTTGAGCGAGGCGGCTCCTTCTTCTTCGCGGCGAGGAATCCTCCACGAAGCAAGCGTAGAGCGGTGAGTGACACACCATCGCCTTCTTTGAGCTTACTAGTTTAGGCTTGTTGTGTGCCTGGAGCCATTTGTGGCTCGCACACGGTGTATCGGCAAGTTCCTTGCATTGACACGTGCGACATACGCACACATTTTTGGCACCATTCTTGGGGAATGCCGTGCATTAAGCTCGAGTAGCACTCTGTGCTTCTCCGTGGTGCAATTTCTATTGTAGGAAAGGTAAGGACGGAGTGTGTGTGTGTTGAGAAGAAGGATTTGGTGTTGTAGTGTGTATTTTTTTTGTTAATGGAGTTTTCAAAGGTACTGTGTTTATTCTCTGTGTATTAAGGTTGTTAGTTTTCTTTGTTAATGGAGTTTTCAAAGGTACCGTGTTTATTCTATGTGTACTAAGGTTGTTAGTTTTCTGTGTACAGTAAGTAGGAAGTAGATCTGTGAGAGTTAATAGAGTGTGTTAATGTGTAACAGTAGGTGTATTAGTTAGAAGTAGGTAGATAGAGTGTGTGTGTGCTCTCGCGCAGGCCGCGGCGACCTTATCCTTAAATTAAATTATTAAAAAAATAAAAAATTTAAATAAATAAATATATATATATATATATATTTTAAAAAAAAATTAAAAAATAAAATTTTGAAGGTACAATCAGGATTGGAAATATCTCCGAGACCCAAGCCCAAACCCAAGCCCAAGCTCACGCTCAGGCCTAGGCCTCAGTCGCCTTTTAAAAAAACGAATTTTAGCTTCACACGTAGCTAAAAATCGATTTTTTGAGGACCAACGGAACGTCAAATGCCCGAAAATTGTGTTGTAAAGCACACAGCGACCCTCTAAGTGATACGCTCGTTTCGAGCTATCACAACACTTTAATAAAAAAAATGAAACATTAAAAAATATTAAAAACGTAAAAAACACGAGTGAAAACGGACGCTTAAAAAAGGTAAGCGGTTAACCTTTGAGGTTATTTGCCGACACTTGTAGGGTGCCAAAGGCACATGCATCTGCGGTCTGGTTGTGTGCTAGACAGGGAGCAACTAGAGAGAATTTTGACTTACGCGAGTTCTCAATATCCACCTACTTTAGGTTCTCGACCCTCGGCGGGGACCCAAGGTAGTACAAACCAAGACCCGAACATAGCGGCTAGTGACTCTTCCTCTGACTACGACGTCATGGAGGGTTTCCCAATGCCTAATCCCGATAGCTCGAGCCAAGACATGCATGCCATGGGTCCTCGGTCCAGGCCGAGCGTGCTTAGCCGCCTGAAGGAAACCTTTAGTAGAGCCACTCGCTCCGAACATGGAGCTAATGATGTAAATGAGGGGGGTGGGGAAGTAAATTCTCCATTCGTGACAAACGTAGACCCTACACCGTTAGAGAATGTGCACGTGAATACTTCATTCACTGCACCTCCTGACTCTTCAGAGTTATTTCCCTCCGAGGTCATATTACCCGATGGTAGAAGCCAAGCCGAAGTGCAAGAGGTTGAGCGATATATCCTTGCAGCGAGGGAAAAGGAAGTCGAGAGCTTACGCAAGGCGGAGCAACGAAGAGAGTTAAAAGTGAAAGCTCCTATGTCAATATCCTTGCTAAGAGAGCAATCAAGTGCTCCTGATTTAGCAACCGCTAAGGGCCAACCCCTAGAAAGCAACATTGCATCTAGCTCAAAGGACACCCCTAGCACCTCAATCCTAGATGGAGTGTTCTTAAATGAGAACTGGGAGTACGAATTACTAACAGAGACTCTGACCGACCTATACACAGGTCACACCTATCATGTGGGTTGGTTAGATGTCCTACAATCCACAATGAGTGCTACTAGTGTAGAGGATCAACAACAAAGAGTTTGTGAGGTCATCCACAGGGTCATTGAGTTAGAGAGACAGAACAAGGGGATCAACATTTCTTCAACGGGTCTCATGAGATTCTTGGATACAGGGAAGGCTAAACAACCGACCTTATTACAAATGGCGACTCCCTCGGTAAGTCGGATGGATCCCCTATATGTTGTTTCTCCAGGGGTCTCAGTGCAATCTGAGCCCACAAGTGATAGCTTCACCTTTCCAAGTCTAGCTCATCTTTCCCTTGATGACACCACGGCTACCATGCCTACCCCAATGATGGGCATGCCAAGAAACACGCCATGGACCTCATTTGTTAGTAAAGCACCACTACATGGTAGCTCAATGCCTGCAACAGTACCTACAAGTTTGTATGTACCTATGGGTCATCACAATTATGTAGTCCCTACCCCTCCCATGCACCTATGGGTCATCACAATTATGTAGTCCCTACCCCTCCCATTGTTTCAACTACCTATGCTCCACAACCACAATACACAAGTTCTTATTTCTATGGGACTATACCGACTAGCATTAGCATGTCACATCCGACGTCTGCTATGCCTAGGGCCACCCATATGAACTATGGACCACCACATGGCACAACATCGTACCCAACGTGGAACCCAAGGGCTTCCTATGCGCCAAGCCCAATGCCAATACCTACTCCACATGTAGTCTCTAGAGCGCCTTCACCCACGGTGCCTGCTCACTTAGGTGACTTGGCAACATTTGCTCAAGCTATTGGTCAATCTATTGCTGAAAATATGCGTTACGCGCCTGATAGAGAGCCTAGAAGTAAGGCAGTACAAATAGCCAAGCTCACACAAAAATTTAGTGGAGACGGGGATGTGTGAAAGCATATCAAAGTGTTTGAACAAATATGCGATTCTCTAGGAGAACACAATGACCTACATAAGAGCAATGCTTTAAGCCTAACCTTAAGTGGAAAGGCTGGGGATTGGTATAGAACCCTAAGGGTGGAAGAAAAAAGAATTTACCCTACTCTTAGGAGACCGTCCTTAAAAGAATAAATACGAGAGGGAGTGCTTTGGGGTGTAGCCTCTCAGCTCCAGAAAGCCCAACGAGAGGAAGGAGAGTCGGTGAGAGACTTTATAAGTCTCTTGAAGCATTTGAATTCTCATTGTAATCCAAATGAGCGCTTCAACAATAACCAATTGCTTGATAGATTCATTAGGGGATTACGACATGAGGATATCTACAATGGCCTAGTCATTAGAGGTATCACCACTTGGGAAGCAGTCACCACCAATTGGAGAATAATTTAATGATTCAAGGAGAAAGAGTGTCTGTTGAGACTAAATCTATTAGCTCGCAAGCATCAGGGCATCAGCCCATGACCCTAAAGCCTATTGATAAGGAGCCAAAGATATCTGAGATGACTTTAGCAGATCTCACCAAGGCAATTCACGAGAGTCTTAGAGACAATCGTGCTCCGCAAAACAATCATATGTATCCAAGAAGGGAGCAGCAATGGTGCTCAGTATGATATGGACCGCATAGTACCAGTGAATGCCTTACTTTTAGAGTAAAATTCAATGGGAACTGCAATGCATGTGAAAGGTAATGTCATCAAGCTAAGGATTGCATAGTATTTAAGCGCGTGATGGCCAATAGACCAACCTTAGCATGGACAGACACACCTCGAGTGCCTGCATTGATGCCGGCCCCACCTCTTGAACAAACATCACAACACATGGTCGCTAGGGCCCAAAATGTTATTCAAACAACACCCTTACCGCCTCTAGTGCTAGGATCGCAACCACCACATCCGAGAATCACTTCTGTGAATCAAGTGGGTTGTGATTCATCTATTGCTTGTTTAGAAGGCTGTGAGAAAGACATAGATCCTAATATTGCCTATGGGATGGATGTACTTGAAGAAAGTCCACAATACTACATGGAGGACTATTGGGGACAAGTCAAACCTATATATCAAGTAGCTGCTCTTGTGGCAAGAGGCCAAAATATCAATTACACTCCTAAGAGACCACCTCTTCAATGCTATGAGTGTGGAGGTCCACATCATGTAGCCGAGTGTCCTATTAGGCTACAAAAGAACGCCACACTAATGCAAACCAATCAAGCGAGCATGTCTACAATGCCAATACTCATGTGTAATCTATGTGGCATAGATCATTTGATTGCCCAATGTCCAAGTAATCCAAATGCACCGAAGATCACGCCATTAAACTTGATTGAAGTTACCGAGGAGCCATCACAAAGTACACCTGTGGTACAAGTAAATGTACTCACACGATCGATGCTCCAAAAACAAAATTATATTCTTGAGGAAAGAGACACGACATCAATTGGCCACTGAAGAAAACACGAAGAAAGAGATCGCAAAAAGTAGCGAAGTCAGACCCCAGTTCAAAGATCAACATAGGGACTGGTGACGACCCCGTATATATGAATGACTTTGAAGAGGATTCTGATTCAGGAGAAACCATGCAGACCAAAACGACCACTAAGATAGAAACCAGCAAGGAAGATCTTCGTGAGCCACAATGGCCAGGATCCAAGAAGAAGATAGGAACTTATGCAAACCCTACAGAGGAGATTGAGCGAGTCAAGCAATTAAGGAGTTTGGTAGAAGATATCCAAAGGGATCTAGAATCAGCACCTAGGAAGATCCAGATTACAAACACCGTGTTCTCTACGCAACAAGAACCTCACCAAGACCATAGACCCTTAGCCATACCTAGTGTCATCCAATAAGAAAGTGACTTAAAGTCATGGGAAAGTGGGCGTACTCACTTCTTGATGGAAAGAATGTTTACAGAGGGACTACTTGATCCTATCGAAGAAATGGAGATCCCATCTTCCCCACATCAAGGGACTAAAGCCGAAAAGGTGCCGTTAAACATTGCCAAATTGATGGATTTCATGTCTTCAGAAGTTAGAACCACCATCATGTCCAAACTATATAAAGACCCTGAGCTAGTCTCAGCTCTTCGAGCCTTCCTCAATGGAGAACTAAAGTTTGGGCTACCACAATTTTCCCAGATGGATGGAGCTGGGGAGATGCCAACAGAGGAGGAACACTTAGATCCACAACCCAACCTAGATGAGAACCTTGTTATAGAAATACCTGTTAACAAGTTGGGATGATACTTTGAGGGTGATGAATCCAATGCGACCATACCAATCACTACTAAGGGATTAACTGTGAAGGGAATCCTTAATGGTGGCGCTGGGGTTAGCATTGTGACTAAAAATTGCTGGGAAACTATGGGAAGACCTTACCTTGCGACCACAACCATAGTAGTGAAGATGGTCAATGGGTCTATTGTTAAACCTATTGGGATGCTAGAAGATCTCAAGATCAAGGTCTTTGAACATAAATAAGGATTACCTTTATTGTTATGGATTTCTCCAAACACACTATGGCATCGGAGATGATCTTAGGACGTCCTTTCATGAGGGAAGCAAAAATGGTGCATGACTGGTCTAAAAACCATGTCTACTTGCAGTTCCAAGATTCTATCATTCGAGTGGATCTTGTGACTGGTCGAGCACATCCTCTAGGAAACAGGTTTATAATTGATCATAGATCTGACACCACAGTTCACTCGGCCCCATTGCAGTATTGTTACACGTGTAAAGCGGACACTGATGTTGGGGAAGATTCTCCTTATATGGATGTACTACCTGGGATGGCTGAGTCGGACAATGTGGATTGGGTCCACCTAGCAGCAACCATAGACACTTTGGGAAATAGGGAGACGACCTTGGTAACACCTGAGGGGATGAAATACCACCACTTGTACCCTTAAACATGCTAGAAGCAATGCATATAGCTTCTGATGATCTACAAGATGAAAGTTTGACTGGCATTGAAACCAGTAGCGCCTCACAAGACTATAACCCACACGATTTGGGGTCAAAATCATCAGTTGAAATTGACTCTGAGGACGAAGAATCTGAGTTAAATCTTAGTGCAAATGTGGGGAAAAACCATTCAGGGCCCAGTGGTAACCTAGATGATAATCTATCGAAGGGAGCAGAAGACACAAGTAGTAATTCATCTAGTGAGTCTTCACTAGAAATCGACCATAATCGAGAATTGAACAAGAAGAGTAAGAGATATAAGAGGCGACGATACCGAGCAAATGTGCGTGCTAAAATAAATGAAAAGAAATCTACCGCAGAATGGCTTAATTATATAGGGGCATGTGATGCTCATCGAAAGTTGGTAGATAATTGGGGTGAATACCTTCAAAGCGTTATGTGGTGTAGTCCACAACCCATTGACATCACACAACTAGAGGCTACAGAGAAGCCAAAGTTGAGCCGTACTGTAAGGAGACGACAAAATCGAGAGTTATCTCAACAACAAAAGGAATCAGAAGTTAAATCACAGTCCACAGAACAACAGTACCCCACAGACTTACACCCTGCACCTGAACATTTCAAATCCTATACCACAGAGGAACGTAAGGTTGTGTATACAAAGGCTCAAAGAAAACCTATCGATGGGAGCAATGGAGTCTATGATGGTCCAACGATAGTTAAGGAAATAGAATTAGCAGACCCATGAGAAGAGTCTAAACCTGTTTTCATTGCCCAAGATCTGACCGAGACTGAGGAGTGTGTACTTAAAGAACTTCTCAAGGAATTCAGGGATATATTTGCCTGGACTTATCATGATATGAAAGGTGTTCCACCTTCCGTGGTGCAACACACAATCCCTATGAATAGCGTGGCTAAACCAGTTCAGCAACGACCCTACCCAATGAATCCTAAATATGCAAAAATCGTTCATGAAGAGATTGAAAAGCTTGTGGAATGCGGATTCATATACCCTATTGAGCACTCAAAATGGGTGTCACCAATAGTGATTGTGCCAAAAAAGAGTGGGAAACTCAGAGCGTGCGTGGATCTCAAGAAGGTCAATGCCGCCACTAGGAGGGACCATTATCCCTTGCCATATTCAGAACACGTGCTTGAAAGAGTTGCGGGGAAGGAACCTTATAACTTTTTAGATGGGTACTCTGACTACAATCAAATCACAATTGCGCTGGAGGACCAAGCTAAAACAGCCTTTATAACCGAATTTGGAGTGTTCGCATTTCGTGTTATGGCTTTTGGTTTAACCAATTCCCCTGCTACCTTTCAAAGATTAATAAACACTGCTTTTAGAGAATATTTGAGGGAGTTTTGTGAAGCTTTCTTAGATGACCTTTGTGTTTATTCCTCTTGGAAAGAACATCTATCATGCTTACGAAAAGTGTTTGAGAAGTGTAGATAGTATCGCATCTCCTTAAACCCTTTCAAATGTTTGGGTTAAACATGGAGTCATTTTAGGATATATAGTCCAAAAATGGGATTTCCGCAGATGAGAGCAAAGGTTCATGGGCCATGTTGGTTATTATCGACGATTTAGCTTAATCTTTGCCAAGATAGCTCCTCCTTTGTACAAGCTTCTCATTGAGTTTCAATGGACTGCGGAGTGTGACCATGCTTATGAGTCATTGAAAAAGACCTTGACTAACGCTCCTATTCTACGAGTGCCTGATTGGAATGTAATTTTTCATGTGCATATTGATTCATCGAACTTTGCTATTGGGTGTGTTCTAGCTCAACAAGGAGAACATAAACTGGACTACCCTATTAGCTTTGCAAGTCGTGAGTTGAATGATGCCGAAAGAAACTACACCACTACAGAGCGAGAAGGTTTAGGTATGATTTATGCAGTGAAGAAATTTCGCTACTACCTTCTGGCCAACAAGTTTGTGTTCTATGTTGATCATCAAGCCTTGTTGTATCTAGTAAATAAACCTTGTTCCATGGGAAGAATTACACGATGGTTGTCAATTCTCCTTGAGTTTGATTTTATCGTTGTGGTGAGACCCGGTAAAAGACATGTCATGGCTGATCATTTATCTCGCATACTCAATGGTGAAGCCCCTACTGGAGTCGATGATGAATTGCTTGATACTTCTCTATTCCTAGTCGAAACCATACCTGAATGGAGTGAGAAGATTGTGAATTTTCTAGTTAATGGTTTTCCACCCAAAGAGCTTCGTAAAGACATAGCTCGAAAACTGTTAAAAGAATGTGAACCTTACTCTCTCATTGTGGGAACTCTCTACAGGCTAGGGAAGGATGATATTCTTAGACGTTGTGCCCGTGAGGATGAGTATTTATACATACTGCAAGAAGCCCACATGGGTATAGCCGGAGGACATTTCTCAGGGGAACTAACAGCTAGAAAGGTGTTACAATCAGGCTATTGGTGGCCAACCTTATTTAAGGATGCATCACTTTTTGCAAAAGGATGCCAACGTTACAAGATCACACAACGAAAGGATAGGATGCCCTTACATCCTGTTAAAGTGACTCAACCATTTGAAAAATGGGGTTTGGACTTTGTAGGCCCAATTAGTTCGGTAGCTCGTAGCACTCAATCTCGATATATTATCGTTGCCACTGACTATGTGACAAAGTGGGCGGAAGCCAGAGCGACACGTAAGGTCGATGCGAGGTCAACTGCCAAGTTTCTCTTTGAGAACATTCTTACAAGATTTGGTTGTCCCTTTGAGATTGTGAGTGACAATGGTACCATTTTTATAAATGGAGTAATAAAAGAACTCACTACCAACTTTATGATAGCTCACCATAAATCCACACCTTATTATCCACAAGCAAATGGCCAAGCTGAGAGCACCAATAATACCTTAATCTCTATCTTAACCAAAACGGTGGAAGCTCATCGCACAGATTGGGATTTAAAGCTTACATAAGCTCTATGGGCTTATCGTACTGCGTATAAAGTTGCCATTAACTGCACACCATTCAAGATGGTGTATGGCCAAGAAGCGGTTATGCCATGGGAGTTTGTCGTTCCTAGTCTTCGAGTAGCTTCTCAAGAAGGTTGGGATGGTAACCCCTTAGTTGAGCGATTATATATCCTTGAAAGGCTAGATGAAGAGAGGCAATTAGCTGTGCAAAATGCACTTGTGGAGAAATATAGGAGGAAGAAATGGTTTGATCGTCATCTAAAGAACAAAGATATCAATGTTGGTGATAAAGTCCTTATGTATGGAGTGCGTAACGAAAAGAAAAAGTTGAAATATGCGGGAAAAGCACCATATAGAGTATGTGACATCACCCCACAAGGAACCATTCGTGTGGAGACTCTTGATGGAGTTGAAACCATTGGATTCCTCAATGGGAGCAAACTTAAAAGATACTATGATCCTTTAAGCCAAGAGGAGTTGCGTGCCATCCATACAAAAAAGGCAGCCAAGGCACAAATAGAATTGAAGAAGATACAAGCTCAAGCTGAGGCTAAGGAGCGACAACAACGTATAAGACGAAAACGAGAGGCTAACCTTGGAGTCACACATGCATTCCACGTTGAAATCGACGAAGATTGGTTGGACTCTGACACACCTCTATGGTACCCTATTGAGCTAAACAACACCTATGGAAAAGTGCTATATAACGCCTTATTGGACACGGGTGCTAAATATAATCTGCTATCATATGGGGTGTGGTGTCAGTTAGGGAAGCCATCTCTATCTGAGAGTATTATCCAAGTCAAGGGTGTCAACAAGAAAAAAACTGCAATTTTTGGAATCTGGCACACTTCTGTGAGTTATGACAATGGGGTTGTAGCTCAAGACTTTTTGGTCATGCGTGTTGGAATTATGGAGGGTAATATAAACCTAGGACGCACATGGATGATAGCCACCAAATGCACCATTGATTGGGGGATAGGGGGTGCCACAACACAGAAACCAACTCTTAGCCCTGCCACGCAAGCCATAGTCCCTGAGATATTGCCTCTTAAGGAAAAAAAACCCAAAACATTGCATGTCTGAGAGGTTTAACCATATGTCCCCATAGCCCAAGTCTCTAGAGCTTTAACTCATGTAGCTGAAATAAAGCTTGAGACACACAAGACCCATCCCAATATAACAAAGAAAACATACAAGTGGGTCCCTAAAGCTTCTTAAGCAACCATAGCCAATGCTAAAAGACAGGAGCCTGGTAAGAGACGTCCCATTCGCCCCAAAGAAATGTAAAGAAATGTTGCATTGGATTCCTAAAAAACTATTGGAAGCCCAAGGCTACTATGAAGGAAATGATCAAATCTGGGTGCCAAAACGTAAATTGTGCTCTTACTTGTCACCGGGCCCATGTGAGCTCAATCCTGTGGCTTCAAAACAAATTGAAGATCGTGGAAAGGAAAAAATCACGGAATGCGACACACCCGCTCCAGAGCTAGTTTGGGTACTAAAGAAAGAACGATTTGTTCCACCTATCTCAGGAACAGGGAAAGCAAATGAAGCTTCTTGCTCTTCATGTAGTTCCTATACGGAAATAGAAGCTTCGACACAATCTCCACCTACCATTGTACATATCCATACAAGCAAGAAAGAGTTTACACCTCCCGTTGTAAGTTTACCACCTACAACGATGTTGCAAATAAAATCATGGGAGAGTACCTTACCACCCTTGCAACTAGATGAAACGCATAGAGCGGTCAAAAACTATTGGTTAAAGCCTTCATCTATAACAACTTGGAACAACGGGTTTCAAAGAACGAAGACATCATTTCAAACGGTATGATCTACCCACGGAAGGGGGGAGTGTTTATTGACATCCATCATTCACTTGCTTCCCTCTCAACCTTTCTCCCTGACCTCTTAATCTCCAATCTTAGGGAATGTATATATAAAGCCTTATACTCACAAAAACAAGATAAAAAAGTAAAAGAGCAAGAGCCATAACACAAAATCATAAAAACACATTATTCACAAGAACACGACCCTTGTAATATTTGCACTCTAAACATCATCTATTTGCGTGTACAGATATGGCTAGTACGCTAGAATCATCCACTCCTGCCTTGGGTGAGAGGTACCCTCGCTACTTTTCACAAATGTTTCACATGTACAGATATGGCTAGTATGCTAGAGTCATCCACTCCTGCCTTGGGTGAGAGGTACCCTTGGGTGAGAGGTATCCTTGTTTACTTTTCACAAATGTTTCACATCATCTATTTGCGTGTACAGATATGGCTAGTACACTAGAGTCATCCACTCCTGCCTTGGGTGAGAGGTACCCTTAAGTGAGAGGTACCCTCGTTACTTTTCACAAATGTTTCACATGGTCTTTTCGGTGCTTGCATATGAATGGGATTTGGTAGGTACGCTAGCATGTGAGAGGAATTTTGAGGAGTTAGAGTGGCTGATACGTCTCTTGACCACGACTGATCCATACTTAGTAGAGAGCGTTTCTCCCATTGCACAAGCCTATCCTTTTGACCAAGATGTCTATAGGCGTCTAGTGACCTTCTTAGTAAACATGGGTACCTATGATGAAGAAGAAGATTTACATGACTACACGGATGGCACATATGGTCTCATGGATGATGACTTTGTTTATCTCGACGACGAGGATAGGGGTTTAGCCTTAGGATTTCCCCCCACTCTCTACAATATCCTATTCCCTTGACTCTCTAGGGGGAGTGAAAATAATTAGGTTAGGGTTCCTTATGTTTTTTTTTGTGTGTTCAATAAGTGTTGGTACCTTTTCCCACTGATGTGCCTCCTAGAGGTATTCTTTGTGTTTCTTAGTGTGTACATGAACGTGTTGCTGTTGTTAGGATTTGGACCTTCATGGGATCTTTCTCTCATTCACACTTCAAATCAAGCGCGACCATCGACACAAACAGGTGTTTCTTGTCCATTAGCATTGCCCCTTATCTTTTTGCATCCATGTTTGTCTGCTTTGATTGTGATTGGTAGCATAATATTCAACACATTTGCTTAGTACCAAACATTAAATACAATGAATTTTTTGTCATAATCACTTGTCTAGATTTAAAAATCAAGCAGTCCGACTAAGCTAGTTTGACCAAGTTAGGTGTTAGAGATCTTCTCTTAATACCATGGGGAATGCCTTCCTAATAATCAATGGTTACTTAGGTTCTTAATCCGATTTAAGCAGCATTGTGTGAAATGTACTAGGGCTTTCTAGTGGGCTTGACCCTATTGACCTTTAGCTTAAGTATTATAAAGGGAGTTTACTTGTGTGATGAGCCTGGGGAGGTGTATCAGTGTTATATGACCCCCCAAAGTTACAAAATTAAAATGATGAAAATGAACAAACAAAAAATCAAAGTGCCACAATGTAAAATCTTAAGCTGGAAGAGAAATCTCAGCTTGATTGGGTACTTCACTCACATGTATCGCCTATGGTACTAGAGCCCTAGAGGTTCCCAGTGTGGGCGCTTTTCCTTGAAAAGCAAAAAACCCAAGGCATACAAAATAAGCACACACATCAAAATTGAATCACTGTGAAAAGACTTTGGGGGGTCAAAGAAAAGGTAATCAGTCAAACGATGATTTCATGAGAAATTCCTTTTATCGTAGCTTAACTACAAGGTCTTTTAGGTATAGCCTCTAGTTAGCCCTCGAACATGAAATACTTGGCTCTTGCGATTAAACAACTTAATTGACCAGAGAAAATTAAGAAGCTTACCCATGGTATTAATAGTTGATCTCTAGTGCCTTTCGATCGTTAAATTAGCGACCCCAGACTTGTTTAATTTTTTACCTTTACATCTGTTTATGCATTTGATTATATTGCAATCTAATGTTTATTGCTGAAAAATTGTTTAAAATTCTGTTACCAATCAATTTGTCTGCCTAAAACTGCATATGCTTTTTAATCGCTTATGAGAATGCAAATACCTGTGCCAATGTTGTTTGATTTTGCAGTGAATGAAGAAGGCTAAGGACATTCATCTCAAATGCTCTTCCACCTCGACGAACGAGCTTCAACTCAATAGCTTCCGAGGATGGAATCTACATCAGGAAGGGGGGCATGTTAACCCTCACGGCTCACGGACACCCACCTACGAGACGGACGTTGTAACCTACGGTGGACATTGTATTATTTATTTGGTAGAGTCAGGTACTGGGCTTGTCGGTCCAATAGGAAAAGAGTAAGAGTGATCGCCGATGAGAGGCGCACTCTAACTGGAAAACATTGTATTATTTATTTGGTAGAGTCAGGTACCGGGCTTGTCGGTCCAATAGGAAAAGGGTAAGAGTGATCGCCGATGAGAGGCGCACTCTAGCTGGAACATCCAAGGGATTAGTTGGCTAAGCATGGGCGCTCAAGTGTGAATGGGGCGAGCTCATATAAAAGTCAACTAAACCTAAAATTCACTCATTCTCTCATTTGTGCAATAGAAGAGTGCTCTTGCTCCATCTCCATCTTCTTCTTCTTCATCTCCTTGTGTGTGTGTGTATGCGAGAGAGAGAGAGAGAGAGAGAGAGAGAGAGAGAGAGAGAGAGAGAGAGAGAGAGAGAGAGAGAGAGAGAGTGCGATCGAGCATTGCGACGATGGCACGGCGGCAGCAAAGCGGAGGCTCCTTCTTCTTCGCGGTGAGGAATCCTCCATGAAGCAAGCGTAGAGCGGTGAGTGACACACCATCGCCTTCTTTGAGCTTACTAGTTTAGGCTTGTTGTGTGCTTGGAGCCCTTTGTGGCTCGCACACGGTGTATCGGCAAGTTCCTTGCATTGACACGTGCGACATATGCGCACAACATCCCTTGATGTACAAGTCAATCAAAGGATATCAGCGACATGTAGCTACTTGCACTTATAGTCAAACATGTCTATTGATCAAATCACTTTCCTCATGGTCACCACAACACTTCCCACTCTCAAAAACATAAGTGCTCACTTTTTGATAGTCCCCACAACAACACTTCCCGCTTTCATAATGCAATTTGTATCCTCATAATCTTTACAATTGTTAAAAACTGCTAAAAGCTTTCTCACTGATTGTTACGGAGCAAGTATGTGATCAACACATTCTCCATGACTTCAACCCTGCCTTCGGAATGCAACCAAAGATGCCCACATTCAAAGAGAAGTGCTTTGCATCCCCTAAAAACGTCTCCACACTTTTTGGATTGATGCACTACTAGTCAATGTATTCAAGAGACCAGCTCAACACAAGAAGTTCGTCAAGAAACCATATTTGATAGGCAAAGGTCTTTAAGCACTTCTTGTGCTTTTCTTAGTGAATCACACTTCATGCATTCAGATCAAGTAGTTGTGCTCATGTGAGTGTACCGCTTGGAGCATACACAATGGACAAAATCATTGCCAAGCGCACATTTAATAACTGCCTCACGCGTGGACTGTCAATCTCATTATTGGGTTTGCTTCTTGCCCAAGCCATCAACATGCATGATGATACATGCCTTTGAGTTGCAAGCATAGGTAAGGGCATTTAGAGAGAATCCTTTTCTTTGCATCTAGTGGGAACACCCCATCAAGATGAGTGTAGAAGGCTACTCATTGTGTGAAGGTTTTTATCTTGCAAAAAATAGCTACTTTTTTTTACTTAAGTCCAACCATTCTTCAATCTTTGGTTGCACTACACACTCCACATGCACGTTTATCGTAGATGATTTGGAAACATGCCCACAATTGCAAATCAAATCACCTACGCTTCTAGTGAGATTGGGCATGACCTGCAATCAATGCAATCCATAATAGAAAGCTCCTTGCACTTTTGTGCGGATGTCATGTTTGGCAGACATGTGAACCTATCAAGCATTAGATACAATGTCTTGCATGATGCCAAAGGCCTGCAAGGTAAAAGCGTAGGTGATTTGATTTGCAAAGAGGCCCAAGATTTTTTTTATTTGCATACATTTCACTACTATGTAGATACTTTGTATCTCCCACAATAGCTTTGTGATGTCTGCTTCCACCCAACATTCATCATTATTATGTGCTCATGCTTTTTGTGCCTCCTCCTGCATGTCAATGAGCAGTAGAATAAACAATATGAGAGATACCCCTCCACAAGGGTCTATGTGAAAAATATACAAGTTACACTTTCATACAGTCTAAATATACATTAGAGCTATGGAATAGTTTACATATGGGAGGATCTCTCGGTGCCCGACCTAGCATGGAGTTTAGGCCATGAGACAAACTGTATGTAGAGGTACCTAGAGACTAGTGCTACCTCTTAATGGGTGAGATGAATGAAAGCCTATTCAAGAGAATAACAAGGTGGAGGGTGAATATATGTGTACACCACATTGCGGGAAGCGGGTGGGGGGGGGGGAGAGAGAGAGAAGGAGAGAAGAGTGGAGGGTGAAATAGAGTGCGTAGAGACACAAAATAATGACAAAAGAGAAACTTTAAGTGCCCCATCTAAATGAAATGGGAAACAATGAATTAATGCAATAAAAAAATCTGGGTATACCATGACACCAAAAAATATAATTGACAAGCAGAGCATCGGACCCTGTGTAGGGATCGACCGGTCCACCCATCCACTTTCTCTCTACTACGGATAGAGAGAATTTCACTTTGTAGGGAGTGAGCCAGCACACCTCCAACCTATCTGAGCCATACATAAGCTGAGGGTGCTTCACATCCCTCCATGAACCTCTAAAAGGATCTCAAATACGAGCAGATGGTAGGGAATCAACACCAACCACACCAGTTTAAGCGCCACACCTCTTTGATGTCCATCATCGGGTGTTTAGGAAAAGCCAAGGCAAGATTCCTCATATGTTAGTCATGTAGGTCATTCAACCCCCGACCCACTAACCATGTAGATGAGCCTAACAAAAAAGAAGATCTAGGCAACACCCCCAATCGAGTACAGCCCCAAGTCATCGACCTTTTTGTTTAAGGCTAAGCAATGTAGGTGATTCTAATGTTGTAGCAACACTGCCACAAGATACATAACACATGAGTCCAATCACAATAGCATATTTTGTATGTCATAAAATCTAATATCTAACTAACCCAAATGATTTTCTCATATTAAATTGATCACTTAATGTGGGAGAATAAACGGGAACAAGTGTTAAGATATAGGTATGTGCTTTTAGATCTATCTCAACACGGGGCCAATGTAAAGGGGCCCAAAAGGGAGATGGTCTATCAAAGAGCAAGGCTAACCAATGGAGCATAAGACCTTAGGGTTAGCTTCATTGAAGACCTCCAATAAATGTGTGTAAAAGTCCTTTTGACCTTAAGTAAGCTAGGGCTGAGCTTGAGGTGGGAACCCGGCCCAAGCTCGAGGTGCTTGTCCTGCTTGAGGTGTTTGTCATGCTTGAGGTGTTTTTCATGCTTGAGGTGCTTGATTAAGATGCTTGAGGTGCTTGACTGGCTCCATGCTTGAGGTGCTTGACTTGCTGCATGATTAAAGTACTTGAGGTGCCTTGAGAAGCTTGCCTGAGATGCTTGTGGGAACCCCCCCTAGTTCAAGTGCTTTGTCATGCTTGGTGAGTAAGGTGCTTGATCACCTAAAAGTCAAAAGCATTCCTACAAGAGGGGGGGCGAGCCCTTTTCCTAGGGCCTAGAGAGAGAACACCCACTCACACACACAAGGGAAGCCCATCTTGAAGAGGCAGCAAGGACACATGTCAGGCCCCTACCCATGTTACCTTCATGTGTTGCTTGAAGCCTATTGGCTAGGCTTCAAAGGGGTCCAATGATAAATTACATGAATTATCTAATTGTTTTAGCATTTATCAAGTCCTCTCTCTCAAAGGGGAAAGGGGGACACTTGTCCCAAGGCTACCCATGTTGCTTGTAATGGCTCTTGCTTGTGATTGGCTAGGCCTGGAGGGGTCCAATGAGCTTCAGGCATGAGCTACAAGGGGGGGTCGACCCAAGCAAGCTAGGGGGGTGCCTAGGGGGTATACTCACCCACACACACTCACAAGCACTCTCATTGTGTGATATGCAAAGTGCAAGAGCTCCCTCTCCAAGCAAGTAGAGGTTGAGAGCCTACACCAACACTCTTGGCTATGGAGTGCAAATCCAACCAAGAGCCATGCTTCAATGCTTAAGCTTGCCATCTCCTTCTTCTTCATTACTATGCTATTATGTATGCTAGCAACAAGAGTATGATAAGTGAGGAACTAATTCTTTCTCCTACGAAATGTTTCTTCTTCCTCTTCCCTACCCTCATTCCCTGCTAGCTCTCTCCACCTTCGAAGGTGTTTGAGGTCTTGGGACTGAGGCTTGGGGTAGTTAAAGCTTTCTTCAAGTTATGTTATGTTTGTGGTGCATGAAGCCTTCCATCTTCATGGCATCACCTAGGTCACAAGGAACACAAAGACTGTATTGTAACAAGTCTCTCTTTATGGGAGAAATCATAATACAAATGCCTATTGGAGGGGGGGCCGGCTCCACATAAATCCGGTCCTCAATTGTTGTCATGTTCTCTAAACTCTCTCTCTTGCAAAAGTATTGTCTATGCCAAGTTAACTAATTGCTATGATTATGTTGCTATCTTCAATTATGTCTACCCGCTATGCTCACAAAATCATTTCTTGAAAGTACTCTCATTAAATTCCGCTATTCTCAAATTGAATAGGCAAATTCCATTACATTGTATGCACAAACAATCTTTTCCAAATACCCAGACTCTATAGGGTCTCTATCCATACATGTTCACTATAAACCATCCAAACTACTTTATGATCCAATCCAAAACCATAAACCATAATCCAATCTCATCACATGGGTGAGCACTCCACTCAACTCAGGGTGATGCACATCTAATCCTACAAAACCACTTTAGCACATAACGTGACTACAAAAAATTCGGTAACATTTTGACATCCCAACCAAATCTCCAAAAAAAAAAAGATCCAAGAGCCACACTGGGTTCAACAATCAAAAGCATAACCATAATCAATGAGGGATCTGCTTGACCATAAACCGTATTCCTTACTAAAACCAACCCCCACACTTGGAGTTTGACATATCCACTACAATCAAATCGAGCCCACACATGTGGCCCTTATGACAAAAACTTTAAATGAATAAAATAAGTCCGACTAGCGACTAATCCCATTTTGACAATGATTACCCATGCATAAGTGATGCAACATTACTATACCTCACCCCCTAGCACATAGACCTAGTTTTGAACTAGAAGAGTGAAAAGCAGTATACATATGCACATGAGGCATCCATATCCATCCAGGAGGTTCCATACATCATATGACATCATCCCATCGACTTAACCATGGTGCAAAACAACCTTGTCACTTTGACCAACCATATGACATAACATCACATATATGCAAAAAACAACTTTTTGCTATTTTTGGGTGCATACATAACACGCAAATAAAAGTTTTCCACCTCAAACCAATGCATCAAGCTCAGCCACATAACATACATTAACACCTTATCACATCACTTTGTCCATAAAAGACTTTTGCAAACAACCGTGACACAGAAAAAAAGCCACCATATTTATATTTGCCCGTACAGTTCGGGTTGACCAACCATGTAACCCCATATAAGTTTATGGGCATAAAACCTTGAAATCAACTTACCAAATCAAACCATAAAACATATGTGAGTCACTCATCCAACTCACGACGTCATATGGTACTCCCTCTTAGTAGCATCCCTACACGTGTAGGGTAACCCTTTACCACTCACAAAGTGGTATCAGTGAACTAAATACATTCCTTAACAAGATTAATCAAGATTTTTATTTGGTTAAGTAAATTTTTTCATCTAATGAATCTATATTGTGGGTCTCTAAGGAGCTTGGGGTCCAAAATTTTGACTATGTAGTGGAAAACAAGCTGCATTTTCACCATAACTCTTTGCTCGTGCAGAATTTTCATGTGACACCCAAGAGAAGAAAATGTTCTAAATGATGTGTTTAATATTTAATTTTGTTGATCTAATTCATAGTGATTTAAAAGATGTGACCAAAACAATGTTCCTATCGCCTACATGACGTGAAACAAAAAGCGCTTTTTATTCACATACATGATCATAAACACATCGTGTGCATAAATCAACATGCTAAACATGACAAAACAATCATGGAGAATCCTTGTATACATCTGGCAAGTCCATACACGCCCTATACTTAAATAAAATAACAAGAGACAAGGAACACAATGCACTTTTTGGAATTGAATTTTGATCACCAAAGACTGAGAAAAAATGATTACAATGTGCTGCTGAGTTGCCAGTTTCTATCATACATATACAGAGCTCTTCAAAAACTTTAAATAATGTTACAATGGTGTTATACCTAGGGCTTCTCATTTGATCCATGGCTGACTTACAAGGTTTTTGGGTGCAAAACAAAAGAATTACAACTTGGTGTGTGCAAAATGCGGCTCAAGTCACGACTTATCTTTTATATACAAAGCTTTTTTTTAAAAAAATATTATGATTACATCAAAATTATGGGCTTTGAGGTGGTGTAGCTGGCTAGGAGGACGTGTGTTAAGTATTTTTGCCAAGAAATAGTCCTACCCGCCAATAAACAAATAGTCTAACCCTGGCTGAAAATACTCAAGGGCATGAGAGACACATATAGATATCCTCATTATTGGATGCTACTCTCTAACGAGCATCACTAGCTCTCTTTGGAGAAATACTAGTTGTCAGTACATTGCTAGTAGACTACACTGTTTGTGTAACTGGACTTAAGACTACGTCCTTGAATCTCACTTTGCGATACATATGACCAAGTCATCTATGCCACAACTCAGTAGATGGCAGCTCAACAACATAGATAGATTTCTTTGTCGTAGAAGAGACATACAAGGAATATAATGAGCCACACTTTTGGCCTTTGAGAATGACCAAGTTAGCTTTTTTGATAATCTAAGGACCATTGCCAAACACTATAGTGTATCCAAAATCATCAAGCTCTCCTATTGAAACCAAGATCTTAATAGCTTTGGCACATGTATAACACCTCACAAAATTGACTCAGTTCATTACGCATACACAACTTCACATCTCCAATGCCACATATCTCAAGATGAGAGAATCACCCAGCTTAATTGAACCATATGTAGAAGCATAACTAGAGAACCACTCTTTGGGAGGAGTAACATGAAAATTGGGCACTTGTGTCAATCCTCTGTGGAAAATCACAACAAAAATGCCAATGCTTGATAGACAATCATGCTCATTTTTTTCCGTGACTATGTCATGCCAAGGAATGAACATGCAAAAACAATTGACAATCGTGAGACATTGTGAATTTGTTGAACGCAAAATCTTTATCTTTTCTAGAGTGACCTGCATACAGGAACGACATCAACATACGAAGACTCAACAACATATAGCTCCTCTATCTTCACGCTACTCTTAGAAGGTGTGAAACTTATGACATCGGCTTTACCCTTCTCCTTTGCAACAAATGGCAATCCTTTTTCATGCGTTCTCTATTGTGAAAATGGTAGCATTCAATCTTCCTTTTGTCATGTCCTTGACTCTTGCTACATAAATTCTTGCAATCTTGAGAACAAATGTGACTATGGCTATGATCTCTCTACCTTTGGTTGTTCCTTTGGATACTTCCACTTGCCATATATGCATCACCATGTCCATTAGTGTCAAGAGACTAACATCAAATCTCATCCATGAGCAAAGCACTAGTTACATCACTAAAAACAAGCTTTCCCTTAGGGGTGGAGTTACTAATGGTAATGCTAAATGTATCCATGATGTAGGCAAAGAACATAGGAAGAAAATGGATTTCATCTCATCATTGAAATTAATCCCCTTTGATGTCAACATGGTAAACACACTATTAAACTTGTTCAAGCGTGAACTAACACTACTACCTTCTTTCATATTAAGACACATAAGCTTTTTCATGAGAAAAACTTTGTTTGAGGCACTGTTGTCATCCCAAGTTGATCATAATGACTTCCATAATTCTTTTGCAGTAGTCTTTTCCATAGTTGTAAAGAAAATGAACTCACTAAGGTGCAAGAAAATGGTCGACATAGCACGAGAATCAAACTCCTCCCATTGATCATCAGTGTAAACACACTCTTTATGCTCTTTCAATGGCGTTGCAAGGTCCTTAGTGACCAAGAGAACTTATAGATGTGGAGGGTGTGTGTCTGTGTTTGTCCTTGAGGTCTTCAATGTTGAAGTTGAGATGAAGCTATCTTTTTCTCTTTCTCTCTACACTCCCTCTCCTCTCTTACTCAACTCGAATGCACAATATGTCCTTCGAAAATAGCCTTTGTGTTTTTTATTTTAGACATAGCTGCACTCCAAAAACTAGCTAACAGATTCTTCTACAAACTTGTAGAGCTCAAACAGATCTTTGTTTTGATTTTTTTTAAAAATCAATTCGAATTTTCTAGCTCAAGTTATGAGCAAAAAAGTGACCTACTATCAATGTCTTATAAGCTGAGCAACTTGCTTCTCTCTCTCTCTCTTTGAGCTCATAGAAAGCTCAATCTCTCACCCCTTGTGGCTTGTGGTGTTCAACCCCTTGCTACCTTGATATGTGAGCCCCATGTATTGAGCGCACAATGCCTCCATAGCCATGGAAGCTCTGAGCTTCGATTTATTGTAGATGTGAAGCTCCCCGGGACATAGAAATGCTTGGAGAGGAATGACACCAGAACCTTCGGATTTAATACCAATTCTGCTAAAGTGCACTTTGTGTGCATAATGAGAGGAAGAAGAAGAGAAAACATAGAGTGTTGGTGGAGCTCTCAGTGAGGATTGGAGTGCCTCACTACTCCTTATTATTCTATATGATAAGGTTAGTACGGTTGGTGTGATGTGTGTCCGGCCAGTTGGCCTGAACTTTAATACTTGTATCAAGCACTCCTTCAACCAGGTCTTGGTTTGCCATGCATGTAAGAAGGAACTTTAGGTTCTCCTAGAATCCTTTGAAGAACTCGATCGTCAAGTTGTTCCATCATGGGGACTTGTCACGTGCACATCTAACCCTATGTGCATGTGGACAAGCTACAACTCCTACTTATAGGGTTTAGGTCAACCTAGGAAGTGCTTTGGCAATCTTGTGAGCCTATACGTAGGATGCACATGTCCAAGCACTTAGAGTAATTGCATACCCCCTGATTGTACAACCCATTAGCACCAAGCATAAGGACTACTGGATGTGAATCGCCTCTTAGCCGCATGTGAACCACCTCTTATAAGTCACTTAAATTATAAGTGACTTTGGGGAATTTCAAAAGATCATGGGCTAATTTACCTATTTCTCAACCCAGTTGAAAAACGCCTATATATGCACTCTATGGGTGCTTGAGATGAGGCAGAGAAGAAGTACCAGAAGAAGAAGTACAACAATACCTCAGCACAAGGAGCAACTGTTCCTAGCATTTCCTCTTCAATCCCCCACCATTTCTCCATCAGCATGTTCAACATTTTCCATCAGTATTCCCATCGTTTTAGCATCAGCAAAGCCAACTTTTAGCCTCATCCCCTCAAATCAGCCCTATTGCTTTTGAAACATTTCAGCCCGTTGCAAATTCCAACCCTCATTAGCTTCAATGTTTTCATTTCTCAGCCCATAGCATCATCACTACCTCATTTTCCAACCTTTTAGCCTCATAGTACCTTGCATTTACCACTAGCATCATCAAGCATCTCAACATCCAAAACCATTGTACCAGCATTTGTGCAATCTAAAGCAAATACCTCTCTAGCAATAGAGAGGGGGGCCCTTGGGGGTTTTGGGACCCCATATGATATCGAGCTTCTCTCTTCTCTCTCTCTCTCTCTCTCTCTCTCTATCACTCACAACACTTTCACTCTTAGTTTCACTCTCTCTTGTTTTGGTCTATTAAACAACTCTCATGAAGTAAAGGGGGTCTCTCTTTCTCCCCTTTAGTAAAAATGCATTGAGAACTCATCGTGAGCATTCACCATCATTCACTTCTACTACACATTACATTGGGATCAGAGCTCTTTGACAGTGTTTGATATCATCACTCAAGGAAAAATCATAAAGAACCACATTTGTTTTTGCTTGTTGTGATCGCACGTAACCCAAGACCACTTGGGTGTGTTGATCCCTAATCTATGGTTTTGAAGAGTGGGAGGTAACCCAAAAAAGAAGGGCTTGTCCAGCCTCCCCTCGTTCCTCTTTTCCACTCATTGAGAGTGGACCTTGCACTTAGCGGCATGCCAATTGATGTGAGGTGGGAAAAAGCAACCTTGGTGTGAGTGCAAGGCCACTAAGGGGTGCACCCACAAGAAGGAGTTGAGCTTGGGTAAGAGAAAAGCCTTCTTAAATGCAGATTGCAAGCTATACCAAGTACCCAAGTACCCAAGTACCCCAAATACCCTAGAACCCAAGTACTTAGTGCATGGTCATCACCAAAAGCAGAATGGATACTTTGCGTGAAGGTGACAAGAGTGGACGTGGAGAAGAAGAAGTCCCTACACCAAGAGGATTGTCTCCAGATCCTCCTTCATCCCCATCTACACCATGGATTACACCAAATTCTATCAAGACTTTGACGAAGTCCATGATGGAGACAATGCTACAACAAGAGGCTCAATGGGCCACCATAGAAAGGGAATGGAAAGAACGGAGGGAAATTCAACGCAAAGTGTTTGAAGCAAAGAGAGCACATGTGGAGATAGAGCGTGAGCAAGCACATAAAGCTCAATGCATGGCAGTTGAAGAAAAGAGGGTTGCTATGGAGCTAGAGCGAGAGGCACAGTGGGACCAATGCATGAAAGATTTGATCCCACAGGTACTCTCCTCGAAAAGCGAGCCACTCAAGAAGGCCAACGAGTCATCATGTAGAGCATGTAGAGACAATGACTCCAACAATCCAACCACGAGAAGTTGAAGTTCAGTAAGTATGATGGTAAGATTGATGCTTCTATGATTTATTCTTGATGCATCAATTTAATGCTTACTTTGAAACTAACAAGAAAACCACCAATATTATATTTTTGACTGTTGCCATTGTATATAGCGGGTGATGCCATTAATTGGTATCAAGCCTGGCAAGGGGCACAATTGGTTGAGCATCTTGCATTAGGAAAAATATGAACCCCAAAAGGGCTTTATAAGAGCAACCAATCAGATTTCAATCAATAACATGACATAAAAGGGGCAATGGATAGCCCATATTTGTGTACCTCAAAACTATATAATGTAGCATATCTATGGAAAGAGCTATGCAATGAGATCCAGATGCACTATTTGCCAAATTTGAAGTTAAAATGCTCAAGTTATTTTCCATTTTAAAAAAATGAAAAATTTGGTGGGACCGTGGCCAGGCCACGCCCACCGTGACCACATGCCCATTCTTATTGGTGTAGACAATATATTCCAAAAGCATCTTTGACCCTAAAGGGCCATTTTGGGGTTCATATTTTCCTTAATAGAGGATGTTGCGAATGGCGTAATCCTCCCTTTTAGTTGGATCAACTTCCAAGACAAGCTCAAGACTATGGGAATATAGATGCATTGCTATAGGATTTTGTAGTGGAGTTTTCCATGAGAGGAATCAAGCACAATAAATGTGTCATAGATTCACTCCTTCAAAGCAGAAAGAGGGTGAGAGAGTTTGAGAAGCCACTTTACAATTCAATCAATACATTCAGAGGTGTCCACCACGCGAGAAACCCCAAGATCGTCAGGTAGTATTGTTCATAGAGGGGCTCAAACTTGATGTGGGTTTCTACTAGCCATCATGGTATATATTTTGGCTAATTTGCACACTGAATGTGAAAGGAATCAAGGGTTGAATGCTAGCTAGAAAAACACAAATCTGAGCCACTTAAAATGCAATAAATCAAGCGTAAGGAGACATTGAAAGTTTTCTTCAGATTGTGTACGAGAAGTGTACAACATTTGGTGTCGTTCCATCATTGTTGCAATCTACCAATGTATTAACCCATGAGGAGATGTTCATGCTGGCAAGGATAATAGTTTGGAGACATGTGTGGATGCCCATATTGGCAAAGTTGATGCAAATGAAGTATGTGAAGAAACTTTGGAGACCATACACATGCCTATGGTGCAAATTGGCAAAAGGACATAGTAGATGAATGCAAAAGTTTGAGCACTAGCATGGGAAGTGAAGATGATGAGAGTGAAATTGACAAGGATGAGGCAACATATGATGGGGATACATCTGATGCTGATGAGAGTTGGTGTAGCGATGTATTCTCGATCTACAACCAGTGGACCAAGCACTACTAAAACAACACCGCAAAAACAAACACCCATGAGAACTTGTAATAAGAGTGGGAAAAAAGTTGGAGATTCAAAACCAGAGAATTGACGAGATCCATTCACGATGGCATGAGGCCATTGATTCTCCTCTCAAGTCAGGAAGAAATCCAAAAGGATAGACGAGTGCGGAAAATTGGAAGCTGTTGGGGTATAAAGCCCTATGTGGTCGCCCAGGTAAGTGGGCGGGCCGCCAGGTATGTACACATTTTCTTTTGTAAAAACCTAATAAGAACTCACTATGCTCTACACATTACAGTAGAGCGAGTTCACCATATCATCGTGCTCTTCTTCTCGCACTCTCTCTCGCGTCGCACTTCCGCTCGTACTCCTTCAACTGGTATCAGAGCTCAGATCGAGGCTCGGGGCAGCACTGCAGGAGGCTAGAGTCACCAACTCAGATTGGAGTGAAATTCGACAGGCGAAGACACGGCCCCAAATCTTGTCAGAATTTCATTCTGAGGTCATCTCGGCCACCGTTCGGCTTCGACAAAGGTCTGCGCAGGCCATTTTCGACTACGTGGTCTTGACGGGTACAGATCCGACTCTGCAAATTTGGGGTTTTTGGCCTACGACTACAGGTGCTGAGGATATCGACACTCCCAGAGTGTTGATTTGTGGCTGTCTACACATCGAAGGACGGCTCACAGTTCTTGGAGGCATGTCACATACGACATGGGCGTATCTACACACAAACTGTAGGCGACATCCACTAGTTCATCAGGTAGCTTGTGTTTGCTGCTTGATATTCCGGATTTCATCCTGACATTGCCGGTACTTCCACATGGGATGTATTGTCAGAGATGATGTATGTCTGTTGAGGGTTTGCTGGCTGTGAGTCACGCAGCAAACAACCGTCGCAGCGGTTACAGCATACAATGGGAAATTTGTGGATGTATGACTTTGTGGGAAGTCTATGTACTGTCAGATTTACTGCAGCCTTTGTTGAGGGCCGAGTGAGGTTTTATTGACCTGGGGGATTCTCGAATGTTGAGATCCTTTCGGTGATACAGGTCTTGGAGCTATCCCTCGAGCACCCTTAGATAGGTAGCTAGGATGTATTGACTGTGAGTTACACAGTTGGGATTGCATCTTTGCTTTACTGCCGTTGAGGCATTGTTGCAGTCTATGCTTACAGGACAGTGACAGAACAGTCAGAGACAGTACAGGTGCAGGACAGGTTTACCCACACCTTACGGTGTCAGAGAGACAGTGTTTTTGAGCTGTTTTTTGGTCTGTTTTTTTGAGTACACCAGAGCCATTTTACAAAGGAGACTTTGTCAAAATTTATGCAGAATCTGAAGCTTTCTTGGTTCATTTGACAGGTTGATATTGGTTCAGAGGTCAGTTTACAGGGGAAACTCCGCTGAACTTTTCCCAGGAAAGTAAACTACTGTGAAGTGTAGCTATGGCTGGATCACAGGACACTGCTCTTTACAATATCAAGAAGCTGGATGGAACCAATTTCCCATTGTGGAAGAAGCAGATTTGGAACGTGTTGGTACAAAAGAAGCAGATAAAACCTATAAAGCTCAAAGGGATAAAACCAGAAGATATGGACGAAGATGAATGGAGCGAAATGGATGAATTGGCACTTTCTACCATTATGCTGACTTTGGCAGAAAGCGTTTACTTCAATGTAGTAGACGAGATGTCGGCTTATCAAGCATGGTTAAAGCTGAGTGATCTTTAAGAGAAGCAGAGTGCATCTTCACAGGTATACTGGCTTAAGAAGCTTGTTGACTTGAAGATGAAAGAAGGGACACCTATGTCCAATCATCTGAATATTCAACACAATCTATAGTCAGTTGTCAGCTCAAGGTGTCAAGTTTGATGAACCTGTTAGAGCTATGTTCCTGTTGATCACATTGCCGGAAAGTTGGGACACTTTTCGCACAACTTTGAGTAATTCTGCACCTCCAGATGGTTTGAACATAGCAGGTGTAGAAGGAAGTCTGCTTACTGAAGAAACCAATAGAAAGACAATGGACAAAGGCAAAGGAACAGCCTTAGTTGTCAGGGGAAGGACCAAAGAAAAGTACAAAGGTGGAAAGAGGAATCAGTCTCGTAGCAAGTCCCACAGTGCTAAAGGCAAGAGTGACATAGAATGCTACCATTGTGGCAAGAAGGGTCACATGAAAAGAGACTGCAGAGAATGGAAAGCAGAAAAAGGCAAAGAGAAAGCTGAAGACCAGGGTGAGAAGAACAAGTCCTCAGTGAAGATTCAAGAAATAAATGTGACAAACACTGTTGCAGAGGATGACAGTCTAGTGTCAGGAGACATCTACTTCTTGAAGAATACAATGGACTCAGCTCTTCTTACAGCATCTGATGGAAATGCACTGAGTGACTGGATTATAGACTCGGAGGCATCACTTCATGTGTCTCCAAACAAGGAGTGGTTTACTTCTTATGTGACCACTAAAGATCATGTTCGGCTAGGCAATGCGCAGACATGTGAGATCTTAGGTGTTGGAGATGTTCAATTGAAGTTTCAGAATGGCTCTTCTTTCATGCTGAAGAATGTGAGACATGTTCCCGCAATTACAAAGAGCTTGATCAGCACAGGTTTACTTGATGATGCTGGCTACGTCACCACTTTTGGACAGAACATGTGGAAGATATCCAAGGGTTCTATGACAGTAGCACATGGAGTAAAGTCTGGAGGACTTTACATGATTTATGTATCAAATGTCTCTAAAAATGTAATCAATGTAACCGAGCAGCTGAACGTTTCTTTGTGGCATAGCCGGTTAGGACATATGTCCAAGAAGGGAATGGAAATCTTGTCTCGTTCTGGTTATTTGCCTGGCTTTTCATTTAATGATTTTGAATTCTGTGAACATTGTCTGTATGGTAAGCAAACACAGCAGCCACATCAGCATAGAAGCAGTAGAAGAGATACAGAGTTGGCACTTGTTCATAGTGATTTGTGTGGACCTATGCCTAACCTATCTCTAGGGGGAGCTTCTTACTTTATGACATTTATAGATGATTACTCGAGGAAAGTATGGGTTTACTTTCTCAAGCACAAGGATGAAGCGTTTAGTGTTTTCAAAACGTTTCAAAATGCACTGACAATGGTGGAGAGTATGTTTCAAAGGCCTTTAGGGACTTTTTTGAGTCAAAAGGTATAAAACGTGAACTTATTGCTCCTTACAATCCTCCTCAAAATGGTGTTGCTGAGAGGATGAATAGGACCATACAAGAGAAGGTCATAAGTATGTTGTCTAATGCACAGCTGCCAAATGGGTTTTGGGCTGAAGCTGTATCAACAGCTGTTCATCTTG
The DNA here is from genome assembly GCF_014529385.1 of Adiantum capillus-veneris. NCBI lineage: Eukaryota > Viridiplantae > Streptophyta > Polypodiopsida > Polypodiales > Pteridaceae > Adiantum > Adiantum capillus-veneris. The sequence goes on along the minus strand of NC_140951.1, from coordinate 12,745,514 downwards.
TAAATAGATCTCCTAGCAAGGTTTTGCAGAAGGATTCAGTGCCAGAGATGGTATGGTCAGGCAAAATGCCCTCATACAAGCATCTCAGAGTCTTTGGCGGTGAGGCATATACTCACGTTCCAAAGGAATTTAGGAACAAACTTGAGCCAAAGAGTAGAAAGTGCATCTTTCTAGGCTATGGTAATTCTGGTGAGATGGGGTACAGACTTTGGGATCCCGAATCCAAATATGTTCACTTTAATGATGTTCACTTTAATGAATCCAATGATGTCCACTTTAATGAATCCAAATATCATTCTAAACCAGAGAGGGTTGAGGAGATTAGAAGAGTTGTCTTCCAAGAAGATGGACCTGCACGTGCAAGACAAAATGTCATGGCTCAAGAGGAGCAAGGACAGGATAGAGTGGAACCACAGGCTGTGGGTGAGCCTGAGCCACCTATTGTGCGTAGATCTGGACGTGTCACGCGACCTCCTGATAGGTTTGTTCCATCTATGAACTATGTCATGTTGACTGATTGCAATGAGCCTTCATGTTACAAGGAAGCAGTGCAAATGAAGGACTCCGGGAATTGGCAATTGGCCATGCAGTCAGAGATGACAGCTCTGCATAAAAACAGGACATTGAAGCTAGTTAAATTACCACAGGGCAAAAAGGCTCTACCTTGTAAATGGGTTTACAGGTATAAGATCACCGCTCATGATAGTCAGCCAAAGTACAAAGCAAGGCTTGTTGCCAAGGGCTTTAAGCAAGAACAAGGCATTGACTTTGATGAAGTCTTCTCTCCGGTGGTCAAGATGACTACATTGAGATGCTTTCTTGCATTGGTTGCCATATTAGATTTGGTGTTGCACCAAATGGATGTCAAGGCAGCGTTCTTGCATGGTGATTTAGATGTGGAAATTTACATGCAGCAGCCAGAAGGGTTTGTTGAGAAAGGCAAGGAAGATTGGGTATGCCAGTTGTTAAAGAGTCTTTATGGCTTAAAACAATCACCGAGGGCATGGTACCATAAATTCCACAAGTTTATGCTTTCTCAAGGCTACAAACGTAGTGAGTTCGATCACTGTCCATATACAAAGAAGGCTAAGGATGGTAGTTGGTTGATCCTTATTTTGTATGTAGATGACATGTTGATTGCTGGCAAGCACTTGGAAGAAATTTCAGCTTTGAAGTCAAAGATGGAAAAATCGTTTGACATGAAAGACATGGGTGAGGCAAGTCATATACTTGGTATGCGCATTGAGAGAGACAGATCAAAGAAGTTGATTTGGTTATCTCAAAGAGAGTATATTAACAAGGTTTTGCAACGTTTCAATATGGAGAAGGGAAAGGCATTGAGTGTTCCATTGCCACCATATGTGAAACTTAGCAAACAAGATTGTCCTCTGTCTGAGGAAGAACAGGCTGAAATGGATAAGATTCCATATGCGTCTGCAATGGGTAGTTTGATGTATGCAATGATTGCTACTCGCCCAGACATTGCATTTGCAGTGGGAGTGGTAAGTCGATACATGTCAAACCCAGGCAAGAAACATTGGGAGGCAGTGAAAGGAATATTGAGATACTTGAAAGCTAAAAAGAGTATGCGTATATGCTATGAGAGTCAGGAGCTAAGTGTAAAGGGTTTTACAGACTCAGATTATGCAGGTGACTTAGACAACCGAAGGTCTACGTCAGGGTATGTATTTACATTGGCTGGTGGAGCAGTATCATGGCGTTCTAGATTACAAGATTGTGTTACTCAGTCTACTACAGAGGCTGAATATGTTGCAGCATCAGAGGCATGCAAAGAATCAATTTGGATTAATCGACTAGTAACAAACTTGGGAATCAAAGGAGAGATGCCTGTGTTATATTGTGATAGTCAAAGTGCTATACAATTGGCTCGCAATCCAGTTTATCACTCAAAGACAAAGCATGTGGATGTGAAGTATCATTTCATCAGGGAAATGCTTGAGGATAAGCAACTTCAGCTTATCAAAGTTCACACCACAGAAAATCCTGCTGATCTACTTACAAAAGGACTTCCCTCAGAGAGCTTTGCGCATTTTCGCAAGCAATTAGGTGTAGGGTAGTACATCACTTCTCTACATCTCTTGTATATTAGCTTGTATAGTAGCTTCTGTCACACTTAAAGTACCACATTGGACTTTAAGTGGGAGGTTGTTGGGGTATAAAGCCCAATGTGGTCGCCCAGGTAAGTGGGCGGGCTGCCAGGTATGTACACATATTCTTTTGTAAAAACCTAATAAGAACTCACTATGCTCTACACATTACAGTAGAGCGAGTTCACCATATCATCGTGATCTTCTTCTCGCACTCTCTCTCGCGTCACACTTCCACTCGTACTCCTTCAGAAGCTACACTCGCAGAAAGAGTTGGAGAGAGCTCTTGATCAGAAGACAAGCGAGAGAGTTTCAGAGCAGCCAAAGAGCACGAAAGAAAAGGAAAGACAAAAGTATCTCAAGACTTTGGCGCATCTCCTCAGTCATCTGTGCCCAAACCTTCTCTCTGCATGCATCTTGATGCTCTGACTGAGGCTCTGCTGTGACAACATGTCTCGGTAAAAGTCGATAGCAACTGCGTGCATGTGCTCTGGCTCTGAGGCAACTGACCCGTCATGCCTCCTCACGTGGCTAACACTGTTGTGCGCATGTCAAGGTCCCAATGTCTCAAAGAACACCCCTGTCACTCTGTCACCCACCTAGGTCCACTCAGATGCCTTTCGATCAAGAAAACTCATGACGCCTCTCCTCTGTGCTAGCAAGCTCCTAGCGAGCCTGCTGCAACTACTCCTCCAAACAGGGACTGTCTGGGTGTTGCTCCTGCATCCTTTGCAAGGAAGCAACCCCCCATTAGAGAGATTGCTGCTCCTGTCTCGCTGCAGCCAAGTGGGCCGTAGACTCCTAAAGAAAGAACCGACTAAGCTGAGCAAGTCCAAACATGTATTTGGTTGGGTTTGTGTTTTGGTAACCACTTGTAATTTGGTTGTGGAGAGTACAAATGTGGTTGTCATTGCAATGCGTTGGCTCTCCATTGCCAAGTTGGTTTGGTGGCGACTGGTTTCTTCTCTGGTTTGGATTTTGGAATCTAGTTGTTCTTGGGTTTGTTGGCTTGTTGTGCTGTGTTGGTTTTTGTTTCCAACTGTAACTACATTGAGGTGTGCGACTTCTTGCTGGCTGGGGCTAGATTAACATAGAAGGCAAAGTTGAAGCGTGTGTCTTGGGTAGCCATATCTTCTTTGATTTGGTCTCCATGATTGATTTCTTTAGCAAGACTTTGTTGATTTTTTTCCATGGGTTTATTTAGCCAATTTAGGCCGCATTTCAGGCTATTGTTTTGTTTGAACCGGTTGTACATTCCAAATATGATCTATTGGTGTTTAGGGAGTGACATAAGAGGTGCCCTTAAGCTTGAACTTTGGGTGTCTTCATTCCAGTTTGGAATTTATTTGTATGCTTGCGTCCATGAGACTCCCAAGATAATTGCTTTATTAAGATCAATGTTGGCCATTATATAGAATTGATGCGGGCAGTGATGGCCATCAATGTTGATTGATACATTGGCTTGACCTAAGCTGACCATTGTTCCTTTATTTGCTACTCTAAGCTCGATCTTGACCGGTGTTAATATTTCCTTGGACAACTTTAGGTACATGCGCATCGATATCCACAAGTGCTCTTTTGGTTGATCCATCTGCTACCTGGATATTGATATGTATATCCATATCTCCAAGTAAATCTGCCTCTATCTGAATGGCTTTGATATGAGGAGATGGGATTTTTATTTGTTGAATTTGGGCTATGGTTTGTCGTTCTTTGCGCTTCAGAATTCGCAACTTTGCTTCCTCCTCGGCATGGGCTTTAATGGATTGGGCAATCTGCTTCCTTTCTGTTGCTTAATGAATCTTGTCTAGCATTTCAACAATTAGCGGTAAATGGTATCTCTTTAATTTGCAACCATTAGTCCAATTAGGCATCTCCTCTCCCTTTAATGTTGCAAGTTTAATAGCTGCACTAGGTGATATGTTGTGGATCATAAATGGGCCATTACCTCGCTTTTTTAACTTTTTTGAGTGCTACTTCAAGGTGTAGACTAATACATAGTCCCCCTTTTGAAAATCCTTATTGATTACGTGCAGATCATGAAACTCTTTCATCTACCTTTTTTGTGCGCAAATGGCAGCAACAACTCGGAGTCACAATTCATCTAGCTTTGCTAGTTGGACACCTTGTCAGACAGTTCATGTCTGATTCATCCTAAGTTTTTGGCTACTCGTATTATATGAATTAAGAATTCTATGGGAAATATGACATTAATCCCAAACACCAAATTGAAAGTTGTTGTCTTGAGTTTTGTTTTGTATGCTACCCGATACGCCCATAGAGTTGAATGTAATTTTTGGTCCCAGTCAACTGTCTAAAATTTTTGTGAGCAGTGTGCATAGAACTTTGTTTATGCTCTACGCTTGTATGTTTGCTTGAGGGTGATATGGCGTTGATTTGGAATGAAGCACCATGAATTCTTTCAACAGGAATTTAATCATTTCGTTTATAAAGTGAGTCCCTTGATCACTCACTATCTCAATCGGTAGCCCGTATCTGGTGAAGATGTTTTCATTCAAGAATTGTGTTGTTGTTCGCACATCATTTTTTTTGTGTGGCCTTGGTCTCTACCCACTTAGTTAGATAATCTGTGGCCATTGTGATATGTTGAGAATGCGTTCTATATGCAAGATGTGCGATAGGTCCCACAAAGTCTAATCCCCACTTGGCAAAAGCCCTTGCCCCCATCATACATCATAATGGCATTTTGTCTCGTCTCATAGGTGTGCATTGGCATTCATCACAATGTTTCACATATCGCTCCACATCCATGAACAAGGTTGACTAGAAAATTCCTGCAAGAAGTACTGCTTTCGTAGTTTTGTCTCCAAGTAAATGTTTGCCTACCTATTCGGCATGAGCTTGCTCGAGAATTAGTATGTACTCACATTCCATGGCACAAATTTGCAAGTTGTTATCACTTTCTCGCTTGTAGAGGTGGTTTTTGATAATCACGTAGTTTTAGCTTCTGTTTGAATCGACTTCTATCTAGATCTACTCATCTTTTCCAGCGAGACACCTTTTTCTAGGTATTACACAATGTACTTACTCCACTTGTTTGCAGCAACTACTTTAAAGTGTGTTGCATGTTCTATAGGTGCATGGATGTCACAAATGTCACATGAACTAATATAGCCATGAACACTTCATTGCATATTGAGCTAGTACAATCTTCAACTCTTATTAATCATTGAAATGTTTGCATTTTCCCATTGTGTATCCCTGTTGTTTACACATGAGCTTGTCTCAAGTACACACTCTTTTCCGATGGCTCTATACATAGCGTCAATATTTTATCCTTCCCATGCTTGTATATCCTTTGTTTTATTTTCTATCTGCAAGGAACCAATGGTTATCAAAGGTATTACATATGCACTCCACCTCAGTACCATCTCGATATTAAATCAGATAGATCGTCGTTAACTCCATGAGGTGCTTCTGCATGAGTAAATCTAGACAAAAGGTCATCCCTTTGATGTGTAGTCCCTTTTTTCACCACTATTGTGAAGTCAAACTCAAGAAATATGATAAACCATCGAACAATACATCCTATACTATATGGCTTGTTGACCAAGTACAATAGTGTCTGATGATCCACTAAAAATACAAACTTGTTTGTGAGAAGGTAGCATCTAAACTTTTTCATGGCATAAACCATTCCTAATCCTTCTCTTTCCATGGTCACATAATTTAGTTCCTCACTATTAAGCTTCCTGCTAGAGTTATAGATTGAATTTTATCCATGTTGTTCTCTCTAGGATGTGCTAGAATGCATTCGATCGCATATGCAAACACATCAACATGGACATAAATATCTTACCCCAATCAAGAGCTTTCAGAACTGAAGCAAAAATCAATCTCTGGTTCAATTGCTAAAATGCCTTTTCACATTCTTCAGTCCACTCAAACTTTGTGATAAGAGCATATAGAGGTTTTGCAATGACTACGTACATGTAAATAAACATTGTGTAGTAACCACAATGACCCATAAAAACTTGTACCTCTCTAACTTTTGTGAGTATTGGAAGAGAAACAATGACCTGTATCTTCTCAATATGCATGGAAATGCCATTTTTGGACACAATGTGCCCCAAAATCTTTCCTTGTTTTACCATGAAGACACATTTCTCTGGATTCAAGAAGATACAATAAGTCTTGCACTTCTCAAAGATTTTTTAGATGCTCTATGTGTTCCTTTCTTAGTAGATAATGCATGCATAAGTCATCCATGTTAATTTCTAAGAACTACCTTAGATACTCTTTGAATGCATGACTCATTAGCCTTTGGAATGTGGCAGGTGCATTGGTCAAGCCAAATGGAATCACACGATAAGCAAATATACCCCATTTTGTTGCAAAAGCCGTCTTATGCTAATCCTCTAGCTTTATGGAAAGCTAGTTATAGCCTGAAAAGTCATCAAAAACTTTGTAAGCTTCTTTGCCCGCAACTCTTTCAGAATCAGATGAGCTGTAATGGGTAAGTGATAATTAGCTTTGATGGTAAATGCGTTTACCTATTTGAGATTTATACAAATTTGCAATTTTCCATTCTTCTTAGGTACTACCACAATGGGTGACACCCAATCTGTGTGTTCAATATCATAAATAAACTTTGCTCTTTTAAGCTTGTCTATCTTCTCTTTGATCTTTTTAAAAAATGTTTCATTGTACATCTATATAGGGATGTTGTCTACGGGGTTTAGCATCACTCTTAAGGGGTATTGTATGCTGGAAAATGCTAGGATCAACTCCCTTAAGATTCTTATAATACCATGCAAACACATCTCTATACTACTTGAGAGTAGCTATTAGAATCTGCTCTTCCTCCTCGATGAGATCTGTGGCTATATAAGCCGATTTTGGTTCTTCTCCTTCTTCATCTAGATTAATTTTCTTGGCATTTTGAGGCTCATCATAAGATGATCCTGGTTCTTTGATTTCCCTCAGTGGCTATTGAAGTGCAATTCTTCTATCTTGTATGGTGTATATTCTATAGTGAGAAGGCATGCCGAGTTTTTTAGTGTGAGGCCCCTCTTCACTCTCCGTTTTTGTTGTCCAAGTTTCTTTTAGGGTTTGTTTTAGTTGCTAATATTTATATTTTTTCTCAGTTTTGGACATTTTTAATGATGTTTCAACGGTGTCTTTGGGTTTCCCTTTGCTTCTTTTCTTTAGGTTTGTCTTCATAGAAGATAGTTTCATTGGATTTTGTGTGATCTTGTCCTTGACACAATCATTTGATCCCACGAGCATCAAATACTATGTTTTGCCCAACAATCAAGGCATCGTTTTTTCTTGTTTGTTTCTTTGTTTTCCACACTCATTTCTATGATTTGGAAAATCATAGAATAGTGCCTCATTCTAGTTTGGCTTATCCTTTCCACACTCATTTCTATGATTTGGAAAATCATAGAATAGTGCCTCATGCTAGTTTGGCTTATCCTTTTTTTTGGAGCTACTTGATAGCTCATCCTCAATGTCAATTTCTAGCTCATCGGCTCACAAATCTTGGAACTCATCATCACTTACATCTTGAATGGAAACCTCATACACTATCTGTTTGCAATCAATCATCTCTTGCATTTTAGTCTCCTCAGTTTTCAATTACAATTCCAAGATAGCCTTCGCCATCTCGAAAGGCATTATATCAAAACCTTCCTCGTCACAAAATTTTGTGGGTTTTGTTAGCTCGTTTACACACACATCTAGAGTAGCCAATATTTGGTCCCATGCAAAGGGTTCAAACAAGTCTCTAGGGAATGGCTCTTGAGTGTAACTCTTATCCTCTACTGACCTCTCTAGGATGCAATCTTCTTTCTCAGGCTTCCACATTCAAACGCTCTGCACATCCAAATATGTGTTTGATTTTCAACATGCAAGTAGTTGTTTGTCATGGACCATAGTCACGTCAAAGTCTTCCACCGGAGTTCGATTAACATCTCTATAAATATGGTCCTTGAGATTGACTCTCATCGTCACACCTTTATGCCACAAGTAGATGTGGTGGTCATAGACCCAATCTTTTGCCATTTTCAATTGATGCATGAATGGTTGCCCCAAAATGATATCAAAGTTGTTGCACTCACCATAGTCCACTATGGAAAAAGTATGCTCATATTCTATCCCTAAGAAGATATAATTATATGCTCCAATAGCATACCCAGAGGACTTTTCTGCAAGTTGCAATTCCATTGGTGTCTTCTTGAGAGTTGATCTTCCTCAATTCTCCCAGGTTTCCTTGGTAGTCATGGCCACTCCAGCCCCACTATCAAGTATGTCTATCGTTTTCACTCCCTTGTGCTCTTGGTGTTTCCTTTTTCACCTTTGCAGTAATCGCCCACTATATTTATTGGCACAGGTATTGTTTTTGGTTTCTTTGGTGTAGTTTTATCCATGTTTTCATCTACTACAAGAACACCTTGTGTATAAATTTTCATCCCCAACCCTTCCAAGTTTTTACCCATTTGGTTCCGGAGATGCGGTCTAATCTGCAAGAGTCCTACGAGAGTGATGGTACATCATATATGAGATGGCATCAATTCATGGAGTCTCTTCGTGTCCATCATCTGTGAAATTGGATTTCATTGGGAGGGCATAACGTTAACCTCTAATTTTGTCTATTGCTCCCCTATAAAAGATGGTAAAGTCTTTAACATTTTAGGTTTACTCTTAGCAGACACTTCTATCCCTGCATCACCATACAATGACTTTATATCTTGAGGATAAAACTCATGATCCATGTTGATTTCTAGGATAGGTGCTAACTTGAAAGTTGCACTACCATCTTTGCGGTTTCTAATTGTTTCCCACAAGGGTTGTGGCCATGCTCTTCCACTTCTAGAATAGCCATCATTCCTTGTGCCTTGGTATCATTCGTAGTGTTTGTTACTACCCTTGTATCCAATGGTGCTTTATTTTTATATCTCACTAGTTCATTAATTTTTTTCTCGTTGTTCTTGCTTTCCTCGTTCTTTTGAGGTATCATCATTACCTTTGCTATTTTTGGTTGATTAGAGCTTGTGTCGGTTTGGTTTTAGATGCACTCAAACATAATAAAATGGTAATGACATTCTTTGTTGCTTTTCCTTTGTTTTCATGATTCTTGGGCAATTTGGAAGTAAATGATCTACCCCACAACCCTCACAAAATCCAAATATCTTTGTTTGCTTGTGTGGAAAAACTTGTGGCCAATGATTACCTCCACATTCATAGCAAGGAAGTTTTGGTTGAGCAGCTCGTGGTGCCCTCAATAGCTGTCCTATCCTAGGAGTATGTTTGTAGTTCTGATTAGCTATGAACATGAGTGTGTTTCATCTATAGTATAATGATTTTTTGTTGACTGAGAAATGTAAGAAGGTTCTTTGTTTCTCTGCTGCCTTATCTGAGCTTACTCATCAAGAAGGATAGCTCTCGTTGGTATATGCCATTTTTAAAGGCTCTCTCCCATAAGTTTCCACTGGCTCTTCATAATTAGAAGTTGGTGGAAACATTTGTTGACACGTGAGTGTAGGCTACCAGTTGTGTATATCAAACAATAGCTCTATTGTCTTGAGGCAAAGGAGGTTGTTGTCCCAAGACCGCGGCTAAGGCTTATCTTCCCCTTGTGCTACATTGTTTGGTCCTATTTGGTATCATTGTGGGGATCAAGGATCCGTGCGATGAGTGCAAGAGACTTGAAGGTCAGGATAGACAATAGTAGTGTCAGTATATTTATTCTATACAAAGTTGATGAAGCATCACCTAGGCTTCATCCTACACCCATAAGCTCTATGCAGTGCGTAAACCGCTCCGAGGCTAGGCTCTTCATGAGAGCATCTACGGGGTCGTCGTCAGTGTGAACCTTGACAAGCTCAATGTGCTTGCCAACCAATACATCTCATATGACATGGTATCTCACCTATATGTGTTTTGACTTTGAGTGAAACACCGGATTCTTTGCCAACGTAATGGTGCTCTGCATATGGCTTCCTTGCTTGGTATCAATCGCATCAGCATACTCTACCTTAGTAGTAGATGAATACGTGCAATCTTGGAGACAAGATTTCCAAGAGACAGTCGCTCTAGCAAACATGAACACATAGCCATGTGTGGATCTTCTATTATCCACATAACCTGCATAATCCGCATTGGTGTAACCTACAATAGGTGCATCGTTGTTCTCAAAGCGTAAACACTTGCTAGCTGTACCCTTTAGGTATCTGAGGATTTTCTTCACTACTTCCCAATGCTTCTTGCTAGGGTTTGAAATGCACCTACTAACCGCTCCCAGTGCATGTGCAATATCTGGTCTTGTGGCTACCATAGCGTACATCAAACTGCTAATTGTTGAAGAATATGGCACTTTTTCCATTTTCTATTTCTCAGTATCTATCTTGGGAGAATCTTTTGAGTTGAATTTTAAGTATGCTTGCATCGGGGTACTCAATGAAATCCCCCCTACATACTAAAATGTTGCAACAACTTGTGATTGTATTTTTCTTGAGACAATTCGGCGGCCTACAATAGAGTAACTTTGCCCATACTTAGTTGTTGGGCTGTAGGCCAGGTGGCCATGGGAACCACCCCCTATTCACTTACTCTTAATGAATAGAAGGAGAGAAAGTGAGAGTTGACTATAACTCTCACTTTCCTACTCCACTAACCCAAGCTTTGTGTGTTGTGTCTGCTTCATCCCCTTCTCTCCTTCCCTCTCTTGCACTCTTTGCACGGGATGCCCGATCCTACAAATGGTATCAGAGCACAGAAGGAAGCTCCGACATCTCCCCTCCCTTACCTACATGTGCAGTGACCCTTGGAATCAAGGAAATTTAGAGAGCTTGGGAACTCTGCAGGAAATCGACAACAACAGACAAAGAGTCGAGCAACAGAGGAGAGAATTAGAAGAGCATTTGGGAGCTTTAGGTTATGAAGTTAGGCTTGCAAGGAGTGTCAGAATAAATGCAACAAATTGATTGAAGGCTTGGAAGTTCTTGGTAGGTCATAGTAGGAGCAATTGAGCATAGAGAGCAAAGGACCCTTGCACAGTGTCAAGCATAGAGATGCTACAGGTAGTACGTCGATAAGCCAAGCTGGCAATTGAACCGAAAGCAATCAAGCAAGGGATTTTGAGTTAGGATCTACAATCGGGCGCCGTGAGTAGGACAACAAGAAAAGAATACAAGCAGCATTCAGCAGTGGACCAAGCATCGACCACACACACACACACACCTCCTCCATCTCTGTGCGCGTATGTCGCACGTGTCAATGCAAGGAACTTGCCGATACACCGTGTGCGAGCCACAAATGGCTCCAAGCACACAACAAGCCTAAACTAGTAAGCTCAAAGATGGCGTTGGTGTGTCACTCACCGCTCTACGCTTCTTGTCGTGGAGGATTCCTCGCTGCGAAGAAGAGGGAGACGCCGCTACGCCGCGCTCAACCGCCTCACCGCTGTCGTGCCGCCGCAATGCTCGATTGCACTCTCTCTCTCTCTCTCTCTCTCTCTCTCTCTCTCTCTCTCTCTCTCTCTCTCTCTCTCTCTCTCTCTCTCTCTCTCTCTCTCTCTCTCTCTGTGTGTGTCTCTCTGTTAACCCTCACGGCTCACGGACACCCTATCACCTACGAGACGGACGTTGTAACCTACGGTGGACATTGTATTATTTATTTGGTAGAGTCAGGTACCGGGCTTGTCGGTCCAATAGGAAAAGGGTAAGAGTGATCACCGATGAGAGGCGCACTCTAACTGGGACATTCAAGGGATTGCTCCATCTCCATCTTCTTCTTCTTCACCTCCTTGTGTGTGTCTGTGTGTGTGTGTGTGTATGAGAGAGAGAGAGAGTGCGATCGAGCATTGCGGCGGCACGACCGCGGTGAAGCGGTTGAGCGCGACGTAGCGGCATCTCCTTCTTCTTCGCGGCAAGGAATCCTCCACGGCAGGAGCATAGAGCGGTGAGTGACACACCATTGCCCTCTTTTGAGCTTACTAGTTAAGCTAGTTGTGTGCTTGGAGCCGTTTGTGGCTCGCACATAGTGTTAGGCAAGTCCCTTGCTTCGACAGTGCGGCAAGGAGCGCACATTTTTGGCGCCACTGCCGGGGAATCGCCCTGCACTAAGCCCAAGAGGCACTTTGTGCTTCTTCTATGAGTCGTTTGTAGTAGGAAAGAAGAGGAAGAGGAAGAGGAATGAGTTATTTTTCTGCAAGTTGTTAATTTCTGTATTGTCTGCAAGTTCTGTGATTTATGTATAATCTTGTGTTTTCTGTTTGCACACAGTCTTTGCACAATTAGTAGTCGTTAGCTTGTTCGCAGTGAATGAGTAAGTAGGTAGACAGTTAGCAATTTCTGTTTGCACACAGTCTGTGCACAGTTTTCTGTCAAGGTTTGCCTGCACACAGTCTTTGCACAGTAAGGTAGTGAGAGAGGAAGTAGGTGGACAGTTAGCTCACTGTCAGTAAGCAGTTAGCAGAGTGGTTAACAGATTAGTTAGTAGATTAGTTAGTGGTTAGCAGCACTGTTAGCAGCACTATTAGTAAGTAGATAAGGTAGTGAGCTGTGAGCTGTTGACAGAGAGGTTAGGTAGGTGTTGACATTGTGTGCGGCAAAAAAAAATTTAAAAATAAAAAAATAAAAAATTAAAAAATTAAAAAATTAAAAAAAAATCGGGATCATTTGCCCAAGCCCAAGCCCAGGCCTCAGTCCTCAGTCTTATGATATATACTAAACTCACTCTTATATATATACCCTACCCCCTCAAGAGGGAATGAGAGCATGTGGGGCAAGTCCTCCACTCTCCTCCCTTCTCTTCCCACTTGCACCCTTAGACTTTCTAATTTGGGCCTAGTCCCCTACTAGAAATTGACGGTTTTAGGGATTCCGAGGGCACAAAGTGACCAAACGGAGGGCTGTAAAGCACGGCACGTCCCTCTAACTGAGACGCTCGTTTTGAGCTATCAACGTTCTATTCTATAGCTGGGTCAGAAAAAAAGGACCAAAAAATTAAAAAAAAAGAAAAAAGAAAAGACTTGGGTTGAAAAACGCCCAAAAATACTAGGTGAGCAGCCTTCACGGGCACTCACTGACACTTCTAGTGGATCCAAGTCATATGAACCTATGCTCTGGACGAGTGTTAGAGCACGAGCATATTGGTAGTGCCTCCATTTACGCGGGCACCCATTATTCCTCCACCCTAGGTTCTGGACCTTCGGCCGGGACTCAAGGTAGCGCGACCCAAGATCCTCATATTGCGTTTAGTGATTCTTCCTCTGACTACAAAGTCATGGAGGGGTATCCTACACCAAACCCTGATAATTCAAGTCAAGACATGCATGCCATGGGCCCACGGCCCGGGTCCAGCGTGTTTAGCCGCTTAAAAGAGACCCTTAGTAGAGCTACTCGCTCCGAACATGCGGTTAATGAAATAAATGAAGGGAGTGGGGAAGTAAATTCGTCATTCATGTCTAAAATAGACCCTATGCTTCTTGAGAGTGTGCATGTGAATGTTCCATCCACTGCACCTCCTGATCCTTTAGGACTATCTCCCTCTGAGGTTCTACTACCCGATGGTAGGAGTCTTGCCGAAGTACAAGAGATCGAACGCTATATGCAAGCAACAAGGGGGAGGGAAATTGAGAACCTATGAAGGCTAGAACAAAGTCGAGCCCTAAAAGCAAAGGCTCCTATGACAACAATCATGCCAGCCGAGCAACCGAGTGCTCCCAAGGTAGCAGTCACGGAGGGGCAAGCGATGGGGAGCAAAAATGCTTCGACTTCGAGGGAAACCTCCAGCACGCCAGGCCTAGATGGGATATTCCAAAACAAAAATTGGGAGTATGACCTACAACCAGAAGCTTTAACTGATCGGTACACAGGACACACCTATCATATGGGTTGGTTAGATGTTCTACAATCCACATCGGGTGCTACTAGCATAGATGAGCAACAACAGAAAGTCTGTGATGTCCTCCATAGGATTGTCGAGTTAGAAAGACAGAACACAGGGATCAACATGCCTTCAACACGCCTAATGAGATTCTTGGATACGGGAAAGGCCAACCAACCAACCCTATCACAAATGGAGACTCCCTCAGTGAGCCCCATTGATCCTCCATATGTTGTTTCTCCAGGAGCCTTAGTACAATCTGAGCCCACAAGTGGTAGCTTTACCTTCCCAGATCTAGCTCATCTTTCTCTTAATGACACTACGGCTACCATGCATATTCCAGTGGTGAGCATGACAAGAAGTACACCGTGGAGTTCATTTGTTAACACTGCGCCGATGCCTAGTAGCACAGTGCCCCCAACTATACCTACATGTATGTATCAATCATGTGCACCTGTCGTACCTCAGCCTCATGTAGCTTCTACACCTCCGATTATTCCAAGAGCTTACAATCCACAATGGCATTATCCAAGCTCTTATACAAGTGGAGCCATGCCATTTAATAATAACATGCCATATCAGGCACCCCCTATGCCTAGGGCCACGCTTGTAAACTTTGGACCACCGTCTGGTACACCACCATACGAAATGTGGGACCCAAGAGCCGCGCGTATGCCAAGGCCAAGGCCAACTCCCATTTCACATGTGGTTCTAGGAGCACATACACCCATTATACCTACTCAAATAGGAGATTTGGCAACATTTGCTCAAACTATCGGTCGCTCTATTGCGGAAAACATGCGTAGTGCACCTGATAGAGAGCCTAGGAGCAAGGCAGTTTAAGTAGCTAAGCTCACACAGAAAGTCAGTGGAGACGGAGATGCTAGAAAGCATATGGAAGTCTTTGAACATGTGTGCGATTCCTTGGAAGAGCACAATGAGCTACATAAGTGTAAGGCTTTGAGTTTGACCCTAAGCGGAAAGGCTGGAGATTGGTATAGAACCTTAAGAGTAGAAGAGAAAACGATCTACTCTACTCTTAGGAGATTGTTCTTGAAAGAGCACATACGAGAGGGAGTACTTTGGGGTGTAGCCTCTCAACTCCAGAAAGCCCAACGAGAAGAAGGTGAATCCGTGAGAGACTTCATTAGTTGCCTAAAGAATTTGAATTCTCGATGCAATCCAAACGAGCGATTCAACAACCAATTGCTCGATAGATTCATTAGGGGACTACGACATGAAAGTATCTATAATGGCCTAGTCATTAGAGGTATCACTACTTGGGAAGCAGTCACCATGAATGCAATCCAATTGGAGGATAATTTAATGATTGCAGGAGAAAGAGTGTCTGCCGAGCCGAAGTCTAGTAGGTCGCAAGCGTCAGGGCATGAGCCAATGAAGATAAAGCCAATCGTGAAAGAGAAAATGATATCTGAGATGACTTTGGCAGATCTCACCAAGGCCATCCAAGAAAGCCTTAGGGGTAATCGTGCTCCACAAAACACTCATATGTATCCAAGAAGGGAGCAACAATGGTGCTCAATTTGCTTGGGCCCACATACTACGAGTGAATGCCCTACTTTCAGAGTAAAGTTTAACGGGACTTGTAACGCGTGTGGTAGGTATGGCCATCAAGCGAAGGATTGCCTAATGCTTAAACGCATCATGGAAAATAGACCGCCTATAGCTTGGGCAGACTCACCTCGAGTTCCTGCATTGATGCCTACCCCACCCATGGAGCAACAATTTCCATTACAACACATGGTCCCTAGAACCCAAAATGTGGTCCAAACCACACCGTTACCACCTCCAGTGCTAGGACCGCAACCCCCTCATCCAAGAGTTACACCTATGAACCAAATAGGTTGCGAATCATCTAGTACTTATGTAGATTGCGAAGAGGACATAGACTCTAGTATCACCTATGGAGTCGACATGCTTGAGGAGTGTCCCATGTACTATATGGAAGACCATTGGGGACAAATCAAACCGATATATCAAGCTACTGCGCTAGCAGCAAGAGGCCAAAACATTAATAGTTTTGCCAGGAGACCACCTCTTCAGTGCTACGAATGTGGTGGACCACATCGAGTAGCTGAGTGCCCCATTAGAATGCAAAAGAATGCTGCACTAATGCAAACAAGTCAAGGGAGTGCATTGGCAATGCCAATACTCACTTGTAATTGTTGTGGCATAGATCATTTGATTGCATAGTGTCCTAACAATCCAAACGCACTGAAAATCACACCATTGAACTTAATAGAGATTGTTGATGGGACACCACCAACTATAAACATAGTACTAGTAAACGCACTCACACAACCGATGCTCCAAAAACAAAATTATATTCCTGAAGAAAGAGACACGGCATCAATTGCCCAATCTCAGAAAAAGAAGAAAACACGAAGAAAGAGATCGCAAAAAGCAGCGAAGTCAGACCCCAGCTCAAAGACCAACATAGGGACTGGTGATGACCCCGTATATATGAACGACGTTGAAGAAGATTCTGATTCAGGTGAAACCATGGAGACCAAAACGACCACTAACATAGAAACCAACAAGGAAGATCTTCATGAGCCACAATGGCCAGGATCCAAAAAGAAGATAGGAACTTACCCAAACCCTACAGAGGAGATTGAGCGAGTCAAGCATTTAAGGAGTTTGGTAGAAGATACCCAAAGGGATCTAGAACCAGCACCTAGGAAGATCCAGATTATAGACACCGTGTTCCCTACACAACAACAACCTCACCAAGTCCATAGACCCTTGGAAATACCTAGTGTCATCCAAGAAGAAAGTGACTTAAAGTCATGGGAAAGTGGGCGTACTCACTTCTTGATGGAAAGAATATTTACAGAGTGACTACCTGATCCTATCAAAGAAATGGAGATCCCATCTTCCCCACGTCAAGGGACTCAAGGCCAAAAGGTGCCGTTAAACATTGCCAAATTGATGGATTTCATGTCTTCAGAAGTTAGAACCACCATCATGTCCAAACTATATAAAGACCTCGAGCTAGTCTCAGCTCTTCGAGCCTTCCTCAATGGAGAATTATAGGTTGGATTACCACAGTTTGCACATATGAACAAACCTGACTCGGTAATGAATGATGAGGAACATTTAGCACCACCATCTGACCTAGCGGGACATGAATCTGTAATTGAAATACCCGTTAACAAGTTGGGGCAATACTTTGAAGGTGATGAATCTAATGCTACTCTACCAATCACTACTAAAGGATTAACTGTAAAGGGGGTCCTTGACGGTGGTGCGGGAGTTAGCATGGTGACAAAGAGTTGTTGGGTGTCTATGGGGAGACCTCACCTTGAAGCCACAAGCGTAGTGGTAAAAATGGCTAATGGATCTATTGTTACGCCTATTGGAATGCTAAAGGATCTCAGGATCAAGGTCTTGGGACACAAGGTAAGGCAAAATTTCATTGTTATGGATTTTTCCAAGCATCCTATGTCATTTGAGATGATCTTACGGCGTCCATTCATGAGGGAAGCAAAAATGGTGCATGACTGGTCCAAAAACCATGTCTACTTACAGTTCCAAGACTCTGTCATTCGAGTTGATCTTTTAAGTGGTCGAACGCATCCTCTAGGAAATAAATTCATCATTGATAATCGATCGGACACAACAATTCACTCAGCTCCATTACAGTATTGTTACACGTGTAACAAAGACACGGATATTGGGGAGAACTCTCCTTATATGGATATCCTATCCGGAATGGCTGAGTCAGAGAATGTCGATTGGGTACACCTAGCAGCAACTATAGATACATGGGGAGCTAGAGGAACAACCTGGGTAACACCAGATGGGGAAGAGATACCACACATTGCACCAGTAAACATGTTAGGTGTAGCGCATGTAACATCTGATGATAAGAAAGAGGCACACCTACCTGAGAGTGAAACCGATGATTCCTCAAAGGCTTCAGGCCAATACACATCAGAAACGGAATCTCAGGGAGAAATGGATTCAGAACCTGAGGAAACATTGAGTGAACCAAGTATAGAAACTAAACACTCAAGGCCTAGTACAACCATCTATGGTAATTTATATGAGAGTGAAGAAGATACAAGCGAAGACCTATCAGGTGAGTCGAGTTCAAACATTTACCAAAATCAAAACCTTAACAAGAAACAAAGGTCATATAAGAGACGACGATATCGAGCAAATGTGAGAGCTAGGATAAACAAGGAAAGATCTACTGCAGAATGGCTTAGCTATCTAGGGGCATGTGATGCTCATCGAAAGCTAGTAGAAAATTGGGGTGAACATCTCCAGAGTGTCATGTGGTGCAGCCCGCGACCCATTGACCTCGCTCAATTGGAGGTTACAGAGCCGAAATTGAGTCGAACTATAAGAAAACGTCAAAACCGAGAGTTAGCACAACAACAAAAGGAGGCAGAGCTAAAAGACAGGTCTTTGTCAGGACAAGAGCCTGCTGACTTACATACGGCTCTTGAACATTTTAAATCTTATACCACGGGGGAGCGAAAGGTTGTGTATGCCAAAGCCCAACGAATACCTACCAATGGAAGCAGTGGAGTCTATGATGGTCCAACGGTAGTTGAAGAGATAGAATTAGGAGAACCAGGTGAGGAGTCTAAACCAGTCTTTATTGCTCAAGACCTTACCGAAACTGAAGAGGCTGTACTTAAGGAGCTCCTCAAGGAATACAAGGATATCTTTGCTTGGACATATCATGACATGAAGAGCGTTCCACCTTTTGTGGTGCAACATACAATTCCCATGATCAACATTGCTAAACCCGTCCAGCAACGACCCTATCCAATGAATCCTAAGTACGCCAAAATTGTACAAGAGGAGATTGAAAAACTTATCCAATGTGGATTCATATACCCTATTGAGCACTCAGAATGGGTTTCTCCAATAGTCATTGTGCCAAAAAAGAATGGGAAACTAAGAGTGTGCGTGGACCTCAAGAAAGTTAATGCAGCTACTAGGAGAGATCATTATCCCTTGCCATATTCAGAACATGTGCTTGAAAGAGTTGCGGGCAAGGAAGCTTATAGCTTTTTAGATGGGTACTCTGGTTACAATCAAATCACAATTGCATTAGAGGACCAAGCTAAAACTGCTTTTATCACAGAGTTTGGAGTGTTTGCATTTCGTGTTATGGCTTTTGGCTTAACAAATGCCCCTGCTACATTCCAACGATCCCTGCTACATTCCAACGATTAATAAACACTGCGTTTAAAGAATTTCTAAGGGAGTTTTGTGAAGCTTTCCTAGACGACCTTTGTATTTATTCTTCTTGGGAGAAGCATTTGTTATATCTACGAAAAATATTTGAAAGGTGCAGATTTTATCGCATCTCATTGAACCCTTTCAAATGCCAATTTTGGGTTAAGCATGGAGTTATTCTAGGGCATATAGTGTCCAAGAACGGGATATCCACAGATGAGAGTAAGATTAAAGCCATTGCCGATTTGCCACCACCTACGAACTATAAAGGAGTTCAAAGAGTTATGGGCCATGTTGGTTATTATCGAAGGTTTATTTTAAACTTTGCCGAGATAGCGCGTCCATTGTACAAGATTCTTATCGAGTTTCACTGGACGGAAGAATGTCATCAATCTTATGAGTTATTAAAGAAGGCCCTAACAAGTGCTCCAATCCTGCGAACACCTGATTGAAATGTACCTTTTCATGTGCATATTGATGCATCAAACTTTGCTATTGGGTGTGTTCTAAATCAACCAGGAGAACATAAATTGGACTACCCTATTAGCTTTGCAAGTCGCCAATTAAATGATGCCGAGATGAACTACACTACTACAGAGCGTGAAGGTCTAGCTATGATTTACGCAGTAAAGAAATTTCGCTATTACCTTCTTGCTACCAAGTTTGTGTTTTATGTTGATCATCAAGCATTGCTATATTTGGTAAACAAGCCGTGTTCCACAGGTCGAATTACACGATGGTTGTTAATTCTTCTTGAGTTTGACTTCACCGTTGTTGTGAGGCCTGGGAGGAAACATGTCATGGCGGATCATTTTTTTCGTATCCCTAATGGCGAAGCTCCTACGGGGGTTGATGATGAATTGCCTGATACTCCTTTGTTCATTGTTGAGACAATGCCTGAATGGAGTGAAAAGATTGTTAACTTCTTAGTTAATGGTTTTCCACCCAAAGAATTGCGAAAAGATATAGCTCGAAAATTAATCAAGGAATGCAAACCCTATTGCTTACTGGCTGGAACTCTCTATAAGAGAGGAAAAGATGATGTTCTTAGATGCTGTGCCCGCGAGGATGAGTATTTATATATTCTACAAGAGGCACACATGGGCATAGCTGGTGGTCACTTTTCAGGAAAGTTGACTGCCCGAAAGATCTTACAGTCAGGCTATTGGTGGCCCTCTCTGTTTAAAGATGCATCACTTTTTGCAAAGGGATGTGATGAATGCCAACGCTTCAAGAAGCCACAAAGAAGGGATAGGATGCCTCTACATCCCATCAAGGTAACCCAACCATTTGAAAAGTGGGGCTTAGACTTTGTAGGACCGATTAGTCCGGCTGCACGTAACACACAATCACAATATATCATTGTGGCTACCGACTATGTAACCAAATGGGCTGAAGAAAAAGCAACACGAAAGGTGGATGCAAAAACAACAGCTAAGTTCCTCTTTGAGAACATTATCACACGTTTTGGATGCCCCTTTGAACTTGTGAGTGACAATGGAACTCATTTTATAAATGAAGTAATAAAAGAACTCACATCAAACTTCATGATATCTCACCACAAGTCTACACCCTATTATCCCCAAGCAAATGGCCAAGCTGAGAGTACCAACAAAACTCTCATCTCCATTTTGACAAAGACAGTTGAGGCTCATCGCACTGATTGGGACCTAAAGCTTACATCAGCTTTATGGGCTTATCGTACTGCGTATAAATTTGCTATTAATTGGACACCGTTTAAGATGGTGTATGGCCAAGAAGCAGTTATGCCATGGGAGTTTGTCATTCCTAGTCTTCGAGTAGCTTCTCAAGAAGGTTGGGATGGTAACCCCTTAGTTGAGCAATTATATATCCTGGAAAGGCTAGATGAAGAGAGGTAATTAGCTGTGCGAAATGCTCTAGTGGAGAAGGATAGGAGAAAGAAGTGGTTTGATAGCCATTTAAAGGATAAATACATCAAGGTTGGTGATAAAGTTCTTATGTACGGGGTACGTAATGAAAAGAAGAAATTGAAATACGCTGGTAAGGGACCATATCGAGTGTGTGAAATTACCCCGCAAGGTACCATTCGTGTGGAGACTCTAGATGGAGTTGAAACCATTGGATTCCTTAATGGGAGTAAATTCAAAAGATATTATGATCCTCTAAGCGAGGAAGAGTTGCAAGCCATCCATCAAAAGAAGGCTGCCAAGGAACAAGCAGAGCTTAGAAAAATACAAGCAAGAGTTGAGGCTCGAGAACGACAACAACGTCTTAGATGCCAACGAGAGGTTAATCTGGGAATCGCGCAAGCATTTTTCGAGGACACAGATGACGACTCATTAGAATCTGAGCCACCCCTACGATACCCAATTGAGCTAAATAGCCCCTATCCATGTTTGTCTGCTTTAATTGTGATTGGTAGCCTAATATTCACCGCATTTTCTTAGTATCAAACATTTAATTCAATGTAATTTTTTGTCATAATCACTTGTCTAGGTTTAAAAATCAAGCAGTCCGACTAAGCTAGTTTGACCAAGCTAGGTGTTAGAAATCTTCTCTTAATACCATGGAGAATGCCTTCCTAATAAGCAATGGTTACTTAGGTTCTTAATCCGATTTAGGCAGCATTCTGTGAAATGTACTGGGGCTTTCTAGTGGGCTTGACCCTATTGTCCTTTAGCTTAAGTATTATAAAGGGAGTTTACTAGTGTGATGAGCGTGGGGAGGTGTATCAGAGTTATATGACCCCCCAAAGCTACAAAATTAAAATGATGAAAACAAACAACACAAAAAATATCAAAGTGCCACAATGTAAAATTTTAAGCTGGAAGAGAATCCCTGCTTAAATTGGTACTCCACTCACATGTATCGCCTATGGTACTAGAGCCCTAGAGGTTCCCAGTGTGGGCGCTTTTCCTTGAAAAGCAAAAAACCCAAGGCATACAAAATAAGCACACACATCAAAATTGAATCACTGTGAAAAGACTTTGGGGGGTCAAAGCAAACGTAATCAGTCAGGCGATGATTTCATGAGAAATTCCTTTTATCGTAGCTTAACTACATGGTCCTCTAGGTATAGCCTCTAGTCAGCCCTCGAACATGAAATACTTGGCTCTCGCGATTAAACAACTTAATTAACAAGAGAAAATTAAGAAACTTACCCATGGTATTAATAGTCGATCTCTAGTGCCTTTGGACCGTTAAATTAGCGACCCAAGACTTATTTAATTTTTTACCTTTACATCTGTTTATGCATTTGATTACATTGCAATTTAATGCTTATTGCTGACAAATTGTTTAAAATTTTGTTACCAATCAAATGTCTGCCTAAAATTGCATATGCTTTTTTATCGCTTATGAGAAATGCAATTACTGTGCAATGTTGTTTGATTTTGCAGTGACTGAAGAAGGCTAAGGACATTCATCTCAAATGCTCTTCCACCTCGACCAACGAGCTTCAACTCAATAGCTTCCGAGGACGGAATCTACATCAGGAAGGGGGGCATGTTAACCTTCATGGCTCACGGACACCCTATCACCTACGAGACGGACGTTGTAACCTAGGGTGGACATTGTATTATTTATTTGGTAGAGTCAGGTACCGGGCTTGTCGGTCCAATAGGAAAAGGGTAAGAGTGATCGCCGATGAGAGGCGCACTCTAACTGGGACATTCAAGGGATTAGTTGGCTAAGCATGGGCGCCCAAGTGTGAATGGGGTGAGCTCATATAAAAGCCAACTAAACCTAAAATTCACTCATTCTCTCATTTGTGCAATAGAAGAGTGCTCTTGCTCCATCTCCATCTCCATCTTCTTCTTCTTCACCTCCTTGTGTGTTGAGGCGGTCCGGGGCGGGCAACAAGAAGAGCAACCTCTAGACACCCTTCAAGGCTCCCGTGCTGCTCAATGGGGCTGGGGCACAACACAACACAAACCAAAACAACAAACCCCCAGCCAAATCCCAACTACACAAGGGGCACCACCTAGTTTAAGAGCGAACTAGGACGCAAAAGAGGAGAATCGTTAGAGCAACCCACAAACAAGCAAGGAATTTACACTAACCCTAACACCAATGGAATACTCTCACACACTAAACACGAGAGAGAGAGAGAGAGAGAGAGAGAGAGAGAGAGAGAGAGAGAGAGAGAGAGAGAGAGAGAGAGAGAGAGAGAGAGAGATGGTGCTCGGGCTGCTTTGAAGTGTATCGTTAATGATCAAGCAAACATAAATATATATATGTAAGAAAGAGAGAAAAAGGGGGAGAGGGTGCTTGTTGCATTAATACCTTCTTACAAATCTGTCATGACAAATCAAAGTGAGATTAGTATTTATTCAACATAGCTTGCGTAAATTTCACCACAAGACATC
Source organism: Adiantum capillus-veneris (assembly GCF_014529385.1). Taxonomy (NCBI): domain Eukaryota; kingdom Viridiplantae; phylum Streptophyta; class Polypodiopsida; order Polypodiales; family Pteridaceae; genus Adiantum; species Adiantum capillus-veneris. The sequence goes on along the minus strand of NC_140951.1, from coordinate 12,721,984 downwards.
ACAAGAAAAGCCACCCCAATCAGTGTCTTAAGGCCAGGGGAGTCCTCTCCACCCTGTCGCCCTCTTACAGTATGTGGGATTTATGGCTAGATTGATGACAACACCAGAGACAAGCTATCAAGAACTTAACAAAAAACACCAAGACACTTACGCATCATTGTTGTCACGTTGGAAGGGAGACAAAGTATCCAAGCTTAGTCCAAATCCACCCTCCTTGATTCAGCAAATGTTGGGCTTCCACTAGTAGGAGAAATGATAGATTTCCTACTCTCAATTTAATGATCACTCCCTCTCTTACAAATGGCATAGAGTTCCCTTGCTAATCCCCTATTACAACACATGCACATGCATAAGACAATGAGCTTCCACTCAAGGGCTCCTTCTAGAGAGGTTGAGCTTGGCTTCTCAAGCTATAGCATAGTGCTCTTGCTTATGGCTCCCCTTTTTTGTGCTAGCTACACCCTCCTTTTATAGCAATTTTGAAGGCTAGGGTTACTCCCTCTAACCATGGTTGGGTTAGATTTTCAGCAATTTATCTAATTTCTTTTGCTTGGAATTATCAAGAAGTTGGTGGGGAAAGAGAGAGGAGAGAAATGGAGGTGATAGGACTTTTCATAGTGGGTTAGTGTTAGTAGAGTTAGTATTAATTTACAAATGGAATTGGATATTTACAATGGGAGTATCCTTGTAGGATACAAATAAGGAAGAAAAACTCTTAAGAGGTAAGAAAAGGTGGATTTCTTACAAGGTTGATGCTCCAAGTGTCTTGAGTAGGGCCAATTTTGACGCTTGTTGACGGTCCACTAGCTTTGACGGTACATTTTTTCTCCACTCTTGACCTTCCTTGAGAGACAAGGTAATTGAAGCTGAGTAATCAACCACCATGATGCTGTCTTTTAAGAGAAGAGGCTGAATTTTGTGGTTTTTTTGATAGATATGGGTAATTTGGAGGAGGAAAAATGAGACTAGGTGGTCAATTTTGGAATGGAATTGTGTGTGGGAGGTATGAGTTCACCATGGTTTCTCTTATTCTTCAAGGTTGAGGAGAAGGTGAGTAGGGTGCAGAGAGGAGTGGTGAGAGAGGTGGGGATGATGAGTGGAGAAGTGTGTGTGAAAGAGGAAAATGATAAAGTGGAAGAGAGAGTGTGGCTGCATAGTATGGGAAAACTGGGGTCCACTAATAAAATCATAGCTCACAGCTCGTAGCTCAAAAAAATATGAAAAAATTTGAGGCAAAAGTTCAGCCCACGAGCTACAACTTTTGTTTGTATCACCTTTTCAAATTCGGAGAGCAAGTGAACTTTAAAAATTCAGCAAAACCGATCGTTTTTTTCCACTGCACAAGGTCCTTGTGGGGTCCTTCTTTGGATGATTCTTTTGAATACCTCCAAGAGTGAGCCCTCCATAGTGCATGTATGCATGCCACCTACCCTTGACCTTATTTGGTAGGTCTATAATTGAAGATATTGTTGAGATCATGATATAAGTGAATAGTACAACTAAGAAAATCAAATATTGAGGGGTCTAAAAAATATGTACATGTCAAATATAAATAATATAGGTGGAAAAATATAAAGGGGTCAAAATAAATCTCTCTCATTATAAGTCTACCATAAAAAGATGAATATTTTTGGTGGTCTAATTTATGAGAGTAATAGAGAATATATGTAGGAAGGAAAAAATCACAATAGTGAAAAAAATATACACATAAATAGAACTAGTTTTTTTGGATTTTTGTTGGGATGGAGTTACACCAAAAATAAGAGAAGCTTGCATGAAATTATTTTTATATGGAATAAAGAGTATGCAAAATGATAAGAAAAAATATGGTAATGGTGAGTCAATGTACATAGCATAAATAACACACCATAGGTAGAAATATTTAAATAAATACCACAATAATTATGAAAAATACTTTTATTTAGGCCCTATATACAATGAAATATTTACACACAAATGGGCCATAATATACTTATAATTTTTATTTTTTTTATTTTTTTGGCTCAACTAGCCCAGTGACTAGCTAGCTGAGGATTTTAAAGAAAATATGGGGAAAGTTCCCTAACTCACACACGCCTATATATAGTGAAATGGTAGGGCTAGCCATAGTGTTTGAGTGATTTGATAGGGTGAGGTAGCTTACTATGGCCACTATGGAAAGCCAGAAAACGGCTATCATTAGCCCTCCCCCAGGATGATGGTGTATTCATGTACCATCATAGAGCATCTTTTCCAAAGAGAGTGCTTCAGAGTCCTTGACGAGATTTTCATTGTTTGGCCCCTCAGAATTTTGGCTGGAGTTACACTCATGCTTCATGTAACAATACTTACATGAGACAACGGCCTTTGGACAGATCTTTGGTAGATCCTTTGGTAGAAGGCGACTCAAATAGGGCTTCAAGCGATACCCGTTTACCTTCCTGGAGTGCTCTTTACCATTCAAGTCCATAAGCTGATAGTAACTAGAATTGAAAGCCTTCTTGACTATGTATGGCCCTTGCCATCTAGTTTCAAACTTGGCATCAAAACGATTGTCAAGTCGATTGTCATACCTTAGCACAAGCTCTCCTTCCTTGATGCCTTTGTCCTTCAGTTTCTTGTCGTGCGTTTCTTTCGCTTGTGTGGCTTTCCTCTTGTAGCACTCATATGCTGCTTCTCTTTTCCACTCAAGCTCCACTAATGCAAGAAGTCGATCCATCCATACCTCTTGATCATCTTGTGCTCCTTTGCCATGAAGTCGCATTGTTGGAATGTTGAGCTCGATAGGCTGCAAAGCCTCTTGACCATAGACCAAGTGAAATGGGGTGAACTCCGTGGCTTCCCTATATGTGGTTCGATATGCCCACAAGGCACCATCCAAGAAGTCATCCCATAATTTTGTCTTGTTTTGCACCATCTTTCTAATGATTCCTGCAATGACACCATTAGCCTTCTCCACCAAACCATTTGACTGTGGGTAGTATGGTGTGCTATGACGATGTAGAATGTGAAGCTCTTCACAAACTTCTGTGAGCAAGCCCTTCCTAAACCCTGGACCATTATCAGAAACAATCTCCAAAGGTGTGCCAAATCTGCAACAAATGTGATTGTACACAAACTTGCTAACTGTCCTCTCATTCACTCTTGCCACACTTTGAGCTTCCACCCACCTAGTCATATAGTCTACAGCCACTAGAATGTAGAGTTTACCATTTTTTGTCCTAGGCAGAGGACCCTTAGCATCAATGCCCCACTTTTCAAAGGGTCCATTTGCAAGCACTATTTGCCTCGGGCCATGCACCAACCTTCTATTTACATTTATCTGACAATTGTGACAGCTTTTACACCAATGTTGAACATCCACATGCAAGCTTGGCCAAACATACCCCGCAAGCAAAATCTTCTTCACAGTTGATTCTTGGGCAAAATGACCACCACATGCCTCTTCATGCAAACCTTTTAGAATGGCTGGAATTTCCTCGATAGTTGGTACTCTTCTGCACACTTGATCCTTCCCTCTTTGATAGAGGGAGCCTTCTAGGAAGAGATAGAAACTTGCCTTCTTCATGAGTCTCCTCTTCTGAGCCTTCGTGAAGTCTTGTGGAAACTCACCCTCCAAAATGTAGCCGATAATGGGAGCCAATGACTCCAATCCCTGGTATCTCGGTTGCTTGACAGCTGCTGCCACCATGATGACCTGCACTTCTCTCTCAACACATGTAACTGCTTGTTGTGCAAGTAAATCGGCATCTTCATTTTGTTTCCTCGGAATATGATATAGTTGCACTTCTTCAAACTGATTAAACATCTTACGAATGGCATGAACTTTTGTCCTTAAGCTTTCATTCTTGCATGCCCAAATGCCTAAAATCTGTTTAACAATGAGAAGTGCATCTCCCTTTACCATGAGACGTTTTATCCCTTGGCCAATGCACATCTTCAAACCATGAAGTAGTGTGTCGTATTCTGCTTCATTGTTGCTAGTTGAACCTGGTAGATTGAACTTCTCTTTCATGACCACCTCTCCACTTGGGTTGAGCAACACTAGCCTGTGGCTCATCGAAAAGCTCCATCAAAGAACAAGGTAAAAGCATTGGGAATACTTTTTGGTGGTGGCAATGGTAGGGTCTTTACTTGAGGCACCTTAATTTCCTTCTCATGTACCCTATAAGTGAGAATCCCTGCCAATTGTGCACGCACACTATCTTCTACCTTGAAAGAGTATTGGAACTCTTGCAACTCCATAATCCACTTTGAGATCCTAGTACTAAGATTCATTTGAGATGACACCCAAGGGAACAAATTCTCTGCGGTGAGGATTACAAAAGGTTTTGGGAGCAAGTAGGATCTAAACTTTCTCACCGCAAACATGAGAGAAAGCATCATGAGTTCTGCTTCTGTGTAGTCTCTCTCCAAAGCATTCATGACCCTACTAGCAAAGTAGATGGGTCGCATCCTTGTACTGTGGGGATCTTGTTGTAGCAACACGGCACCAATTGTTTCCCTTCCAACACTAGAGCTAACAAAGAATGTGTACTCCCAACAAGGAGGCATGAGTGTTGGTAGCTCTGACAAAATGACTTTAATGTTACAAAAATACTCTTCAAGCTCATCAGACCATGCAAATTCTACTTGTTGTGTCAACTTTTGCAAAGGATGAAGCAACTCCGAGGCTAAGTGAATGAAGCGTGACATATACTTCACCTTCTAAATGAAAGAGATGACCTCCTTAAGACTCTTCGGTGATGGGAGCTCAATAAGAGCCTTTGCCTTTGAAGGATCCACCTCAATGCCTTTATAGGAAACCTTGTGACCGAGCAAGATCACTTCATCCTCACCTATGTGGCACTTGTTGGGGTTGAGTTGACCTCCCATGTCGTAGAGCTTCTTTAAACCTTCTTCTACCCTTTGTAGATGCAATGATTTTGAGCTATAAATACAAAAATCATCAATGAACACCCTAATTGACTTTCCAAAGAATGCTTGAAACACCATGTTCATGAAACGTTGGAATGTTGCAGGAGCATTTGTCAGACCAAATGGGATGACTCTAAAAGCATAACAACCCCAAGGAGTGATAAAGGTTGTTTTCAATTGATCCTCCAATGCAATCCCTATTTGAAAGTAACCTGAGTAGCCATCACACACAGTGTACTTCTCATGACCAGCTACCTCATTTAGTATCTCATCCTGAAATGGGAGGGGAAAGTGATCTCTTTTTGTTGCCTCATTGAGTGGACGGTAATCCACACACACCCTCCACTTTCCGTTTTTCTTAGGAGTGACAACAACGGGAGAGACCCACTCTGAATTCTCCACTAGATAAATGAAACCTGCTGCTAGAAGCTTTCTTATCTCCTTGAGTAAAGTCTGCTCCTCGATGACTCCTAGCCTTCGTAGCTTCTGAGCCTTAGGTGTGGCCTCTGGCTTCAACTCAATTTTGTGTTGAACAGCATCTACTCCACGCACATCGGTATAGTCTTTAGCAAAAAGCCTAGGAAACTTCCTTAGCACACATTTGAACTCCTCTCTTTCATCCTTTGTAAGTGTTGTTGATAGCATACCTTCCAGCATCCCTTCATCTTGAACACCTTCGTTCTCTTGAGGACCTACCTCCTCCAAGCCTTGACAAGAGGTGTCTTGGTTGCTTGGCTTAAACCTTACCCCCATGACTTCAATGGAAGACTCCTCTTCAGTAATGCTGCCGCTACTTTCTTCTTCTGAAGTGCTATCGGTCCAACCTTCTTCCGTCTCACTTTGAGATGATTCTTCATGGAGCTCCTCTTGGCGTTGCTCCTTCATGTCAAAGACAACCTTCTTATGATTGTCATTCCTGCAAATTAATTTCCCACTCTCCCAATCCTGCAAAGCTCGCATTTTCATTAGCCATGGTCTTCCTAGGATAAATGGATAACCACTTCCCTTGGTCGACATAACATAAAAATCCACCGCTTTCTTAATGCCAAAGGCCTCTACAAAGACATTTTTACAAATGCCTACACACCTAGCCTTGCTATTGTTTGCCATCTTGACTTTGATTTCAGGTGTCTCATGGATGTGCATGCCTAGTCTTTGCATGAGTCCCTCTGTCATGATGCAAATTTGTGCACCCCCATCCACTAGACCTTTCCTAACCAATCTTCCTTTGATGTAACAGTCTAGCACCGGTGTAATGTCCTCATTCATTTCAGCTTGTGCAATTTTTACAACAGGCACACTCTCTTTTACCTTTCTCCTAGTGCTAACTGCCCTTGTTAAATCCCTCCTTACTTGTGGACATAATGCAAGAAATTGAGGCCATGAAATACCAGGACCCTTACCTCTCATGTCTTCCAACAAGTTGTACGGAGCCATACCATGTCCAAGAGGGAAGTCTTGGAGGTTGATACGACGTCGAGTCCTCTTGGTTTCCTTGGTCTCCTTTGCCTTTTTGCCTTGTCCATGGTCACTCTGTGATGTGACTCCTTCTTTCTCTTTACCTTTCCCTCGGCCACGTTTAATGCCATTGGCTTCCATGTCAACCTCATTTGAATTTGTCACCTCTACCACATGCACATTTGGATCTGGCAAAGGTGGAACTCCTTCTACCCCTTGTGGAGGTGGTCTTGGTCCATTTGGCCTTTGTAGAAGCCTTGGTTGTTGACCAGTTCCTTCACCTGCATTCATCACTGGGTAATTCAAGTTAGGTCTCCCTGGCTCTCCGCGGGGCCAAGGACAATTATACATCCCATGTCCAGACTCTCCGCAATTCCAACATTGCAAGACTCTCCTAGTTCGTGGCTCTCTCTCTTCTGACTTCTTTGCTTGTCCCTTTGGACCTACAGCTTGTGCAAGGTGAATTGACAGGCTGCTTAAAGATTCATTTAACTTCTCAATCACTTCAGCCGTTACCTCAGGAAGCTCCCTAGATGTTGATGCTTGTGACTTACCTTTGGGTCTAAGACCTTCTATTGGAACCTCTCCCCTTAAGCACTTGAGTTTCCTATACTTCTCAGCAGCCCTAGTTTCCGCTGCATCAAAAGTAGCAGGTGCACCCGCCTCAACTTTTACCTTAAGGTCAGAAAAGAGTCCGGCTATGAACCTCTCCTTCTTTAAAAATTCTGCACCATCACCAGGGTTAGCAACATTTCGTATCCATAGAGCCCAAAGACGTAGAAACTCTTGCTTGTACAAGTAGTAGTCATCTAAGTCTTTTTGCTTATGAGAAACAATGTCTTGCCATAGTTTTTGAGTGTTTTGGGGATCAAAGAAGTATCTCTTAAAACGATTCAAAACTTCTGTGTAATTCCCCTTAACTTCCTCAGGCAAAGAGTCAAACTAAGTACTAGCATCTTTCCTAAGGACCACCTCAAACATTTCTACACGTTCTTGATCGGTTACTATCCTCTTGATACGGCAAGACATCTTGAAATTTGATAAAAATAATTCTGCATCCTCTCCAGGCTCTCCAAAGAAAAGAGGATATCCAGACATTTGGCGTTGGCTCTCCATTATTATGAAAGATTACAACACGAGTTACAATAAGGGATACGATAGAGATTTAGAACCACTCGCCTGCAAATGAAGAAGTAAGAAAATACCACTCTAGGTTTTCTTCTTCAGCTATCCAAGCTTCAATAAGGTCTCAATTTGTTTGATCAAAACAAAAAGGTAGACTATTGATGAGCTCTAAGAAGGGTTGAAATTCTTCAAAGCTAAGGCGATAAACAGAAATCTCTAGAACTTCATTTTCTGGATCCAAAAGAGCAACCACGTCCCAAGTGATAAATTGCACTTGCTCTACAATTCCCAACGCACAAGCGGTTTGTATAAAAACTAGATCTTCATGCTCGTCGAAGGCCGTGAGAAAGTAGCAATTGACTAGGAGCTCCTTTCCTTTGAGTTCCACACAGTCGGAGTGAGGCAACCTTCTCACAATTTCATAAAGAACATCCTCATCAAGTCCAATCAAGTTTGCAAGAGTTAAAGACTCCACTTGTGCTACAAAATTCCTGGACAAAAACTCCTTAGGATTATGGTTAAATCATTCAAAAGCATAAAGAGATTTACAATGTCTCTATGAACAAAGTGTCATAGAAAGTAGAGAAGGATGAGAATTTATACAAATTTGCAATCTTCTCTATGCTCTCTTTATTAAGACAAGCTCTGAATAGCTCCCTATCTCCTTTGTTGAAAGCGAAAGGAAGACTATTAATAAGACGCAAATGAGGGAAAAATTCACCAAATGTGAGTCTATGAAGCATGAACTCTGGCAGCAAGTTTCCTGAAGAGTCTTCCTCAATGGTGAAATGCACTCGCCAAACGCCAAATTTCACTCTATTTACCAATCTTAGGGCACACACTAGTTGGATGAATGCGCGGTCTTCCTTAGTGCCCAACAACAAGAGGAAAATGGAATCCACGCGTAGGACCTTCCGTCTTAACTTCACCACCCTCTTGTTATGAGGGAGACGCCTTACTACTTGCTCCTGCAACTCAATTGGTAATAGAGCTAGATCTCTAAGGATTGAACTTTCACTGCACACACATTCCCAGTTAGAACAAATGATCGTTTTTTTGTTTCTTGTAACAACTTGGACAAAGAAAAAACAAACATACACACTATTTTGCCGGGCTGCACTTCATTTTAAAATAAAATGAACACATGTACATCAAAAGAAGTGTGGTAGTTGATGAGAGGTAAAATGACAGGGTTTGGTGATGCAAGAATTTCTCCTACTCTTTGGGCACCAAACATGAACACCATACGTTGTTGAAAATGGATTTTCCTACTAATTGCAATGTTTATTCTAATGTGTAGAGTGAAATGGAAGGGGAAAACCTCTATTCCTGGGCCATTATCCATGGTCTATGCATGACCTAATGCTTAAAACAAAACAAAAATATAGACGTCCAAACTAAGGTCGTACCTAATAAGAGGCAAAATAAAAGGATTTACTGAAGCGTTTATCTCGGCCAACCTAAGAGGACCTAAAATTCTACGAATGACACGTTGAAATTGCAACTTAGTACTAACAATTATGTGTACCTTTTGCCTTGCAATGGGAATGAAGGGATCATACAAATTCTCGTGATTCATGCAAGCTACTTGATTATGCTAAAGGTTGAGCCTTCACAAAACATACACAAGCCTGTCCTCAGTGGGGGCACCAATTTGAGGCGGTCCGAGGCGGGCAACATGAAGAGCAACCTCTAGACACCCTTCAAGGCTCCCGTGCTGCTCAATGGGGCTGGGGCACAACACAACACAAACCAAAACAACAAACCCCCAGCCAAATCCCAACTACACAAGGGGCACCACCTAGTTTAAGAGCGAACTAGGACGCAAAAGAGGAGAATCGTTAGAGCAACCCACAAACAAGCAAGGAATTTACACTAACCCTAACACCAATGGAATACTCTCACACACTAAACACGAGAGAGAGAGAGAGAGAGAGAGAGAGAGAGAGAGAGAGAGAGAGAGAGAGAGATGGTGCTCGGGCTGCTTTGAAGTGTATCGTTAATGATCAAGCAAACATAAATATATATATGTAAGAAAGAGAGAAAAAGGGGGATAGGGTGTCCGTGAGCCGTGAGGGTTAACATGCCCCCCTTCCTGATGTAGATTCCATCCTGGGAAGCTATTGAGTTGCAGCTCGTTCGTCGAGGTGGAAGAGCATTTGAGATGAATGTCCTTAGCCTTCTTTAGTCACTACAAAATCAAACAACATTGGCACAGTAATTGCATTCTCATATACAATTAAAAAGCATATGCAGTTGTAGGAAGACAAATTGATTGGTAACAGAATTTTAAACCATTTTGTCGGCAATAAAGATTAAATTGCAATATAATCAAATGCATAAACAGATGTAAAGGTAAAAAATTAAACAAGTCTGGGGTCGCTAATTTAACGATCGAAAGGCACTAAAGATCGACTATTAATACCATGGGTAAGCTTCTCAATTTTCTCTAGTCAATTAAGTTGTTTAATTACAAGAGCCAAGTATTTCATGTTCGAGGGCTGACTAGAGGCTATACATAGAAGACCTTGTAGTTAAGCTACGATAAAAGGAATTTCTCATGAAATCATTGCCTAACTGATTACCTTTTCTTGGACCCCCCAAACTCTTTTCACAGTGATTCAATTTGGATGTGTGTGCTTATTTTGTATGCCTTGGGTTTTTTGCTTTTCAAGGAAAGGCGCCCACACTGGGAACCTCTAGGGCTCTAGTACCATAGGCGATACATGTGAGTGAAGTACCAAATCAAGCTAAGGTTTCCTTCCAGCTGACAATTTTACATTGTGGCACTTTGATTTTTTGTTTGTTCGTTTTCAACATTTTAATTTTGTAACTTTGGGGGGTCATATAACATTGTTACACCTCCCCAGATTCATCACACTAGTAAACTCCCTTTATAATATTTAAGCTAAAGGTCAATAGGGACTAAGCCCACTAGAAAGTCCTAGTATATTTCACACAATGCTGCATAAATCGGATTAAGAACCTAAGTAACCATTGATAAATAGGAAGGCATTCCCCATGGTATTAAGAGAAGATCTCTAACACCTAGCTTGGTCAAACTAGCTTAGTCGTACTGCTTGATTTTCAAATCTAAACAAGGGATTATGTCAAAAAGTTACATTGATTTAATTTTTGCTGCTAAGCAAATGCGATGAATATTATGCTACCAATCACAATTAAAGCAGACAAACATGGATGTGAAAAAGATAAGGGGCAGTGCTAATGGACAAGAAACACCTGTTTGTGTTGATGGTCGCGCTTGATCTGAAGTGTGAACGAGAGAAAGATTCCATGAAGGTCCAAATCCTAACCACAACAACACGTTCTTGTACACACTAAGAAACACAAAGAATACCTCTAGGAGGCACATCAGTGGGAAAAAGGAACTTTGCTAATCACTCAGCTCTAAAACAGAAACACTCCTATCGTTCTAATTCTACCTACCCTCCATCACTCGAGTGATGAGGATCAAAGGTGTTTTATGACATAGGTTTTTGTTTCAGTGTATCGGATGTGACTGTGTAGGTCTGTGTCAATGTTTTGACTTTTATTATTCATACTCGTTTGCTAATTGCTCTTGCTCATTATTATTTTTGTTTTTTGTGAGTATAAGGCTTTATATATACATTCCCTAAGATTGGGAGATTGAGAGGTCAGGGAGGAAGGTTGAGAGGGAAGCAAGTGAATGATGGATGTCAGCAAACACTCCCCCCTTTCTTGGATAGATCATACCGTTTGAAATGTGCTCGTCACCCTTTGAAACCAATTGTTCCAGTTGATAATAGGTGAGGATTTTTGCCAGTAGTTTTCTATTACGTTAGGTGCCTCATCGAGTTGCAAGGGTGGTAAGGTACTCTCCCAAGATCGAACTTGAAGTGGTTCATCAAGTGATGCTTGAACATTGGGAGGTGTGCATTTCTTTGTAGCTTTATGGAGGTCCACTATTGTAGGTGGAGGCTGTGGAGAAGCTTTTACCTCTATGGATGCATTACATGAGGAGCTAGAAGCTTCATGGGACTCCCCCCTTCCTGATCTAGGTGGAACAAATTGTTCTTTCTTTGGTACCCAAACTAGCTCTGGAGCGGGTGTGTAGCATTCTGTGATTTTTTTCTTTCCCCGATTGTCAATTCGTTTTGGAGCTACAGGATTGAGTTCACATGGGTCAGGTGATATGTAAGAACACAATCTACATTTTGGCACCAAGATTTGATCATTTCCTTGATAGTATCCTTGGGCTTCCAATAGTTTTTAAGGAATCCAACGCCACGTTTTCTTACATTTCTTGGGACGAGTGGGACGTTTCTTACAAGGCTTCTATTTTTTAGCACTAGCTATGGTCGCTAAAGAAGCTTTATGGACCCACTTGTATCTTTTCTTCATTATATTAGAATGAGTCTTGTCAGAAGCTATATGCATAGCTTGTAGCATATTTAAGGGTACTGGTATTTCATCCCCCTCAGGTGCTACCCAGGTCATCCCCCTACTTCCCCAAGTGTCTATGGTTGCTGCTAGGTGGACCCAATCCACATTGTCCGACTCAGTCATCCCAGGTAGTACATCCATATAAGGAGGATCTTCCCCAACATCAGTGTCCGCTTTACACGTGTAACAATACTGCAACGGGGCCGAGTGAAATGTGGTGTCAGATCTATGATCAATTATAAACATGTTTCCTAGAGGATGTCCCTCGACCCATCAAAAGATCCACTCGAATGACAGAATCTTGAAATTGCAGGTAGACATGGTTTTTAGACCAGTCATGCACCATTTTTGCTTCCCTCATGAAAGGACATCCTAAGATCATCTCTGATGCCATAGTGTGTTTGGAGAAATCCATAACAATAAAGGTAATACTTATTTTATGTCCAAAGACATTGACCTTGAGATCTTCTAGCATCCCAATAGGTTTAACAATAGACCCATTGTCCATCTTCACTACTATGGTTGTGGTCGCAACGTGAGGTCTTCCCATAGTTTCCCATCAATTTTTAGTCACAATGCTAACCCCAGTGCCACCATCAAAGATTCCCTTCACAGTTAATCCCTTAGTAGTGATTGGTATGGTCGCATTGGATTCATCACCCTCAAAGTATCATCCCAACTTGTTAACAAGTATTTCTATAACAAGGTTCTCATCTAGGTTGGGTTCTGGATCTAAGTGTTCCTCCTCTGTTGGCATCTCCCCAGCTCCATCCATCTGGGAAAATTGTGGTAGCCCAAACTTTAGTTCTCCATTGAGGAAGTCTCGAAGAGCTGAGACTAGCTCAGGGTCTTTATATAGTTTGGACATGATGGTGGTTCTAACTTCTGAAGACATGAAATCCATCAATTTGGTAATGTTTAACGACACCTTTTCGGCTTTAGTCCCTTGATGTGGGGAAGATGGGATCTCCATTTCTTCGATAGGATCAAGTAGTCCCTCTGTAAACATTCTTTCCATCAAGAAGTGAGTACGCCCACTTTCCCATGACTTTAAGTCACTTTCTTATTGGATGACACTAGGTATGGCTAAGGGTCTATGGTCTTGGTGAGGTTGTTGTTGCGTAGAGAACACGGTGTTTGTAATCTGGATCTTTCTAGGTGCTGATTCTAGATCCCTTTGGATATCTTCTACCAAACTCCTTAATTGCTTGACTTGCTCAATCTCCTCTGTAGGGTTTGGATAAGTTCCTATCTTCTTCTTGGATCCTGGCCATTGTGGCTCACGAAGATCTTCCTTGCTGGTTTCTATCTTAGTGGTCGTTTTGGTCTGCATGGTTTCTCCTGAATCAGAATCCTCTTCAAAGTCATTCATATATAAGGGGTCGTCACCAGGCCCTATGTTGATCTTTGAACTGGGGTCTGACTTCGCTACTTTTTGCGATCTCTTTCTTCGTGTTTTCTTCTTTTTCTGAGATTGGCCAATTGATGCCGTGTCTCTTTCCTCAAGAATTTAATTTTGTTTTTGGAGCATCGATCGTGTGAGTACATTTACTTGTACCACAGGTGTACTTTGTGATGGATCCTCGGTAACTTCAATCAGGTTTAATGGCGTGATCTTCGGTGCATTTGGATTACTTGGACACTGGGCAATCAAATGATCTATGCCACATAGAGTACACATGAGTATTGGCATTGTAGACATGCTCGCTTGATTGGTTTGCATTAGTGTGGCGTTCTTTTGTAGCCTAATAGGACACTCGGCTACACGATGTGGACCTCCGCACTCATAGCATTGAAGAGGTGGTCTCTTAGGAGTGTAATTGATATTTTGGCCTCTTGCCGCAAGAGCACCTACTTGATATACAGGTTTGACTTGTCCCCAATAGTCCTCCATGTAGTATTGTGGACTTTCTTCAAGTACATCCATCCCATAGGCAATATTAGGATCTATGTCTTTCTCACAGCCTTCTAAACAAGCAATAGATGACTCACAACCCACTTGATTCACAAAAGTGATTCTTGGATGTGGTGGTTGCGATCCTAGCACTAGAGGCGGTAAGGGTGTTGTTTGAATAACATTTTGGGCCCTAGGGACCATGTGTTGTGATGTTTGTTCAAGAGGTGGGGCCGGCATCAATGCAGGCACTCGAGGTGTTTCTGTCCATGCTAAGGTTGGTCTATTGGCCATCGCGCGCTTAAATACTATGCAATCCTTAGCTTGATGACCATACCTCCCATAGGCATTGCAGTTCCCATTGAATTTTACTCTAAAAGTAGGGCATTCACTGGTACTATGTGGTCCATAGAATACTGAGCACCATTGTTTCTCCCTTCTTGGATACATATGATTGTTTTGTGGAGCACGATTGTCTCTAAGACTCTCTTGAATAGCCTTGGTGAGATCTGCTAAAGTCATCTCAAATATCTCTGGCTCCTTAGCAATAGGCTTTAGGGTCATTGGCTGATGCCCTGATGCTTGTGAGCTAATAGATTTAGACTCAACAGACACTCTTTCTCCTTGAATCATTAAATTATCCTCCAATTGGATTGCATTGGTGGTGACTGCTTCCCAAGTGGTGATACCTCTAATGACTAAGCCATTGTAGATATCCTTATGTCATAATCCCCTAATGAATTTATCAAGCAATTGATTATTGTTGAAGCGCTCATTTGGATTACATCGAGAATTCAAATGCTTGAAAGCGACTAATAAAGTCTCTCACCGACTCTCGTTCCTCTCGTTGGGCTTTCTGGAGCTGAGAGGCTACACCCCAAAGTACTCCCTCTAGTATGTATTCTTTTAAGAACAGTCTCCTAAGAGTAGGGTAAATTGTTTTTTCTTCGACCCTTAGGGTTCTATACCAATCCCCAACCTTTCCACTTAAGGTTAGGCTTAAAGCATTGCTCTTATGTAGGTCATTGTGTTCTCCTAGAGAATCGCATATTTGTTCAAACACTTTGATATGCTTTCTCACATCCCCGTCTCCACTAAATTTTTGTGTGAGCACTCGATTGCTCTCTTAGCAAGGATATTGACATAGGAGCTTTCACTTTTAACTCCCTTCGTTGCTCTGTCTTGCGTAAGCTCTCGATTTCCTTTTCCCTTGCTGCAAGGATATATCGCTCAACCTCTTGCACTTCGGCAAGGCTTCTACCATCGGGTAATATGACCTCGGAGGGAAATAACCTTGAAGAGTCAGGAGGTGCAGTGAATGAAGTATTCACGTGCACATTCTCTAAGGGCATAGGCTCTACGTTGGTCATAAATGGAGAATTTACTTCCCCACCCCCCTCATTTACATCATTAGCTCCATGTTCGGAGCAAGTGGCTCTACTAAAGGTTTCCTTCAGGCGGCTAAGCACGCTCGGCCCGGACCGAGGACCCATGGCATGCATGTCTTGGCTTAAGCTATCGGGATTAGGCATTGGGAAACCCTCCATGACGTCGTAGTCAGAGGAAGAGTCACTAGCCGCTATGTTCGGGTCTTGGTTTGTACTACCTTGGGTCCCCGCCGAGGGTCCATAACCTAAAGTAGGTGGATATTGAGAACTCGCGTAAGTTGAAATTCTCTCTAGTTTCTCCATGTGTAGCACACAACCAGAGCGCAAATGCAGGTGCCTTTGGCGCCCTACAAGCGTCGGCGAATAACCTCGAAGGTTAATTGCTTACCTTTTTTAAGCGTCCTTTTCACTCGTGTTTTTTAAGTTTTTAATGTTTTTTAATGATCGATTTTTTTGATTAAAGTGTGTGATAGCTCAAAATGAGCGTATCACTCAGAGGGTCAAGGTGTGCTTTACAGCACAATGTTCGGACACTTGAAGCTCCGTTGGTCCTCAAAAAATCAATTTTTAGCTACGTGTGAAGCAAAAATATGTAATTTTAAAGGACGACTGAGCCTTAAGCCTGAGCGTGAGCTTGGGCTTGGGTTTGGGCTTGGGTCTAGGAGATATTCCCGATCTCGGTCCTACCTTTAATGTTTTTATTTTATTTTTTTTACTTTTTATTTTTTTTAAAAGGATAAGGTCGCCACGGCCTGCGCGAGAGCACACACACACTCTACCTACCCACTTCTAACTAATACACCTACTGTTACACACTAATACACTCTATTAGCTCTCACAGATCTACTTCCTACTTAATGTACATTACATTACACAGAAAACTAACAACCTTAATACACAGAGAATAAACACAGTACCTTTGAAAACTCCATTAACAAAGAAAACTAACAACCTTAATACACAGAGAATAAACACAATACCTTTGAAAAGTCCATTAACAAAAAAATACACAATATAACACAAAATCCTTCTTCTCAACACACACACCCTCCTTCCTTACCTTTCCTACAATGAAATTGCACCACAAAAGAAGCACAGAGTGCCATTCAAGCTTAGTGTATGGCATTCCCCGGCAACGACGCCAAAAATGTGTGTGTATGTCACACGTGTCAATGCAAGGAACTTGCCGATACACCGTGTGCGAGCCACAAATGGCTCCAAGCACACAACAAGCCTAAACTAGTAAGCTCAAAGATGGCGTTGGTGTGTCACTCACCGCTCTACGCTTCCTGTCGTGGAGGATTTCTCGCTGCGAAGAAGAGGGAGACGCCGCTACGCGGCGCTCAACCGCCTCATCGCCATCGTGCCACCGCAATGCTCGATCTCACTCTCTCTCTCTCTCTCTCTCTCTCTCTCTCTCTCTCTGTCTCTCTCTCTCTCTCTCTCTCTCATACACACACACAAGGAGATGAAGAAGAAGAAGATGGAAATGGAGCAAGAGCACTCTTCAATTGCACAAATGAGAGAATGAGTGAATTTTAGGTTTAGTTGACTTTTATATGAGTTCATCCCATTCATGCTTGGGAGTCCATGCTTAGCCAACTAATCCCTTGAGTGTTCTAGTTAGAGTGCGCCTCTCATCGACGATCACTCTTACCCTTTTCCTATTGGACCGACAAGCCCGGTACCTGACTCTACCAAGTAAATAATACAACATCCGTCGTAGGTTATAGGGTGTCCATGAGCCGTGAGGGTTAACAATCTCGGTGTGTCACACAGTCCGACAAATCTACCATTCCGACAGTCGACACATAGAGCAAAGAATTAAATTTTTTGAAAAGAATTTTGATTACACATTTAGTGTGTGCAAGGCCCTATTCCCACAAGCCCTCAACACCCTGACCCTTCGACCTCTGGTCCCCCACTCACACACACCCGAATCAAAGGGAGATGGAAGCTTGATCCAAGCTGAGAGAATGAGAGTGAGCATGTGAGCGAGAGCGATTGAGTGAGTGAGAGAGAGAAAGAGCAGGGCTTGAACTCAACATCGAAGACTCTCGTCCAACGGCGGAAGGCAACCTTGATATTGGTGCCAAAATCGGCGAGAGCCACCTCAACATCGATGGCCTTGACAGAGCAGACCGGCTCTCAATGGATCTTGGCTAGTTCTTGACACCAATGTCGATCTCGACACCGATTCTTGCGACTTGACACCGACGAAACCTCTTATTACGTGTGGTTTTTGGATATTTGACCCCGACACAAGTGTTTCGTAGACGATCGTTTTTCCACAGACAACTATGCTTGCGACTAGCATGGGTGAGGTGCGGAGTGACACCGGACACCAGCACCGAGCACATCGATCACACTTTACGACACGATTTTTGGCTACAACTCTCTTGGTTGCTCCTCGACTAGCACATTTCCATCCGCTGGTGGAAATCAACACCGACTTCCCCAGATCAACACCGACTCACAGGTTACAGGGGGCTTTGGAGCCCGTCCGTTTACACATAGTTTCTCCATGTTTCCAGACACTTATAGGCACAGCGTCTTCTAGGAAATTTTGAGAGTCATGTTGACAACAGTTTCTCTGTGGACAGATGCATTGACAAATGCATGTTTGTTTTAACACACCATTGTGTCATTGAGATCTTTTGAGAGCAGATATCCTCGCAAGGATAATTTTTACTGCATGCAGCAGTTCTTGGTGTCAGTTTGAGCGCGGTCACTGATGTACATTGAGTTGCGGACACTGTTCATTGTACTACGTGTGGAGCCATTCTTTGGCTAATTTGATAGTTTATCAAACCGTTTTTGAGACTCTATTTTGAAAGAGCCCTTTCTTAGAATGTGGCTAGTCTCGTTGAGTTTGCATAGCCTTTAGTGGATCGATAGTGTGAGGTTCTCTTTGAGTTGGGGTGTTCTCAACTGTTTAGACACCTTCGATGATACCGATGGCTGGAGTTTACCACTATGTATCCTCACCATAAGGGATGTATCTTTTTGGATTTGATCATGCATGGCAGTCTATTGGCAGTGATATTGTTTGTTCTTTTATGCCCAGTTAGTGCAGTTGGTTCATTCTATGCGTGTTTTGTGTTGAGTTTTGACTCCTCATACAAAGGAGACTCTGCTAGATTTTTCCCGCAAGTGTTGACTTTCATTGTTGACACTTTTGAGCCTATTTTGGTTGAGATTTTACTCCCGATACAAAGGTTACTCTACCCAAATTTTTGTAGCTTCTTACCATAGTCTGGCACCTCTCATGCCCTCTTGTCAATGATGGCTTTTTCTTCAGAAAAGGAGGAGTATTTCATCCGCAAGTTTGATGGCAGCAACTTCACCATGTGGAAAGAGTACATGAAGGATGTTTGACTAACAAAGGTCCATTCGAACCATTGAAAGAGCGTACAGAGGGTGATGTCTATATGCAGGCGCTCAGCGGATGTGAAAGCCATGGCTATGATTTGAATGCTACTTTCAAGATGAAAGATTTGGGGTTGTTGCATCATTACATGGGTAAACAGTTTAAGCAGTGTGATGGTGGTATTGCCTTGGTGTCAAAAAAGTTACATACAGACATTGCTATGTAAATTTTGGACTTGAGGACTGCAAACCTATTGCCACTCCCATGGAAACAATTTTGAAATTGAGTCTACATGATGTTGGTGATCCTGTTGATGTCACTCTTTACCAAATTGTTGTTGGAGGGCTCATTTATGTATGCAACATGAGGCCGCATGTTCAGTTTACAGTCTCACAGGTCAGCAGATTTATGCATAGCCCAAGGTCTAAGCATTTGCAGGCTATCAAGAGTATTTTTTGCTACATGAGTGACACTTTACATCTACACTATCTACCCCTTTTTGGACCGATCATGTCCTCATGGCTTGGCACTTCCCTTTACTCTATGTGCTAGCTCTCGTTAACCGCATAACTCCAGGGGGGATTTGTTACCATATACATGCGGTAGTGATGTATGTGAACACACTTAGGACCGTCGGAGAATTTTTTCCCTTACTAGGAGGTTTTTCCCCCCATGCATTGTATATACACCCCATCACTCTAGGGCTATCTATCTTTCCATTACACACTAAGTAATACACTCTCAATTGTGTGCCTTGAGCTTCCTTCATCTTCTTCGAGCTATGTGTGCTTTCCTGCAACCCTAATTCCAATAGAAATTTTAGTACAAATTTGATGGTAGTAGTTGCTACTTACCGTACTCCTAGGTACTAAAATGAATTTAAGAACAAAAACACAAGATAATGCAATTTGAAGGTGAAATGGATGGTGGAACAATATTTTCAAAGCATCAAGAAAAACAAAAAATGAAATGCCTTTTGTATCTTATTCAAAGCTCTCTTTGCCTGTCAAGAGTGGCTCTAGCAAGTCTTCGACTTTTAGCCTCTACCAAGCACTAAACCCTATGTCTAGCTGCTTCATTGCTAAGGTGTAAACAAAATGGGTAACAAAATCCATGGAAAAGAAAGCTATGAATATGACTAGGTCACCCACCACCTAAGGATCGCTCCCCAACAACGACGCCAATGTCAGCGGGTTGCCACGATGGATGTTTGCATCATACGTCTAGCACTAAAATAATGTCAATGCTGAGGGAAGCGACTCATATGGGACAAGGAGACTCTTTGAGGGTGTCAGTCTTAAGAAGTGAACCTATGGAACTAAGCTATCATCAATACTAGTAAATCTATCACTCTCTACTTTGGCAAATCTACATATGTCCTCTCTCACCGCTCTAGGTCATCATACCATTTTGTCGACCAAAGGAACTCAAAATGCAACAAAACTTGAGAAAGAGCTATAATGTCCTAGGGATACTATTCCACAAAGTTTGGTGGTCCGACAAGGTACCAAAATTTCGATCCATCATGGTTGTGGTCCTGAAAACTATAACAAAACTATCCAAAAAGATCAACCTGTGGTCTAGGATCACTCTCCTATGGTCAAAATGTCATAAAACAATCATTTTTGCACTCAAAACTATAGATTTAGCTCACAGATAAGTAGTTGCAAACCACACTAAATCTGATAAAAGAGAATCTTTAAACATCCTATCTAAATGAAACAGGCACCTATGAATTAATGCAATAACAAAATTTGAGTATACCATGACATCAAAAAATATAAATGACTAGCAGAGCATCGGGCCCTGGGTAGGAATCGATTGCTCCACCCATCCACTTTTGCTATAGTATGGATAGGGAGAATTTTACTTGCAAGGAGCCTCTAATCTACCGAGCTAGACATAAGTTGAGATCACTTTCGCCTCCTTCCATGAACCCGAGCTCTGAAAGGATCCCAAATACCAGCATGTGGTAGAGAATCAACACCAACTATATCAATTTAGGCTCTCTCTCTCTCTCTCTCTCTCTCTCTCTCTCTCTCTCTCTCTCTCTCTCTCTCTCTCTCTCTCTCTCTCTCTCAAGCACACACACACACACACACACACACACACACACACACACACACACACACTCGTGAGCATACAATGGAGAAGAAGGTAGAGGTAGAGCAAGAGTACTTCTTTAGCATGCACCTCAAGAATGAGGATTTTAGGTCAAAATGGACCTTTTATATGAATCTGACCCATTCATACATGGGAGCCCATAGTGGCTGGTCATAGCAAAAATAATGTAAAAATTAAATAAGTGGTTCGCCTCTCATCGATGATCACCTACGCACCTATAGGACCATTAAGCCCAATCCATGACTCAAATAAAGTGATAAGGCGTTCGTCAAAGGTGATCGAGTGTTCGTAAGTGGTTAACCATCTCTCTCTCTCTCTCTCTCTCTCTCTCTCTCTCTCTATCTCTCTATGTGTGTGTGTGTGTGTGTGTGTGTGTGTGTGTGTGTGTGTGTGTGTGTGTGTGTGTGTGTGTGTGTGTGTGTGTGTGTGTGTGTCTTCGTTCGTGTAGGGCACACTTGGCTGAGAGCGTCGACCGGATGAAGCAATTGCCACCACGTGTCAGGGGGGATTGATGCTTGAATTTGGGGAAAGGACTTAAGTGTTGGGGTATAAAGCCCAATGTGGTCGCCCAGGTAAGTGGGCGGGCTGCCAGGTATGTACACATATTCTTTTGTAAAAACCTAATAAGAACTCACTATGCTCTACACATTACAGTAGAGCGAGTTCACCATATCGTCGTGCTCTTCTTCTCGCACTCTCTCTTGCGTCGCACTTTCGCTCGTACTCCTTCAACTGGTATCAGAGCTCAGATCGAGGCTCGGGACAGCAGCGCAGGAGGCTAGAGTCACCAGCTCAGATTGGAGTGAAATTCGACACGCAAAGACACGGCCCCAAATCTCGTGGGAGACCCCGAAGGCCTTGGTGTTGTCAGAAATTCATTCTGAGGTCATCTCGGTCACCGTTCGGTTTCGACAAAGGTCTGCGCAAGCCATTTTCGACTACGTGGTCTCAGCGGGTGCAGATCCGACTCTGCAAATTTGGGGTTTTCGGCCTACGACTGCAGGTGCTGAGGATATCGACACTCCCAGAGTGTTGATTTGTGGTTGTCTACACATCGAAGGACGGCTCACAGTTCTTGGAGGCGTGTCACATACGACACGGGCGCATCTACACACAGACTGTAGGCGACATCCACTAGTTCATCAGGTAGCCTGCGTTTGCTGCTTGATATTCCAGATTTCATCCTGACATTGCAGGTACTTCCACATGGGATGTATTGTCAGAGATGATGTATGTTTGTTGAGGGTTTGCTGGCTGTGAGTCACGCAGCAAAAAACCGCCGCAGCGGTTACAGCATATAATGGAAAATTTGTGGATGTATGACTTTGTGGGAAGTCTATGTACTGTCAGATTTACTGCAGCCTTTATTGAGGGTCGATTGAGGTTTTATTGAGCTAGGGGATTCTCGAATGTTGAGATCCTTTCGGTGATACAGGTCTTGGAGCGATCCCTCGAGCACCCTTAGATAGGCAGCTAGGATGTATTGACTGTGAGTTAGACAGTTGGGATTGCATCTTTGCTTTACTGCCGTTGAGGCATTGTCGCAGTCTATGCTTACAGGACAATGACAGGACAGTCAGAGACAGTACAGGTGCAGGACAGGTTTACCCATAGCTTACAGTGTTAGAGAGATAGTGGTTTTTTGAACTGTTTTTGGTCTGTTTTTTAGTACACCAGAGCCATTTTACAAAGGAGACTCTGCCGAAATTTATGCAGAATCTGAAGCTTTCTTGGTTCATTTGACAGGTTGATATTGGTTCAGAGGTCAGTTTACAGTGGAAACTCCGCCGAATTTTTCCCAGGAAAGTAAACCACTGTGAAGCGTAGCTATGGCTGGATCACAGGACACTGCTCTTTACAATATCAAGAAGCTGGATGGAACCAATTTCCCATTGTGGAAGAAGCAGATTTGGAACGTGTTGGTACAAAAGAAGCAGATAAAACCTATAAAGCTCAAGGGGATAAAACCAGAAGATATGGACGAAGATGAATGGAGCGAAATGGATGAATTGGCACTTTCTACCATTATGCTGACTTTGGCAAAAAGCGTTCACTTCAATGTAGCAGACGAGATGTCGGCTTATCAAGCATGTTAAAGCTGAGTGATCTTTATGAGAAGCAAAGTGCAGCTTCACAGGTATACTGGCTTAAGAAGCTTGTTGACTTGAAGATGAAAGAAGGGACACCTATGTCCAATCATCTCAATGAATTCAACACAATCTATAGTCAGTTGTCAGCTCAAGGTGTCAAGTTTGATGAACCTGTTAGAGCTATGTTCCTGTTGATCACATTGCCGAAAAGTTGGGACACTTTTCGCATAGCTTTGAGTAATTCTGCACCTCCAGATGGTTTGAACATAGCAGGTGTAGAAGGAAGTCTGCTTACTAAAGAAACCAATAGAAAGACAATGGACAAAGGCAAAGGAACAGCCTTAGTTGTCAGGGGAAGGACCAAAGAAAAGTACAAAGGTGGAAAGAGGAATCAGTCTCGTAGCAAGTCCCGCAGTGCTAAAGGCAAGAGTGACATAGAATGCTACCATTGTGGCAAGAAGGGTCACATGAAAAGAGACTGCAGAGAATGGAAAGCAGAAAAAGGCAAAGAGAAAGCTGAAGACCATGGTGAGAAGAACAAGTCCTCAGTGAAGATTCAAGAAATAAATGTGACAAACACTGTTGCAGAGGATGACAGTCTAGTGTCAGGAGACATCTACTTCTTGAAGAATACAATGGACTCAGCTCTTCTTACAACATCTGATGGAAATGCACTGAGTGACTGGATTATAAACTCAGGGGCGTCACTTCATGTGTCTCCAAACAAGGAGTGGTTTACCTCTTATGTGACCACTAAAGATCATGTTCGGCTAGGCAATGGGCAGACATGTGAGATCTTAGGTGTTGGAGATGTTCAATTGAAGTTTCAGAATGGCTCTTCTTTCACGCTGAAGAATGTGAGACATGTTCCCGCAATTACAAAGAGCTTGATCAGCACAGGTTTACTTGATGATGCTGGCTACGTCACCACTTTTGGACAGAACATGTGGAAGATATCCAAGGGTTCTATGACAGTACCACATGGAGTAAAGTCTGGAGGACTTTACATGATTTATGTATCAAATGTCTCTAAAAATGTTATCAATGTAACCGAGCAGCCGAACGTTTCTTTGTGGCATAGCCGGTTAGGACATATGTCCAAGAAGGGAATGGAAATCTTGTCTCGTTCTGGTTATTTGCCTGGCTTTTCATTTAATGATTTTGAATTTTGTGAACATTGTCTATATGGTAAGCAAATACAGCAGCCACATAAGCATAGAAGCAGTAGAAGAGATACACAGTTGGCACTTGTTCATAGTGATTTGTGTGGACCTATGCAAGGTGCCCTCATACAAGCATCTCAGAGTCTTTGGCTGTGAGGCATATACTCAAGTTCCAAAGGAATTTAGGAACAAACTTGAGCCAAAGAGTAGAAAGTGCATCTTTCTAGGCTATGGTAATTCTGGTGAGATGGGGTACAGACTTTGGGATCCCGAATCCAAATATGTTCACTTTAATGATGTTCACTTTAATGAATCCAATGATGTTCACTTTAATGAATCCAAATATCATTCTAAACCAGAGAGGGTTGAGGAGATTAGAAGAGTTGTCTTCCAAGAAGATGGACCTGCACGTGCAAGACAAAATGTCATGGCTCAAGAGGAGCAAGGACAGGATAGAGTGGAACCACAGGCTGTGGGTGAGCCTGAGCCACCTATTGTGCGTAGATCTGGACGTGTCACGCGACCTCCTGATAGGTTTGTTCCATCTATGAACTATGTCATGTTGACTGATTGCAATGAGCCTTCATGTTACAAGGAAGCAGTGCAAATGAAGGACTCCGGGAATTGGCAATTGGCCATGCAGTCAGAGATGACAGCTCTGCATAAAAACAGGACATGGAAGCTAGTTAAATTACCACAGGGCAAAAAGGCTCTACCTTGTAAATGGGTTTACAGGTATAAGATCACCGCTCATGATAGTCGGCCAAAGTGAAAAGCAAGGCTTGTTGCCAAGGGCTTTAAGCAAGAACAAGGCATTGACTTTGATGTAGTCTTCTCTCCGGTGGTCAAGATGACTACATTGAGATGCTTTCTTGCATTGGTTGCCCTATTAGATTTGGTGTTGCACCAAATGGATGTCAAGACAACGTTCTTGCATGGTGATTTAGATGTGGAAATTTACATGCAGCAGCCAGAAGGGTTTGTTGAGAAAGGCAAGGAAGATTGGGTATGCCAGTTGTTAAAGAGTCTTTATGGCTTAAAACAATCACCGAGGGCATGGTACCATAAATTCCACAAGTTTATGCTTTCTCAAGGCTACAAACGTAGTGAGTTCGATCACTGTCTATATACAAAGAAGGCTAAGGATGGTAGTTGGCTGATCCTTATTTTGTATGTGGATGACATGTTGATTGCTGGCAAGCACTTGGAAGAAATTTCAGCTTTGAGGTCAAAGATGGCAAAATCGTTTGACATGAAAGACATGGGTGAGGCAAGTCATATACTTGGTATGCGCATTGAGAGAGACAGATCAAAGAAGTTGATTTGGTTTTCTCAAACAGAGTATATTGACAAGGTTTTGCAACGTTTCAATATGGAGAAGGGAAAGGCACTGAGTGTTCCATTGCCACCATATGTGAAACTTAGCAAACAAGATTGTCCTGTGTCTGAGGAAGAACAGGCTGAAATGGATAAGATTCCATATGCGTCTGCAGTGGGTAGTTTGATGTATGCAATGATTGCTACTCGCCCAGACATTGCATTTGCAGTGGGAGTAGTAAGTCGATACATGTCAAACCTAGGCAAGAAACATTAGGAGGCAGTGAAAGGAATATTGAGATACCTGAAAGCTACAAAGAGTATGCGTATATGCTATGGGAGTCAGGAGCTAAGTGTAACGGGTTTTACAGACTCAGATTATGCAGGTGACTTAGACAACCGAAGGTCTACGTCAGGGTATGTCTTTACATTGGCTAGTGGAGCAGTATCATGGCGTTCGAGATTACAAGATTGTGTTACTCAGTCTACTACAGAGGCTGAATATGTTGCAGCATCAGAGGCATGCAAAGAATCAATTTGGCTTAATCGACTAGTAACAGAATGGAAATCAAAGAAGAGATGCCTGTGTTATATTGTGATAGTCAAAGTGCTATACAATTGGCTCGCAATCCAGTTTATCACTCAAAGACAAAGCATGTGGATGTGAAGTATCATTTCATCAGGGAAATGCTCGAGGATAAGCAACTTCAGCTTGTCAAAGTTCACACCAGAGAAAATCCTGTTGATCTACTTACAAAAGGACTTCCCTCAGAGAGCTTTGCACATTTTCGCAAGCAGTTAGGTGTAGGGTAGTACATCACTTCTCTACATCTCTTGTATATTAGCTTGTATAGTAGCTTCTCTCACACTTAAAGTACCACATTGGACTTTAAGTGGGAGGTGAAGGGGATCGGGGAGCACCACAGACAGAGAGTGAGAGAGAGAGAAGGAGACACACACACAATGTGGGTGGGGAGACTCAAAAGAGTGAGCAGCCCCCTATACACTTATGCTATGTATAAGGTATACAAGTCAGTGGGCGCCCAGACTCTGGGCGGCCGGGCAAGGCACAAACGCCTATACCCCAACAACCTCCCACTTAAAGGCGACTGTGCCTTTAAGCAAGGGAACCTAGTCTAAAGACTACAAAAGGTGAGAGAAAACCGCTCTCAACCGATGCCCATTGGCTGGCTGTGATCGTGTGCATTTGGCTGTCCTGCTCCCGTGTATGTCCATACACCACTAGACGTATCGCACACGTACTGCAAGTATGTACGCAATACTTGCATATCTCCCTCGTGCACTATGCCATCATCAGTCAACAAACGACTGACAACCCCAACTGCAAATGCTCCCACTGCAGCTGCGATATCCGGTCTCAAGATTAGCATCTCATACATGAGACCACCAAATGCCGATGCAATGCTAGCGGGCCCTGCTAGCTCTATGGAGCATGCATCAACATATATATCCCTGGCAATAGGCATCTCTGACTGACGAGGCGTGTCAGCCACATGCATCTCCTGACTGTCCGCAAAAGACGCATGAACCTGTCGTGCAACCTCAGAGCAAACCAGTTGCTCTAGGTGTCTGCTGGAAGACATATCCTGCACAACTATATCCCCATGCTCACTGTCGAGCATAGAAAGGAATGATTGCATAATCGCTGACATCTCAGTCTCCTCTGCAATCATCCACTGCAAACATGACCACTCAATCTGCTGTGACTCACTAGAGCTCTCATGCTCTAACTCCGTATGCATAGACTCTTGCACAACCTCCTCCTGGCGTGACTCACTAGAGCAAGACCGCTCTACCTGTCTATCTTGCATAGAAGTATCTCGCACAACTGACTCTCTGCTTTGCTCAGTCACTAGAAAAGCATGCATGTCTGACCCTGTCACCTCTCTGTGTGACTGCTCAGGTCGTGCCCCAACTGTGTGCACAACGAGCTCACTACTCTGCACTCCATGCAAAGCATCCTGCAACCCACAAGCAAAAGAGACTCGCCTGCTCTCTCGCTCTCTACCTGGTTGCGTGATCACAGAGACAACACTGTCTCTCCCATGATCCACATGCAGTGGGTAACCTGTACCACTCTTGGCACCTCTCGCAATCACTAGCGAACCCAAATGCAACGCAAAAGATCGCTCAAGCAGCAATACCCAACATCCACTATCCCGTAACTGTCTGACTGAGATCAAATCCCGTCTCAGATCTGGCACATAACGCACATGATGCAGGGTAAATCTCATACCACTGGGCAAGGACAAACATACGTCTCCTGCACCCTCAATGTCATACACAGCACCATCAGCCATGTGCACACAACCAAGTCTCCCACTAGAAAACGTGCTAAACCACTCACGATGCGACGTGAGATGGAAAGTAGCATCTGAATCTAGTAACCAATGTGAAGACAATGTGCAATCCGATATGCACTCCGTAGACATAAGATCGTCTGAAGACAAGCTAGATGTAAATGTGACATCGCCGTCACAAGCATACTCAGTAACCACTGTACTGATCTCACTAGCATCTGTCGTGCCCAAATCTGCATCACGCATCTGTCGCCTCCGTTGTCTCAAACGCCTGAAACATCGACGCCTAATGTGCCCTCTATGTCCACAATGCCAACATGTCAAGTCTCTATGCCGTCGAGACTTGCGTGTGGGACCAATCTCTCCCATGGACATAGAAGTGGGACTAGACTCCCCTGTAGGCATGGATGTCGTGTACATAGCATGTAAACTCTGCCATAAAGCATGAGTTGTAGTCTCCCTCGAGACCTGCCAGTCAACAGACTCAACCAGATGCAAACGAATCGTAGACATTGCCAACTCATCAAGATCCTGCCAATCATCATCACGTATAGACTTGGGGTTCGCCGATAAACCACGCAAGGGTTTATCCTGTCCCAAATCCGCCAATGCAACAAGCATATGCTCCTTCCAAGCAACAAAATCTACACCATCAAACTGTGTCAGACCATAGCGTTGGAAGTCAAATGAAAAATCGGCCATAATGCTCGCAAAAGAGCAATCAACAATGAGTAGCAAATGTCAACCAAATCAGCCCTAAACTGGCTCGAATCGCATCAACAAAAGTCTGCAAATATGGCCGCAAATCAGCCCCAAAATTCAGCTCTTAAACAGCTGCATATACAAGTCACAAATGTGTCCCAAATCAGCCTACAGTTGAGCCATACATGGACACCTGCAAAGAGGAAACAATGGCTGAAAATTCAGCGCCCAAATAAGCCCTCAAACATGCCTGTAAACTTGTAAACCTGTAAAACCTGTAGCTGAAACCTGTTGAAAAACCTCAAGCCATTAGTGCTCGAATCCGGCTACCTAGCTCGTAGCCACACAAGCATACATCACAATACTCACTCATGTGAGTGTGCCAAGATAACTGTACGCCTGTCAAATCCGTGAGCTAATCACCAAGCCCACACTGTGCGGTATCGATGCATACACACGCACAAATCTCCCACCTGCAGAGAACACCGCACGCAAATGCTGAGTGCAACCCGCAATCTCTACCTAGATCGCATAAATGATGCGCATTAAACCTCGGGAAAATTTTGCCAGAGTTTCATTAGTAAAACGGCCACAAAACAAGTAACCAAACTGATTGCACGCTCAAAACCATGAGCAACCAAAGCGCATCAAACCGCACTCCAAATGCATGCACCAATCTCCACACTTTGCATACATCATTGCAAACACCTGCAAATCTAGTACACAAATATCTGCTCTACCTGTGACTGCCAAAAAACATGCTCGAGGCATACATTGCCGAGCTCAAAATGCAATCACATTAGTATCCCTGAGCATCAAACCACATAAGGCATACATCGTATCCTCCCACCTGTGAGGAAACTTGCAGCAAATATCACTTTCACATCTGAGAGCAAACCATGTGTGGAATCCTCGACACACAATAAACAACTGCTGCTGCAAAAAATTCAGCGTTCGGAATTTTAAAATTCTGATATGACGAGCGCGTCCGGAGCGTGCCAAAACCCCAAGGTAGACTCCTGGATCACATGTATCCGAGTCCGGGTGTGAAAGCTATGCCAAAAACCTCTGTTTCAACCCAAAAACGCAGCATAAACTGCCAAAAGAGGGCTGAAAAATGCAGCTCCTCAATCGTAGCTCGAATGAGGTTTCTGATGGCTCGAATGGCTTGGAAAGGGGGGTAAAACGCCAGGAGATCTGGTGGAAACGCTCTCAGAAAGCTGAATGTGCCGATGCCAAAGTCGAAACCCTGTTTGCACTCTTGAAAGTGCGCACGCACGCGGACGCGATTTCGGGAATGAAACTGGCTCTCCGCTGTCGTCATGACTGTGCACACACGCACTCCCTCCGTACCTATGCTCTGATACCAATTGAAGGGGATCGGGGAGCACCACAGACAGAGAGTGAGAGAGAGAGAAGGAGACACACACACGATGTGGGTGGGGAGACTCAAAAGAGTGAGTAGCCCCCTATACACTTATGCTATGTATAAGGTATACAAGTCAGTGGGCGCCCAGACTCTGGGCGGCCGGGCAAGGCACAGACGCCTATACCCCAACAGGAGGTTGTTGGGGTATAAAGCCCAATGTGGTCGCCCAGGTAAGTGGGCGGGCCGCCAGGTATGTACACATATTCTTTTGTAAAAACCTAATAAGAACTCACTATGCTCTACACATTACAGTAGAGCGAGTTCACCATATCGTCGTACTCTTCTTCTCGCACTCTCTCTCGCGTCGCACTTCTGCTCGTACTCCTTCATTAAGGAATGCAAGGTCACCCTCCCCTTTCCTATCACTGGCAAGCCCACCAAAGCAAACAGTGAGGGAAATGTCTTCTTGGCTTTGTTGTTCGCATAACAAAAATGTTACGTGGTCTTCAACCTTGCGGGGAATGACTTTGTGTACTTGAGTTTCAACTTCCTTTGTGAGGGTGGTCTCTACCTCCACCTTGGCCTTAGTGAACATGCCTTCCATGTGTTTCATCTCTTCACTCTTGCACTTTTCTAATGTTGTGAGATGAAAATCAATTCTAGCAAGCCATTGTTTTAACTCGTCATTCTCCTTATAGAGCCCCTCAAATTCATGCCGAAGTTGGGTATTGTTGTCCACTTTTAATGGAGTCTCCACAACTTCGAAAAACGTGTGCTTCCCTTGGGATGAGGCCCAAGTGGTCATTACTTCACCACAAATTCACTAATTTTCCAGGATTTGGAATTGTTGCCCCTTCGTTTACACAAGGCACATTCCTTGAGGGTGCATTAGTGCACAAGGATCTGCTATAGGCGAGTCAAGGCACATTCCCTGAGGGCATGTTAGTGTACAAGGCATTGCTACAGGTGAGTTGGAGTCGGAGCAGCCTCTTAATGGCAAAGTTGGCAGGCTCTGCTGTTGTGGGCGAGTTGGACCAGGCTTTGTTACAAGGCCAGACCCGTCGCAAGGTAGCTGCTGTCAAGGCAAGTCCGCAAGGCTGCTGATGGGTTGGATGGAGGACGGATATCTAGGAATATGATGCAGTTATAGAAAATGACACATAGACTTTATGTGATTTGCCTCTTGGCAAAAATGCCATTGGTACAAAGTGGGTTTACAAGTTGAAATGCAACCCGGATGGTGAGATTGATTCTCATAAGGCTCGACTTCTTGCAAAAGGTTATGCACAACAAAAAGGCATAGATTATGAAGAGACTTTTGCTCCCACTTTTTCTATGACTACTATGAATTTTCTATGTGCATTGGCAGGTCATTTTGGTTGGGATATACATCAATCAGACATTGTTACTGCTTTCTTGAATGGTGATATATTTGAGGAAGTTTATGTAACGCAGCCTCACGGTTTTGTGAAGAAAGGACAAGAGGATAAGGTATGCAAATGTAACAAAGCCTTGTATGGCTTGAAGCAATCTCCTTAAGCTTGGTATGAGAAGGCTGACACTCATTTGGTCAAACAAGGCTTTTATAACAGTCCACCAGAAAGCACATTGTATGTAAAGCGTGAGGGTGATGTACTTCTCATTGTCATTCTATATGTGGATGATTTGTTGATCATTGGACCAAATGAGAGACATATTGCTGAATTTAAGGCTGATTTGAATGCTACTTTCAAGATGAAAGATTTGGGGCTGGTGCATCATTACTTGGTGTGAGAGCGTGAACGCGGTGAGTGTGTGGAGAGTGAAAAGGGGAGAGGGAGAGAGAGAGAGAGAGAGAGAGAGAGAGAGAGAGAGAGAGAGAGAGAGAGAACACATGAGTGGGTGGAGCTTAGGAAGTAACTCAAGTGAGTGAGGTGCTCCTTATTCTTATCTATAGAAAGAATAAGGAAGTGTGTATACACAGTGGGCGATCGGACACTGAACATAGGGGCCGGGCAAAGGTGGAGTGCCTTTACCCCAACAATCTCCCACTTAAGTGAGGCCTACTAGCTAAACTACTAGTATGTACAAGAAACTAGGTGAGAGACTCTCTCAAACTATGCCCACTAGCTCACTCTTTCAATTTACACACAATTGTATTGGCTCTAGTGGTAGGTGAGTGTACGTTACCACACAAGAGCCTGCTTGTAAATCTCACAGACTACTCTGTATGGTCTGCAAAGCTCCACAAAGCATCATGCTAGTGTCAGCCACCGTACAACTAACTATCCCTGTTGCAAATGACCCATTACAGCTGCTAGATCGGGCCTTGACACTAACAAGTCAAACATGAGATTATCGAACGCTGAAAAATTTTGCTCACACCTGGCTGTACTCACCTCCCTTGCACTATCTGCAATCACTACATC
The DNA here is from genome assembly GCF_014529385.1 of Adiantum capillus-veneris. Taxonomy (NCBI): domain Eukaryota; kingdom Viridiplantae; phylum Streptophyta; class Polypodiopsida; order Polypodiales; family Pteridaceae; genus Adiantum; species Adiantum capillus-veneris. The sequence continues at coordinate 12,689,934 of NC_140951.1, read as the reverse complement.
ATCAGGACCACCCATCACGTATGGATGTATCAACATCGACACTAGGGAAGCTACATCCCTCTCACCCATAGGCAAAAATGTGCATCGTGGCACCAACTCATCAGCCTCTAACATGAGTATGTCAAAAACTCCATTTTTGTCAGCTCTATCTGTGTCTCTAGGGAGCATACCTGCTCTACCTCTGACTACACAAAGTGTGACAACACATGTTGTTCTCACTAGAGCATTGTCGCTCTACCTCTGTCTCTACAGAGTCTACTGGCACGTCATGCACATCTAAATGCTTTATCTCATGAGCATGGTGGAGCTCACCTGCAAAAGAGACACTACTCGTCTCTTGCTCAAAGAATGCCAGCAACAAAACCAAGACTATGCCGTCTCGAACCTCAGACACATGCATAGGATATACCAGGCCGCTACGGGCTCCTCTGGCAATCACTAATGAACCACAATGCATCTAGAAAAACTGCTCTCTAAGAAGTACCTGACAACCAAAAGCTACCAACTATCTTACTGAGATCAAGCTCTATCTCAATTGAGGAATATAGTGCACATGCCGTAGCGTGCATGACGCACCATTGGGCAAAGATAAACAAATGTCTCTTGCACCCTCTATGTCAAACGCCAAATCATCATCCAAGTGCACATAGCCAAGTCTCCCACTAGAAAAAGTGCTAAACCAGTCACGATGCGGTGTGACATGAGCAACATTGCTATCTAGTGACCATTGTGGAGAAACTGTGGTATCCATAGACAAATCTGCAAGAGGTACACTGGAGGCAAGCGTGACATCACCATCACTGACATAGACTGCCACTAGAACTGCCTCTCTAACATGTGTCAAAAGTTGTATCTGCATCTCGCATGCATCTTCGTTGTTGTCTCATACGTCTTAAACAACGACGCCTAATGTGCCTTGTGTGACCACAATGCCAACAATGCAAGTATCGTCAAGATCGAGACCATTGTCTCTCATGACCCATCAATGTAGACTCAATTGTGTCACACATCATTTCAATGCATACGTGTCAAAGTGGGAGATCACTCGAACACTATGCTAATCAAGCATAAACCAATCAATAGCTCAATAGCGAAAGCCTATAATGTGCATGTTGTAGTCTCACACTCAGAATATGCGTCGATGTGAAAACATGAAGCAAAATCAAAGATAACTTGTAACCACTATGAGCATGCCATAAATGCACTCCTATGAGAGTGGATACAAGAACATCAAACCTGTGTCCAAGTGTCAAAGTGAGAGTAAATACTCGATCACTGTCAAAGTAAGAATATATCAACCATTGTACAAGATGACATAGCACTACAAACTTTTATGGCAAGAAGATGGGGGAAAAACGGACAGAGTTTCCCTTGCAAAATGAGCCAAAACTCAATGCAAACCACAAGCCAAGAAATTACAGATAACTACCATAGTGGGAGTCAACTCAACCAGTAAAACCATCAGAGAGTAATCCACAAATACGCGTAAACCATGGCGAGAATCTAGAAAAAATTCGATAGAGTTTTTCCTAAAAGTTGAGCAAAAACTCTCAAGTCCAATCTCTACCATAAACCATAACACTACTCAATGTCATGAGTATATATGCCAAAATGGCTCCACATTTTTGCATACAATGGCAATCCGCACTCAACTTGCATCAATGGAGTGACCGCGCATAAGCAAGCACCAAAAGAGTTGCAATCTGAAAACTTGATCAATGTGAAAACAATGCTCTCAAGAGAGCTCACCGGTACTTGAAAGTGCTCACCAAAATGCATGTACAATGGGCATCAACCATGTGCCATCACCATATGCAAACCATCCACAAAGACCATGACTTCGAGAACAAAATCACTGCCAAAGTATCATGTGAAAACATGTGAAAGAAGCTCCACATGTGTGCTCCAAAAACCGCCTCTCTCAAGAGACCGCTTCGATGGTGTGTAAATGCCTCAGTGACTCTTTGCCCAAATCTACCAAAAACCCTCAAACCACAAGCTCTACACAAGCTGAAATTGCATCTTCAGCTTAGAATTTATGCACCTAACTTTGAGCACCTGTCATGTTTCCAAAAGTGCATCAAACTTGCACACCATGATAAAACATATTACATGCAATTTTTGTATACAATCATTCTGAGCTAAGTATCTGCAAAATGGTGAGGAATTTGCAAAAAGTTTCTTCTGCAAAGTTGTTGACCGTGTCAAAATGGATGGGTAGCGCAAGAAGAATTTGCAGATGTTCATTCTATAAGGAGAAAAAGGAATCTGAAAATAGTGTTCTTGCGTCCACAGTTTTTAGGCCCCAGCACCTTCACTTACACACAATCTTCCACACTCCTTTCTGAGCTTCCACAAGAGCATACATCACTCTCAACTGAGCTCACAAGCTCCCATTGCATTCTCACAGAGTTTTCAAGCTTTCTTGATCCCTCCACCACCGAAAGCAAGCAAGCTATCACCTTGAAGCTCTCGAAGACATCGTGCTCTCCACGATCACCATGCGCTCTAATACCCATTGTGAGTGCACGAATATGGTGCGTGTGCGGAGAGTGAAGGGGGGAGAGAGAGAGAGAGAGAGAGAGAGAGCATAGGATGTGGGTGGAACTCAAAAAGTAACTCAAGTGAGTGAGGTGCTCCTTATTCTTATCTATAGAAAGAACAAGGAAGTGTGTATACACAATGGGTGATCGAACACTGAACACCCGGGCCGGGCAAAAGGTAGAGCGCCTTTACCCCAACACTTGGATATACAATTTAAGCAGTGTGATGGTGGCATTGCCTTGTGTTAGAAAAGTTACATATAGACATTGCTATATAAGTTTAGACTTGAGGATTGCAAACCTATTGCCACTCCGATGGAAACATGTTTGAAATTGAGTGTTCATGATGCTGGTGATCCTACATATGTCACTCTTTACCAAACTGTTGTTGGATGCTTCAATTATGTATGCAACACGAAGCCAGATATTGAGTTTGCAGTCTCACAGGTCAGCAAATTTATGCATAGCCTAGGGTCTAAGCATTGGCAGGCTGTCAAGAGGATTTCTTGCTACTTGAGTGGCACTTTACATATTGGCTTGTTTTATCCCAAGGGGGGATCATTGCCGCCAGACTTACATGCTTTTTTGAACGCAGATTGGGCTGGTTGTTTTGACACGCGAGTGTCCACAAGTGGTTTTTGTTTCATGCTTGGCAGTTCATGTATATCATGGTTGAGCAAGAAGCAACCTACTGTGGCCACTTCTAGTTGTGAGGCTAAATACATGGGAATTCACATCTACGATTAAGTGTGTGTGGCTCAGACGCCTTATGGCTAATTTGGGTGTTGAACATGACACTGCCAACACTATCTACATTGACAGTCAAAGTTCATCGATAGTTGAGAGGAACCCAGTTTTCCATGCTTGCCAAAAGCACATTGAGGTGCATTACCACTATGTCAGGGAGAGGCTCTCAACAGGAGAGATCAACTTGGCTTATGTGCCAACACAAGACAACCTTGTAGATCTTTTCACAAAGGCATTGACTCGTGAGAAGTGAGAAGCTTTTTGCAAAGCTTTGGGCTTACTCCCCTTTGTGGATTGATCATATCCTCAACCCATGGCACTTCCCTTTACTTTATATGCTAGCTCTGGTTCACCGCATCCCTTTGTTATCATATACATGTGGTAGTGATGTGTGTGAACACACTTAGGACCGCCGGGGAATTTTTTCCCCCTCACTAGGAGGTTTTTTCCTCCGTGCATTGTATATACACCCCATCACTCTAGGGCTATCTATCTTTCCATTACACACTAAGTAATACACTCTCCAAGCTTCTTTTGTCTTCTCCAAGCTGTGTATGTTTTCCTGCAACCCTAATTCCAATAATAGGGTCTCTAGTTGTTGTACCGACGTGCAACTTGGACACTTTGGAGGGTGGTAACAAAGCTCTCTGTTGTGGTGGCATCCAAGGTGTGCTCCTTCTAGTTAGGCATTATTGTTGGCTTATGTAATTTGTGGTTTGTATGTAGGTTCTAGAGATCCTTGTAAAACCCGTGGATGGTTAAGGATCTTTTGGTACTATGGTTGACTAATTGTTCCCCATGGTAGAGTGTCTGCATGGGTGTTGATGTATTTTTTCTGGGTTTGATTAATATACTCACTCACTATTGTGAGTTCTGAAAAAAAGATCACATACTTTAAAGAAATGCTAATAAATTTATAGGAAGGTGAAGGGAGCACTTGAGAATGATGGACACCAATAGCTCAGAGAGAGAGAGAGAGAGAGAGAGAGAGAGAGAGAGAGAGAGAGAGAGAGAGAGAGAGAGAGAGAGAGAGAGAGAGAGAGAGAGAGAGAGGTTTTGATGGCGTAGGGTTATTTCCAAAGACCACAAAAATCTATCCAGGAGTCTTCAACTCAAGATGTATTATGAGAGAGAGAGAGAGAGAGAGAGAGAGAGAGAGAGAGAGAGAGAGAGAGAGAGAGAGAGAGAGAGAGAGAGAGAGAGAGAGAGAGAGAGAGAGAGAGAGAGAGAGAGGTTTTGATGGCGTAGGGTTATTCCCAAGGACCACAAAAATATATCCAGGAGTCTTCAACTCAAGATGTATTATGAGAGAGAGGGAGAGAGAGAGAGAGAGAGAGAGAGAGAGAGAGAGAGAGAGAGATCCTCTATCCTACATAGTCCTAGTGAGCTCTTGTAAGTTAAATTTCTTGGAGATTTTGGAGTAATGAGAATATCCCTTTGATTTAATTGCAAGAAAATCTAGGGGAAATGGATCTGGCTAGCTAGTTCAAAATTTAATTGCAAGACTTATATATATATGTATATATATTGAGGAAACGATCTAAGAGACATGAGAAAGCCTCAATGGTGACAACTTCATCATAGGAACCGGTAAGGGGAAAGGTATTTCCCATATTTGGCATAGCGGTAACAAATTCAACAAAGAAGTTAGGTTGGTTGTAAGCATAGTAGGTGACTTGATCACAGTTGAGGCTAGTTGTCAAGAAGATCACCTAATATGAAGGCAAAAGGCCCCACATGGCCAAATACAAATGACTTGTTTGGATTATCTTCCATTATTTCTACCCATCTACCTCTCTCTTAAACATAGTGGATCGAGTCCAAGGTTTGAGCATGTGCCACAAGTCGAGAGCTAAAAAATAAAATGAAGGTTAAGGCCTTCCATGGTCAAGTTTTCTTGGAGAGCTTCGATTTCAAATGCGCACTCGTGGTACTTAGCTTGCCATTGGAATTTCTAAGAAGCCTTTTCTCTGCTGAGTTTTTGATAGCATTTGATCCAACATTTTTTTTGACTGTAGGTAACTCTGTAGGTACTGAATGGGGTGCGATGCTTGCCGAGGCTCTACGTTTGCAAGAATTGAAGAAGGTAATACTACATTCTCAACTTCTTAAGCTAGATGGGTTAGCATGCATCCTCAAGTATACTTCTCGTATGGACAGGTAATCTTTGTGCAGCCTTACAGTCCCCAAAACCCTGATGAGAACAAGCGGCCATTCATCCTCCTCATTCAAGACGAGTGGATGCTACAAGTCGCTCTTCGTTTCTCTCGTCGAAACTCATGGGCCATGGATAGCACTTTCAAGACAAACATTTATGGTCTACCGCTCTATGGTGCAGTCTTGCCAAACCAAAACGGCATAGGGATTCCGATATGGCTGATGTTATGCAGCAATGATGTGGGTACCAGCCAGGAAAAGGTGGCCCTAGAGCTCATGTTCAAGATGATCTTTGCAAGGTTAGGTGACGTTCGGCCCGCAGCCATTGTCATTGATAAGAGCCAGCAAGAGCTCGAAGCCATCCTCAAGGTTGTGGATCAAGATTCTTTTTGCTGGAGAGAAGACGAGGATGGAAGGCGGCAACAAGTCGCATGCAAAGTTTTGCTATGCTGGTTTCATGTCAAGAAGGCATGGGTTGAGAACCTATTGCCCCAAGTAGCTGGTCATTTCTTTGATGTGTTCTTTGTGTCAGCTCATGTCTACAAATTGACTGTCGTACTCACATGGCGTTGTTGTGCATAGGTCCCTAAGGACAAGCGCGATGATGTGTACAATCGCATGTCGAATTTGATGCATGCAACAAGTGAGGATATATTTGATGCAAGGTGTGATGAGCTATTGCAGGTGTATCAGGCACATGAAAATATTCGACGGTATGTATCCATTGGCTGGTGTGGCAGCACATGCATGTGGCGAAGCCGTTGGCCAAGATTCGGTCGTCTATTTCAGCATGGGAATGTGGATACTACAAACTTGGTTGAGTGATTATGGCAATATGTCAAGTATACCTTGCTAAATGCACAGATAAACAGGTCTCTGTTGGTCTTGTTGAATGCATTGGTGGGCGATTCAGTGCATGGGACATATATTGGGGGAACACTTCTCGAATTCTTCAAGCAAAAGCAAGAGATTGGTAAGAGCGATTCTCTTTCGCTTGAGAGTATGCCTTTGCTGTTGCCAAATTTTGAGCTCATGTTGTTTCAATTTGACAACTGTTCAGCTGATTCCGGGCGTTTTAGTCATTTTGGATCAAGCAAGCAACATACAGCCAAGCTAGGAGCAGGCGAATCGATTCTTAAATGATTTGAAGCAGATCCAAGCACCCTCGAAGTGATAGAGGAAGGACAAATGCGATTCAAAGTCCTTAGCACTACTTCGGCCTCAAACTGGTATCATGTGAGCATGCAATCCAACTACTGCGATTGTGCGGATTGGGGATCAGAATGTAAGCATCTATATGGCCTTTGACTAATAATTGAGAGGCACTTTCCTCATCTTCACGAAGTTCTCCCCATCGTAGATAGCGTTCAAGCTTTGAGTCATGTGGACCTACAACCCATAGTTGGAGCAGGGAAAGATAATATAGCACTAGAGCATGACAATTTCGATGTAGCTCAGACAGTTGTCAACAACATAGACAATGAGATTGGTAGCTGCATCTATGACATGAGAAGCATGTTGCAGAGTCTAGAAGAGCAGTTGGTGCAATGTGATAGCTCTTTGAAGCCACCATACTAATGCAACTAAATCTTTCACGAAATAGTCTTGCCGCCTTGATCATCCCAAAGAAGATTGAGCTACCAACAAAGGGCTCGATCAAGCAAGTCCAAGCTCACGTTACTCTAACTCGACTCGGGCATGGGATGCCCGTAGAAGCAAGTGGAGCCAGCAAGGAACAGGTTCTCGAGGCCGACCTGCCACCATCTAAAGGTCCAACTACTGGTGTTTTGCGACGCAAGCATCAGCGTGGACGGAGTCGAGTCCGCTTTCAAAGAAAGCCTCGAATACATTGTCCTCATTGTTGCAGCGAAACTCTCATGCTCGATCCATTGGAGAGCATTTCATGACATACATGCCATGCCCTCCTTCCGTTATTGCTCAAACATGCCCCAGGTGGAGCAGAGTCGAGCTTGCTTAATCGTCATGTCACCCTCTTTGGTGAGAGCATCCAAAAAGGGATGATTGTCCGTTGCAAATCTGGCGAGGTTCCCACAGAAGAGAGAAGCTTCACAATCTGCTTGCTTGATGGGTCAGTACTCGAGGCAGTCCTTGCATCCCAACAGCGAATGGTTCTCTCTACATGAGAGACATGTAGCTTTTTTCTCCCTTATGCAATCTGCTGGGCTGATTTGATGACCAGTTTGTGAGCGTTCGGCAGGCACTTGTGAGCCCATTTGCAACTATCTTTGGACTGATTGGGTGGGTTGTTTTGGGAGCAAGCTGTGAGCTGATTCCATCTGCAGACTTCCAATATGTTTGGCTGATGACTATTTACCTTGTTTAGGCTATTAGGCCGATCTTTTTGGATGGCATCTTGCTTGATTGTGCGTGAGCGTTACAGCTGGGTTTCGAAAAGTTATTCTGCCAATCTGTCATGAGCTCATTTCAGCTACCAACTTGATACATTTCTCCTGTAAATTGTGTACGATCTCTATGGACTACGACTGCTCTAAGTGGATGGCATTGAAACTGACCTTTTGTGAGAGTCATGGATGGGTTGTTGCTAAATGTATGTCTTGTTTTGCCAGCCAATTTTTCTTATCCAATTGTGTACGATCTCTGAGCACTAGGGCTGCCCTAATTGGATGGCATTGAGGCTGATCTGATTTCTCAGTTGATTTCACTTGCAAACATTTAGCGTTTTTGGTATCTGATTATTTACAGTTTTTGGTATCCGAAGCATCAATGGCATTTATGGCATCCAACAATTTACAGTTTCTGGGTTAGAGGGTTGATTTCCTTTTTGATTTTTTGATGTTTTTTGGATTCTTGCCATACATGCGAGTGAGTTGTTTTGCCGCCCATATATGAGGTGTGTGCCGCACTAGAGATCAAGACATTTACGGTCACCGACTATTTACGTTACTGGGGATGGAAGGTTGATGTTTTGTTTGACCATTCTTGGGCACTGCGGCTGGTTTCCCACTAGATTTGGTGAGCATTATGGCATGTTTGAAGCCAGTTCATGCTTAAGAGGCTAGAGAAAGTGAATGCTTACTGCAGTGACTTATGTTGGGCAACATAGACCCTTGCAAAGAGTGGCTCCTTCGTATACTTTCACCGTATTTTGACCATTCAAGGTGCAAGGTTTGAGATGTTTTTCTGTTAGGCTTTGTGTCATAACCATGTAGTGAATAATGCCTTTGCATTTATATGATGCATTTTTCACTCACCAATGCCGAGATGAACTTTGTGCTGCATCATGGGCTTGTAGCACTAACATCTTGGCGACGAACTTCACTCCTTGGTTGCACTATTCGTATGTATAATCTGGCCATGCATTTGTTTGATTGGTCAGGTGACAATTTAATCCATTGAACAAAATAAATACTCTGCCAATGCACACAAATACTATGTATCGTCCTTTAAGTTTGCAACCACAATGTGCCTACATGGTATGCCAACAAAGGGTTGTCAGTTTGTCATTTTTAATACAAGCACCTTTGCTTTTCCGAGGATACATAAATCTACCAAAGATAAAATTTGGAAGTTAAGAGTTGCTATTCTCTATGAGCAATCAGATTATCAAAACATTACAAAGAGAGAGGAAGAGTTTCAATCGCTGACATTCTGACAAGAAAGAGATTCCAACAAATGTACACAAAACTTAGCTACGACGAGCTTAAAATGTGTTCAACCTGCTTGCTAAATCTGAAGCAAAGGAAATCCATATGTGTAAACTCAACAAACACCCCACTTGGACTACAATAAAGGCTATGACAATGTCACGCTCTCACCACTCATGGAGCTTCTCAACACCCACAACGCAATCCGAGCCAACAACCACCCTTAAAGAGATATAAAAATAGAATATATGCATGCTCCAAACACCTTAGCAATACTAACAGCCACCAATAACATCTCACCACAACACCTAAGCCGGGTCATTTCAGCTGATTCAACTTAACCACATTCATGAATGCTACCAACACATACCACAACCCATAATGAGCAATTGTAAATTGACAAAATAACAGCACTACGATCGATCAATTGACAATGAGATTGAAACGTAAGGCTGATCATTACGTAGACTTAATTAAAACATCCAAAGGGTGTGCTACATTGCGCATAAATGCGTAGCTAGGTAAGCCATCCACAAAAAAAAACATTCACTTAGATCCGCTCAAAACGGAGGGTTCAAAATCCATAAAGTACACCGTTGTATAAGTATAGTGTCAATTGAGTTCATATGCTGGATATGCTCCCAAAACACCAGCCCCCGAGCGTGCTATTGCTCATGCGTCTCTAGACCTCCGCCAAACAACGTAAGCACCAATCATGCAGCTGCACCCTCAGAGTGCATACGTCCACGTCCTCGAACCAATCCTTTGTAAGCCAATGTCGCCTAGGCCTGTCTTCCAATCCACCTGCAATCAGTTCCCTACTGAACAGTGCCGTATGTTAGTCCATGCAATGACCCTCCCTAACAACCTGTCGACACTATTGCACAATGTAGCATGATCTCACCTCATGATCCTCATGACATAAAATCCGCAATCGATCGCATTTGTCTGCTGAGGCACATCCACAACTTTGAGCTCAATCTCTTCCTTGGAATCAGCCAAAGCACGTCGAATATCGTTGTCATGTACAAATTCTGCCAGGCTTCGAAGGCCACTAAGGCACATCCATACAACAAACCAGGTTAGCTGAATTTAACCACATCTGTTGGGCACAACAATCACATGATGAAAACCAACCTTTGCACTTGCTCTAGGCACTCAAAAGGGTTTGTCAAACCCTTGAGGGAATCAAAATGAATCAGATAGTGCTTCTTGCCAGGCAATCGGAGGAGCCTTGCTCCCCTATTCAGGTAGAGAGCAAAAAGAGTCCAGTGATGCCTTCAAGCACACATTGTTAGTATTACGAATGAGAAGTAGTTCAGAATTCACCATACAAAGCATTATGTCACCCTGAAATACCTGCAAATGACTGGCCAAAAGCAAAAGACCAGCTCTGACATGTCAACACCGCTAAGTTGCCGCTGAAGAAAATTGGACAGAATACGTCCCTCCATCGTAAACCAAAGCGAATCGACAAAGTGTACTTTCCTTAGGATGGGCGGAGGCAAGGTGTGCTCCATCCACCTGTGCAAAGATTTCAGTTTCCAAATTAAAACACATGCAATCCTATATGTGCGTATAGCCATTTACAATGATCAGGGCAAGAGAGAACTTACTAGCCAAACAAGTCAATAGTCCTACTACTAGCCTCGCCACGCAATATGTTAGTTACTAATCGTTGATCTACATTAACTGATAACTTGAACCGGTTGGAGGTGAAAGTAATGCATGCAATAGAGCCAAGCCTAACATGCGATAACAATCAAGGCTTAGCGTGCAAGTTTTATAGAAGAAGAGAGGCCCAAAAAACCAGCAAGCAAACAAACAGTAAGAACTGGCTCATGACTTGTACCCACCTGGCAGCTGCGATGTTTCCTCGTGTCGTGACAACCCTACCTCCCCCTTCTTCCATAACTCTTAACTGGCCATTTTGTATGGCAAAATTCAGAGACACATGTGTGGTTGCCGCTGCACTAGGTGGGGATGAGACATCAACAACAACCCGGGTCTTCATTGACGAACAAATTTGCAGCTTTGGTCTATGTTGTTTCACAATTCCCTGCATGGTTAAAAGAAGATTTTATGCCAAATCATTCGAACAAATCTGACACCCTAAACCTGCCAAGAATAACAAGCAAATAATGCATGCCACTACTGCAATTAAGAAGATGTCCCACTACCTCCTCGTGCACAAGATCAACGTTGACCGTCATGGATGCAAACCGGCTAAATGTATATGTATTTGCAGCAGGCACCTCCTTTGTGTCCACAATCTCAAGAGGCAGTGAGGGCGGTGTATCTCCAAGCCCAAGGGAAGTCGAGTCAGCGGAGTCCTCTTTCGCGTTGCTTGCTCCCCCCTCCTCCTCCCTGCATTCCTCTTTGTATTCTTGGCCATCTTTATCCTCCTTGATGTCTTCATCCTCCATCCACTCATAATGTCCAGCCTCTTCATCTTCTCGGTCCGACTGAAAATCATCCGCATCCTCCTCTTCTTCCTCTAGCTCCTTGCCCTTGAAGTTGTCCATGGGCTGGCTGTCCTCAATGTCATCCATCATGACATTTAACCAAGGAGGTAAAACCTTGAGCCGCCTCTGCATTCAATCACCAAATAAAACCACAAGTTAGTCCCCCATTGAACCCAGCATGTTCAAATGAATGTTGCCAAAAAACCAGCACCAAATAAAACCACAAGAAGCCTGTAAGAAACAAGCAATTTTACATAAAATGATTTCAATCAAGACGTCGAGAATTAGCTTAAAATCCCTCTGAAAGCCACCGGTAAACTAGGACAACTACCAGCAAACAATGCACTGCCTTGTAAACTAGGACAACTACCCCTAAACAATGCACTGCCTTGTAAACTAGGACGAAGAAAGCAAACATGCCTCAACCACAAGTAATTAATGCATTGCCTTGTAAACTCGGACCAAGAAAGCAAACATGCCTTAATACAAGTAGTCATAGACTTCATCGGGCCTAAATTAGCCATTCAAACGGGATCTAGTGCAATGTGAATCTAAACTGCTCTCAGTAAACTAGGCCACTTTTGGGCAAAAAATCCACCTTGAACTAGGATGCCACAACAAAGTGGACCATGCAAGCAAACATGCCACAACAAATGTAGTAATAAGCCATGCTGCAATAATATGTAAACTTGGTAGAGTCGCCATGAGTTTTTCAATAAACTAGGACAACTTCTAGCAAACAATGCACCTTAAGATAAGTTGGGACTAGGCAAGCAAACATGCCATATGCCTCAACTCATTAATGGTAAATGGTTTGCAAGGATAATCTCCAAGGTCATTATGCCTAAATCATCCATTTAACGGGAGAAATCTCAATGTGGACCTAAACCCGCCTCAATAAACTAGGACCGCATTCGGACAAACAATCCACCTTCAAGTGAACTATGACTAACAAAGCAAACATGCAACACCAAATGTAATAATAAAGCATGATGTAATAATATGTAAACTCGAAGGAGTGGCCATGGTACTCCTGCTGGATGCGATCCATGCGCTCCTTTGAGGACGCGAGGTAGGCTGCCATGCGCTCTTTGACAATCTTCTCAACAAACTCTACCTTTGAGACTCTTCTAAATTCAGGCCTGAGCTTATCCCACTTCTTAGTTGCTCGAAGACGATGAAGGCGCTCTGTTTTTTTCAGACTTAATGCAAACTTCCTATCTCTATCCTCGAAGCGCATCTTCGCTTGCTTGTGCCATTGTGCACTGTCTCTTGCATTTGGCGGTTTTGCTCTTGAGCCCAATTCAGCATTGGAACGCCTACCTCCCTTGTGAAGGGGAATGACCACATCAAGCCCATGATCTGTCTTTAGATGCCTCTCCATCCGCAATCGAACCAACTCAAAGCGGAACTGCTGAGGGCAATGATCACTCGTCTGACATTTCCGTGCAAGCCTTCCATCAGGCAAGAAGACCTCAACATATGGAAAGGGTTCAACCATGGCTGAGGATGCACCGATGCCTCTATCTCCTTCTCCCTTCAAAGAATCCATATTGTTTTGCGCTCCGTCGCCCACCGTCTCGACACACGGCTGATCCCTCTTGCCTTCACCAAATTTTTCTTTATCAAGGTTCTTTTCGTTTGCCTTAGCTCTTCCAGCCTTCTTAACATCCACTTCGTTTTCATTCTGATCAGGCTCTTCAAACATGCCTTCCAACTTCTTTCTTAGGCGCGGATTCGCTGATTTTGGTGTCTCCACTTGGGCCATATTTCCTGAGCATGGAGAAGGCTGATTCTCCGTTTGCTTTAACTCCTTCTCCCTTAGCCGAGGCCTACAACGAGGAACTTTTACAGGCGAAGCCTCCCCCGTGCCCCTCCCGAGATCTGACCCATGCTTCTTTCCAACTAGCTTCTTGGCCTGCACCTCTTGATGTGGCCTTCTTGGCGCCATAGTTTTTCCTGTGGTGATCACCATACAATGAACGTTTTATTGTAAGAAACACCAGTAGCCATTCATCATAGCATGGCAACATGCTTGCAAGCACCATAACGGACAAGTAGGACGACTCATGTTGGCAAAAATATGCATGAAGCAGAAGGCATCGGGACACAGCTCTCTCTCTCTCTCTCTCTCTCTCTTCCACACACACACACAAACCTGCTGCCCGGTTCTCTACAAAATTGTTGTTGTCCGTGGGCTCATAGAGAGAGAGAGAGAGAGTGTGTGTGTGTGTGTGTGTGTGTGTGATGCAACATGACAAGCAACAGACGATAAAAACATATTTTCTTGGAGGTGGTTTTGGGGCGGTGTCACACACACACACACACACACACACACACACACACATACCTGGTGATCCCGCCTACCGTCCCAATCTGTACCTACGCCACAATCTCCACCTGGCTCCAATCTTCATCTGTGTAGATTGGTCTAGAGGCCCCAGATGGCTCGTCTAACGCAATGTAAGCCCTCCCCCAGGCCCTCTCGCATCAGCTAGCAGCAAAACTCCCTCTGCTTGAATGCCCTAAACGCCGTCACTCACCCCCCATCCTCAGGCTTCCATCTGCATGCATGCGATGTACGAGGTATCATGAAGTGCAGGCCGCCCACCTCAGTCCATCCCCACCACCATTTGCCACCTGGGACTCCACCTCAGCCCATTCGTGCCACGTTTCCCGTCCACGTCACCCTCCCGTCCAAGTTTACCTCCCGGCGTCCCCGTTTACCAAAACCCGTCCAAGTTTACTTTTTTTTGCCACGTGTAGCGCCCCGATGCCCTCAATCACCACACCCCACTTCCACGCCCTTGATCCCACCGCCTGAGCTTCCTTAAAGCTCCCTTGCCCCTTAGTGCTGAGGGTCCTCAAGTGGGGGCTTCAAAGTTTGAGGACTAACAAAATCATATCGTTTTGTGAATGTGGAGCCTTGACTTAAGTTCTTGTTGGCTTATCCGTAGTAAACAACAATTTCTGAAATAAACACGCTTTTCTTCAAGACTTCTTTGATGAGAAGTTTAATTATCACTTTTTTTCCATACTCACAATTGTGAGTGGAGATATTATATTAACTCCACAAAGAATGCACAAAGAACATTAAGCACTTTACGTGTCTTGAGGCGTTTCCAAAGGGGGGTTGTACAATTCATAAGCAAGAAACCTGAACTTTCCTTATCTAGCTACTCTCTAAGACTATCGATTTGTTCTCCCCTAGAGGGCATAACCTGAGCAATCAAAGCATCTTAGTGCATGATTCCATTCTTTGGCTTGCACATCTAGCCCTACTCTCGATCCTATCAAATAAATAACTTGTACAATTCATAAGCAAGAAAATTCAAAAATTCCTTATCTAGTTGCTCCTGTCAAAGGCTAGCAATCTGTTCTTCCCTAGAGGACATAACCTAAGCAACCGAAGCAACTTAGTGCATGATTCCATATTCTTTGGCTAGCACAACTACCCTTACTCTAGATCCTGCCGAATAAACAAGTTGTACAATTCATACGCAAGAGACCTCAAAATTTCCTTATCTAGTTGCTCATGTTAAAGACTAGCAGTTTATTCCCCCTAGAGGGCATAACCTAAGCAACGAAGCACCTTATTGCATGATTCCATTCTTCAACTTGCACAGCTAACCCTACTCTAGATCCTATCAAATAAATAAGCTCAATGCCTTCGTGCACAATTGGGCTGCCACAAATTGTCTCTCACAAAGACCCGCAAGGTCTAGGCTTTCAAAATGTGCTTAGATAGCCTTACCGAGTCAATTGTGTGCACACTAGAATTGCTTTGTTCTAAAATTTTCTTGCTCCAAAATCAATTCTTTCCTAAAGAATGGCACCTCCCACGTCTTTTGTAGCCTTTTGCGGCAAGACCTCACAAGGGAAGGGTAGCCTTTAAATAGGTACCGAACATATCCTCTGAAGGAACTTTGCAACTAGAGCATGTGTCCCTGCCAAGCCCTCACAAAAATATTTGTTCCCACACATGATACCTTCCAAGTGATAACCTTGATTGAGCTTGGCCATTTTGAATTTCAAGGGTTGTTTACACACTTTTGAGAGTTCCCTTTAGACCAATTCACCCTCCACAATATGTTGAGCAAAGTGGACAAATTTACTTTGTAGATCATCTTGTTATTAGTCCCCAAAGGTTTTGGAAGGGCAAAAATTATGTCTTTGGGTCAATATCAACCTTTAAGGTCAAACTTTGTTCCAACTGCAGGCATTTGTCTACTACCTACACAAAACTTATGTGACTCTACTAACCAACAGACTTTCATGTAGATTTGTACTATATTGCACCACCAACTAGTTTATATCCTTCCAACAATAGTTGACATCATCCTAGAAATGTGCCAACTTGGAGATTCCTTTATCACTCACCTTTACGACAGCTTCTCTCTAACATGTATTCAAGGATCCGCCTCCAATCTTGGACAACCAAGGTGACCAATAAAGGATGGAGCATTTGACGTACCCAAAGGTCTCTCCCCACTAAAGTAACAATGTCGCCTTGTTACACTTTCTTAGTATCTCACCTGTGCAACCCCCTAGTTTCAAGAAACACCAATTTGAAGCTAGAATTTTGTCATTCACTTTAGTCTCCTTCCATGGGACTCCTTGCAAGCAAAGATATGTTTTGTCCATCATATCCCTAGCTGTAACCACCCAATCCTATAGTTGATTTGTTAAGGAGGCCACAAGCTTTGCATACATGGCTTTTACATGTATCTTTTGTATTTGGTATCCTGATGCCACCTTGCTCCTTGGGCCTCGCCATGCATTCCCACTTCTCCCACCCTTGCGGTTTTGTCATAAAAGGACAAGAGGACAAAGTGTGCAGATGTAAGAAGGCTTTGTATGGGTTGAAGCAATCTTCTCGTACTTGGTATGAGAAAGCTGACACTCATTTGTTCAAACGAGGCTTTCGTAACAGTCCAACAGAAAGCACATTGTATGTAAAGTGTGAGGGTGATGTACTTCTCATTGTGGTTCTTTATGTCGATGATTTGCTGATCACTGGACCAAATGAGAGACATATTGCTGAATTTAAGGCTGATTTGAATGCTACTTTCAAGATGAAAGATTTGGGGATGTTGCATCATTACTTGGGTATACAGTTTAAGCAATGTGATGGTGGTATTGCCTTGGGTCAGAAAAGTTACATAGAAGATTGCTATGTAAGTTTGGACTTGAGGATTGCAAACCTATTGCCACCCCCATGGAAACAGGTTTAAAGTTGAGTCTACATGATGCTGGTGATCCTGCTGATGGCTCTCTTTATCAAACTGTTGTTGGCTGCCTCATTTATGTATGCAACACAAGGTCGGATATTTAGTTTGCAGTCTCAAAGATCAACAGATTTATGCATAGCCCAGGGTCTAATCATTGGTAGGCTGTCAAGAGGATTTTTCGCTACCTTAGTGGCACTTTACATCTTGGCTTGTTTTATCCCAAAGGGGATCATTGCAGCCAGACTTACATGCTTTTTTGGACTCAGATTGGGCTGGTTGTTTTGACACGTGAGTGTCCACAAGTGGTTTTTGTTTCATGCTTGGCAGTTCATGTATATCATGGTTGAGCAAGAAGCAACCTACTGTGGCCACTTTGAGTTGTGAGGCTGAGTACAGGGCAGTCTTCACAACTACGGTTGAGTGTGTATGGCTCAGAGGCCTTATGGCTGATTTGGGTGTTGGACAGGACACTGCCAACACTATCTACACTGACAGTCACAGCACATTGGCAGTTGCGAGGAACCCAGTTTTTCATGCTCGCACAAAGCACATTGAGGTGCATTACCGCTATGTCAAGGAGAGGCTCTCAGCAAGAGAGATCAGCTTGGCTTATGTGCCAACACAGGACAACCTTGCAGATCTTTTCACAAAGGCATTGTCTCATGAGAAGCTTGAAGCTTTCCGCAAAGCTTTGGGCTTACTCCCCTTTGTGGACTGATCATGTCCTCAAGGCATGGCACTTCCCTTTACTCATGTGCCAGCTCTCGTTCACCGCATCACTCCAAGGGGGATTTGTACATGTGGTAGTGATGTGTGTGAACACACTAGGACCGCCGGGGCATTTTTTCCCTCTTTAGGAGGTTTTTCCCCCCGAGCATTGTATATACGCCCATCACTCTAGGGCTATCTATCTTTCCATTGCACACTAAGTAACACACTCTCTATTGTGTGCCTTGAGCTTCCTTCGTCTTCTCCAAGCTTTGTGTGTTTATCTGCAACCCTAATTCCAACATCAAATTTCAAGTAATTTTGTCCTGGGGTACATGAATCGTGATCCATGACCCCCTGATACAGAAAATCATTACGGAAATTTTAGACTCTCAAATGGGCCCTATAAGGACATCGACTTTCTCCCTCTTGTCCAAAACGGGTGCACAATAAAATTTTTACAAATGAAATCAAATTTTGTAGGACCTTTTGGATTTAGAATGTGCTCATTGAGATCTATCCATTAATATATATCATGCCATCACATTTCTATAAGATTCCATGTTTTTATGTGACAACTCCGTCTTATAAATGGAATCTCTCCCCACATTACAACTTTAGTGGGAAGGCCATAACTTCTACAAATCAACTCCAAATTTGTTGAAGTTTGGGGATTTAGAACCTACTTTCTAAGATCTTTCCAATGATATGTTGGTTTATAGGGTTTTGACAAAGCATTTATGTACTTTATTGGGTTGCCCACTTTGGACAAGAAAGGCAACGTCAAACCTCCTTATAGGGCCCCTTTGAGACTATAAATTTTCTCTAATGTCTCAGATTGATACCAAAGTAGGTCCTAGTCTTGGTAAATACAGTAGTATTTTCAAACCCAATTTGGATTTGTATTGTGCAAATTGCAAGCAAAATAGGAGTTGTGTCAAAAAAATCGATAAAATTTTGACCCTGTAGATTTTGACTAACCCTGTGGCTATGAGGATATATCCACAAAGTGAATTTTGACACCTTCAGTGGATTAGAGTTACATGGAATTGTCTTCAACCGAAAGACTAAATGCACCATAAAAGGTAAGAGGTCAAGTTTTTGTAAGCTTCCTTTTCTTGATGTATTTGTGATCAGGCAAATTGTATCAAAATAGAAGTCCTAACAATAGAGACCAAGCAATCCATATTTCCACTGAGGGTAGTATCAACCAATGGACCATACCCACTTTAGAGCCAATCTTGGAAGAGAGTGTTTCTAACACTTCGTTAGAGAGATCATATCACTACATGGCTGAGGGGACCAAAATTGTGAGTTTTAAAGAAGAGACCAAAATGAGAGCGGGATCAACTAATCTTGAACCAACCCAAAATCTTTTGCACTTACAATTTCAATTTGAGAATGACCAAGGATATCAGATATATAAAGATCGTATGGATTGATACTGTGTGAAAATTGAAGAGAGGCTAAGTGAGCTGAAGTTTATAGTGCCAGTAGATTACAGCGTCGATCGATACTTTGACAAAGAAGAAAACATGTATAATGTTGTGCTTAATCCTTTCATTGTGGACAAATGGGGATTAATAGGCACCAAAGATAAAGTTGACGTAGAGCTTGAAGAGAAGCTGCCGATGTTAGACATTCCCTTAGGTGAGTAAATGTGGCTACACGTGTCAACACCGATAATACCCACGTGGGCTTATACAAATATAACAACAGAGAGACAATGCTCTACTATAAATGTGAAGAACCCAATGTGAGGGAGTTAATTGACCAAAAATTCTTCTACGTGTTTACATTTCAAAATAGAGAGAGACATGCAAATTATTCTGTTGGACAAGTATTGTCAGAAGTATTCCTTAGTGAGTCGTAACAAGCTTGAGGGATATACGTACTTTGGAGGACCACTCCATTAATACTACTTGACCTCTAGCTTGCATAGACCTACTGCTTTAGAATAAAAAAACCAAAAACTACAAGAGTGAGCTCCTTGAAGTCTCATGTGGAAGACTCATTCAGCCAACCTCACCTGTATGCAACTGAACCGATGGATCCCTGGATTCCTAGGTTCTTATGTCGACACATCGAGGTAGTGCCATTGCAAACACTATCTTCAATACAAGAATGCCAGATATTAGAGTGAAAGGTTGGGAGATAAGACCTCAGGGAAGGGCAGCCTAATGAATCCCCTCCAAAGCACTGCCAGTGGTTATGAAATGAGAGATGCTACAGGTGTAGAATCTAGAGTGATGAGGATGGTTGCAGAAAATCAAAAAGTGCGACCTTCCCAAGTGGCTAAATGTATACGAAAGAAGTACAGTGGATCAAGAGATCCTTACGTGCATGTTTCCATATTTAAGCAAGTCTTAAGAGCAAAACAAGTGGCATATTTCCATGCACAATATGAGGGATTTTGGTTAACACTAGAAGGAACTGTGTTAACTTAGTTCAAGCCACTCAAACAATGGGGATTTCCTGAACATTGATCAACTCTTACAAGAGTTTGATGAGGAATTCTACAAAAGAGGAATTAAGTACAATATGGTGTGATGCCTACATGTTTCCAAATCCCTGGAGTCTGCTGCCGTCAATGCACTTTCATTGCAGAGCCATCGACTTGACCAACGCACTACAATCGTGCAAAAACAAACCTCTGTTACCGATCCTACCACTTGTAGGATTGGTAACTATGATGCGGGAGTGAGAGGAGCATGTGAGAGAGTGGGAAAGGTAAGAGATGCACACATGGTGTGGGTGAAGCTTCACTATGTGGGAATACAATGAGTGATCCCCTTATTCATACGTATATAAAGAATAAGGTATGATTACACATGTGGACGATCGTACATGGTGAGTGGTCGGACTTCGGCAGGTAGGCGCGTGAGACTTTAATCCAACACGCTACAGATCCAGACTTCAAAGATTTAATGTCAGTTATTGCACCAAGGAAGAAAGAGGAGCCATACAATGTGCAAGATGATTATCTTCTCTATGGCAATAAGCTATGCGTTAGACATAGTTTAAATGGAAAGGTTATATACAAATCTCATGTTACACCTTATGCCAGACATAGAGGGATTTAAGATACTCTCAAACGAGTACAAGTGTACTTTTATTGGCCAACAATGATGGCGTACATACGGGACAATTTTGCCAAATGCATTGTATGTCAAAAGAAAAAGTATGATACAGGGAAGCTGCTTCAGCTATTGCCTATACTTGATTCCCCATGGGAAAGTATATCCATGGATTTAATCTTTGGATTGCCAAACTCCATACATAGGAATACAAAAATATGGACAATAGTAGACCGGTTTAGTAAGCAAGCGCATTTTATACCAAACAAGAAGACTATTCAAGCACACCATATGAAAACCCTCTTTATCTCACAGGTCTTTCAATACTATGGCTTACCAACATCTATAGTATCCTATAGAGAACCAAGAACAAACAACAATTTTTGAAAGCGTTTCTTTGAAATTTGGATACTAAGTTGAATTTATCCTCAGCCTATCACCCACAAATGGATGGCCAAAGTGAGATAGCAAATTCAATCATCATCGATCTACTTAAAGCCTATGTCACGGAAGTAGATCAAAAATATCAATGGGAAAAGTGTGTACCCTTTATTAGTATGCATACAATAACACTATCCATACTTCTACAAGAAAGGCACACTTTGAGGAAATTGAAGAAAGACCCAAGCTTCCATTGATAGGCAAGACACTTCGGAGCATATTTGCTATTGATGAGTATAGCAGAGATCTTAAAGAATTTTTTTGAAAGATCAAAGAAACTATATCTATTATGAAATAGAAGCAAAAGGATGTTGTTGATAAGCATAGACGAGCCTTGACCCTTGAAGAAAATGATTGGGTGTTGTTCAAGTTTCCAAAAGCACACCTAAGACACACTAAGGGCAAGGAGACACAAGGACACCTAATGAGTCACCAAATATATTATGCTAAGTTAGCAAAAAGATATTATGGGTCCATTTCAAATTCTTAAGCCTATCAGTGAAACAACTTATAAGTTAAGGTTACCAAATACCTGGCTCATTTATAATG
Organism: Adiantum capillus-veneris; assembly: GCF_014529385.1. Classification (NCBI taxonomy): domain Eukaryota; kingdom Viridiplantae; phylum Streptophyta; class Polypodiopsida; order Polypodiales; family Pteridaceae; genus Adiantum; species Adiantum capillus-veneris. The sequence continues at coordinate 12,668,390 of NC_140951.1, read as the reverse complement.
CTTTTTATGTAAGCATCTTGAAACCTTATAAGGGTAAGTCACCCAAAGAACCACTTGAGTTTGAGGGTCAAGAAAAGATTTTTCAGCCAGAAAGCATCCTATGATATGAAGACAAGGTTTTATGAAGTGGTAAGACTATCCAATGATATCTTGTCAAATCTAAGAACTATTCTTTTGAAGATGCTCGGTGGATGCAAAACATCTAGCTAAAGGATACTATAAAACTTGTAAATACATATAATGATTCCTGTCAAAGGTAAGAATCATGTATAAATAAGTATATTTTATAAGGAATTTTTTCTTGTTTTGACTCTAAGATTTCTTTTAAATGTTCATAAGTTTTAAGTGTATACATACCATAAATCAAGCTTGCAAAAGCTTAATCTATCAAACATCTAGTAGACCTTGCCAATCTACTATGATTAGGGCTAAGTAAAGACATGCTTGGAACAACTAAGCCTTCCAAGCACCAAGTGGAGTTATTCACCTTTGTGGAAGAAAATTGACATAGGTAAAAAGGGATCCTCTACCTAAAGCAACAAGACTAGCTATGACTTTATTTTATGATTTCAAGGGAGAGGTAATGTCACGGGTACTAAGTTCTAACCTTCTAAAAGTATTTTCCAGCTTACATTGTCCGCTTAAGTCCAAGGAAAATAAAAAGAGAACATGTGAAATTGATTAAGTGCTAATGGATCAAAAGGTCAAAGCTTGGGACCAAAAGGAAAAAAGTCCATAAAAGAGCAAGGGTAATTTTTAACTAGTTATCTTAGTCATAGGTATAGGTCAAGAAAGGATAAATGCATCCCGAGCAACCTTGATCAAAGGTACATGACAAAGGAAATGATCACGAGAAATTATAGAAGTCTAAAAATAGAAAGTGATTGTGCCAAGCTCAAGTCATTATAATAACTCTTCAAAGTCCAAGTATGAAGTTTGAGAACTCTTAGGGTGAAATTCTAGCTCGCCACAAATTGTCTAAATTTAGCAAGTTTTGGGAGAAGCTTGGCGGCACCTCAAAAGCACTCTGCTAAGTTTTTTCACAAGAGGTGAAACCCAAAGGGTGAGTTTTACTTTTACCAAATTTTATCCTAATTTAGCAAGTCCTAAATTAGTAGGTAGGCTGTAGCCTTGCACAAACCTTGGAGGCTTATGAGGTCTTGGATCCGAACTAATTAATAAAAGTGTAAGTTTAGTCTTTGTTCACTAAGCTTGGCTATGCCACATGTCCAAAGTAGCAGATACTTGCTTTGTGTGAGCTTAACAAGTGTGTGTGAGTGTGTCTGGTGTCTCTACTTGCCAATAAGAGTCCAAAGAGAGGAAGGGGGGGGAGGTGAGTTCTTAATGCAAGGTAAGCTAGGACAAGTGTAGGATAACCTTGAGTCATATAATGAGGTGTTTCCACCTCATTGGTCAAATTGTATGCATTCTAATTGAAGATTAGTTGCACACTTGCACAAGCATATAAGGAGGGCTCATTGGATTTTTGGCTCTCTCGCTCCTCTCATACACTCTCTTAAGTGCCCAAGTTGGCAAAGGAATCTCTCTCTCTTTTTTTTTTTCTCTCTCTCTCTCTCTCTCTCACACACACACACACACACACACACAAGTTAAAACATGCCCTACTCCCCTCCCCCAAGAAAAACCTATCTCTAATAAGCTTGAGGTTCCCCTGCACAAAGAGCATGACATTGCTTCTAGTACTTACTAGCATATTTAATTTGAGCCATACACAGTTGGAACATTGCTCCCCCCTGACCACTTATTGACCATCATGTTCCTCTTTCCCCGCAGTTCCTTTCTCCTTGCTACTAGAGTGTTTAAGGTTTGGGAAGGAGGGTTACACCATGGAATCTTGAAGAACGCCATCTTCTTGATTCAAGAAAGGCTCCACAAGACAAACATGTATAGTAACAAAGCTCTCCTTCTAGAGGATTATAATACAAGTTCTTCTGGAGGGGGCACCGACTCCAAGAAAATCCATCAGTCCTCATCGAGTTGTCAATATTAATTGTGTATTCTCTTTAAATTATGTGCATGATTATAGTTTTTTTCTATGTGTGATTGTGTAAAGAAATAAGTCTGGCACAATCTATAATAGCATTTGCACCTCTTTTGGTATCATAAAAAATCTGTAGATTACACGATCCAGCTCAGATGCATTTGCCATGTGAAACCTTTCCTTAGAGATCGACATTTTGGCGACATGGCGGCACATCCCAACATCAAACAAATCATCCATACAGTATGCAACTACAGTTGAATGCACCGGCAAGTGGTAAAGGTCAGCACGTGAGCTAGGTATGTGCCCGGTGTGATTGCCATGGATTGTGATAGTCACCCTATCACCATCATGACAGTGTTGAACCACCAGCCTAAACAGGCACCCACACCTCTTTGACTTTCGTTGTCGCCGCTTATCCGCACCTCTCCGATCTATGCTTCCACCTCGATGGCAAATGTATTCTTGTAGCCACTTATATGCTCTATGCCTCTTTGAAGATCTGACTAGGACGAGCCGTGTGTGATGCTTTATCATGATTCTTGTCAATTGTTGCTCGACTTGAGATGTTGTTGTCTCGATTGAAGAGGTTGGGCAATTTGCGGTTCTGCTACTAATAGGCATCGCAGCTACATCACAATAAATAATCTTCTCTTTTAGTAAGCATCCACATGCATGTATTGAGTCTTTTATGTAATCAAGAGGCAACCCATGTTGTCTCTTGTCTGTACACCATTCCTTCTGGACGGCCTTGGGAGTGGCAGCCACTCCAAGATGATTGTCATGTGTCAAAGGGCAATGGGCTGCATGAACAATATGTGCCCAATCTTCCATAAAGGCAACCTTTAGGCCAGTAGATTTCAAGTGCAGGCAGCCTATTTCTAGCCCTATACCTGGACAAAGCATCAAGGAGTCTTTCATCCTATTCCACTTCTTTAAATCAAACAATCCCCGAACATCGATCGCTTGAAGCATTGCTAGTGACATGGTCTCTGTCCCTCCCAAATCTTTGGCCATTAAGGAGTATGTCATCTCGTCGAAGGAGAAAAATGTTTTTGATGTGTATGAAGACGGATCTAAGGCAACCCAAGAGCATTGCGAATGCCAACATGCGATTGAGCTGGGACTAGCTCCATTGTTCTATGGTCAGTAATCCATGCCATTATCCTCGTTGATTGGCCAGTCATCTGACGATTCTCCTTCAGTCGTTGTTTCACCATTGAAATATCCACTCAATGGCCGGTCTTTGATTACATCGATGGGAGGCATCTAATACACAACATCTCTGTCTCTCTCTCTCTCTCTCTCTCTCTCTCTCTCTCTCTCTCTCTCTCTCTCTCTCTCTCTCTCTCTCTCTCTCTCTCTCTCTCTCTCTCACACACACACACACACACACACACACACACACACACACACTCACACACACTACCTGGTTCAAATCCATGTTGCCTTTGAGCTTCCAATCTCCTACAGAGTCTTCATCTGATTACTATCTCAGATACCAGCCTCCCCTTCTCCTGCTGCTCTCATCTCACCTCCGATTATCTCTGATTACCTTGCATTCCCGCGAGGGCAAATTTGAAAATGGGATGCCCGCGTGAAAGTAATGCCATGTTGGGCCACCATTTGCCACCTGGGACTCCACCTCAGCCCATTCGCTCCACGTTTCCTGTCCACGTCACCCTCCCGTCCGAGTTTACCTCCCGGCGCCCCCGTTTACCAAAACCCGTCCAAGTTTACTTTTTTTTGCCACGTGTAGCACCCCGATGCCATCAATCCCCAGTTCCGCGCCCTTGATCCCACCGCCTGAGCTTCCTTAAAGCTCCCGTGCCCCTTAGTGCTGAGGCTTAAGGATGCCGAATGATGATGGCTTCATAATGTAGTCTAACTTTAATCATGAGCTTGCATTACAGGGTCTAGAGACTTGCTGCTCCCACTCAGTGGTATTATACTTGATGGGCCGACAGATGTCTGCCCAAGGATTGTGGGATTGGGCAACATCGGATACAAACAACAAAAGTGCTATTTGCCACGCTATGCCATGGAATCCTGAATTTTGTTCAAATGAAGAGTTTATGAACGTTTATTTGATGTGGGTAACACTAAAGAAACTTTCTCCAATCTTATGGGCCGAGTGCTGTTCTTGCCCAAGTTACAACGTGTCAGACCAGGCTTGGATGTGAAAGTTTGTATTATGTGGGACATGAGCAAGCCTAAACCCAAGTACTTGGATCTCATTATGGGAGACTTTGGCACCTATCGCCAAGATCTCGCCTTTACCTCGTTTCCTAACGTCTGCTACAAGTGTCGGAGAATGGGACACTATGCTAGAAATTGCCCAGAGGCAAAAGTTGCCCACAACTTGGCGATTAAAACGAGTTGGAGACAGGTGTAGGGAGACAGGGCCTCCCATGGATTCCAACCTGCTGAAAGGGAAGGAAGGTGACAGTGAGATGCACCAGGATAAGGTGAGCAAAGAGACAAAGCGACATGTTGAAGAGGTTCAGGATCACCAAGAGCCGTTAAACATATAAACAACAGACCATGGTGGGAGCTACAAAGAGATAGAGTACCCATAGCTGGAGGCATAGCACATGCCAAAACTTGTCAGTTAGGAAGTTGAATTGCAGAACCCAAAATTGGACCTTATTGGCCATATTGTTAAGGTATCGAGCCCCACGACCACCACTGTGAGTATCTTAAAAAGAATGGCAAGAAGAAAGTGATATTGGTAGTATCTCTCCAGTTTGGCTTTGCAGTCAAGGGGTGAGTTGTGGCAGGGCTCTGTCCTTGGTGGCAACCACCACAGGCCAACTTAAGTTCCCTTTGTACTAATGTCTAGCGATTTCAGGGCGGTGCCCTTCGTTAGTTGATGTAACAATGTCTTTGTGCTTTGGGTCTTGGTTGCTGATTGGAGTCATGGCTCGGAATTAGCATGGCTAACCATGTAACTTTTTTTGATTTCACAATATTTAAAAACACTCAGTATTGTGAGTTTTTTTTTTTTTTTTTTTTTGGGGGGGGGGGGGGGGGCAAGGATGCTTGTCCACAACCCATTACTACTAGGGGAGTTGAGGTTTTGAGCGGGCTTTTTTCAAATTTTGGTCAACATACCAATTCAAAAAAAAAAAGCTCGCTTCGCTCCAAAATCAGTTTTTGGAGTGAGCTTCTCTCTCTCTCTCTCTCTCTCTCTCTCTCTCTCTCTATATATATATATATATATATATATATATATCTACCCCCTCTCTCTCTCTCCCCCCCCCCCCCTCCCCCCTCTTTCTCTCCCCCCAAAGGTGGTTTTGAGGGAGCGATGATGTTGGTGAAGCACGCCCACATGTGAGTTAGCATTACCTCCATGGCAAAGGTAGAAGAGGTTTGCCTTTGGCTTGGAAAAAAAAGAAAGGATGCATGTCCACAATCCATTACTACTAGGAGTTGAGGTTTTGAGCGAGTTTTTTTTTTCCATATTTTTCTCAACATACCAATTCAAAAAAAAAAAGCTCGCTTCTGATTTTGGAGCGAGTTTTTTTATATAAAATCTCTCTCTCTCTCTCTCTCTCTCTCTCTCTCTCTATATATATATATATATATATATATATATATGTGTGTGTGTGTGTGTGTGTGTGTGTGTGTGTATATGTATATGTATATATATATATATATATCCCCTTCCCCCTTCTCTCTCTTCCCCCCAAAGGTGGTTTTGGGGGAGCAATTATGTTGGTGAAGCCCGCCCATATGTGAGTTAGCATTACTTCCATGGCAAAGGTAGAAGAGGTTTGCCTTTGGCTCGTCAGAGGCTAGTTCACTACCCTCTACAAAAAAAGAGTGTGTGTTGAATTAGGCGGGGTCCAGACGAGCATGGAAATTCATGTTGTTTTCATTGCCTTCGCTTGCCTCATTCACACAAGGCGGAGAAAATACTCCATTTTAAGAAGGTGTGAAGCAGCAACGTCTGCTGAGTAGTAGCGTCCTAGTAATTCTATTGGTTGCAGGGTCGTGAACATGTGCTCAAAACTTGTTGTCCGCATCTCACACTGGAAAAGTTCAGGACAATTTTATTCTTCCAAGGGGGGTTCTCGGATTTTCAGTGGGTCCGAAAATGGGTTGCATTTTTGTTGCCCAATGTGTGCGCACCAGCAGGGACTCTAGCACCTGCCCCTCTCTCTTCCACTGCCCCGTTGCCCCGTCTAAGAGGAGCATTGAGAGCTCCTTCTTCTCCACTTGTCTAAAGACATCAACTTTTGAGGTTTACTTAAAACGAATGTGAACTCTCTTTCATGTAGTGTTGGTTGATGTATATACATATGCTGCCTCAAGAGGAACACTTTATATAAAACCTTTATATCGCATGCGTTCAAGGCTTGTTTATAAAACCCCTTATCTATTATTTTTTAACTAATAAAAGGGACCCCTTTTCTATTCAATTGTGAATTTTTTTCCAAGATCCTTCTAACAACCCCCTTCTTTATGTGAAAATGTGGAAAAGAATAGATTTAAATCATCCCTACTATCGAATGCACATGATAGGCACATATCCTTCTACGTGACCCCCCCCCCCGCGCGAGTATGTTGCTTACCATCCAACCCAAGAATTTGTGTGTAGATAATGTATACGTTCTTACAAGCCACATAAGGCCTCTTTGCCTTCTTTATTCCTTGAAAATCTGGGTGTGTGCACTAGGGATCCATAGCCGCAAGCACATCATGTACATCTTGAGTTGAGATCTTAAATAGGGCATAACGATTAGGTGCCAAATTTATCTCTTGCAAGAAACAAGCATCCATATGTGATGCCTCCTTAAAGACACCAAATCTCCACTTTTTTCTACACTTGCTTGAGGCTTTAACTATCTCTCCTTCCTTGAAAACCTCTAGAAAAGGAAATCCTATCACAAAATCTACCTCAAGTCAACCCGCATGCTCCTTCTTTGATACATTTTTCCCACTCTCTATAAACCAAGATGTTGGCCTTTCTGGTGGTTCCAATCCTTGTTTGGTGTTAACTTTAAGTGTGTGGCACATCATGGCCACTAGTTTTGCCTTTGATCTTTGTAAGTTATATCTCTCCTCGACCACACCAAAACACTTACAAAATACATTTTGAGGCATCCTTCTTACTACCCAATAGCCCTTTGGAAAAAAAACCTCGAAATCATCAAAACCATATCCACCCATAGTGTCTATAGTGGCCTCTCTTATCTCATTATTATCATGGAGCTCCTCATCCATGGAATGTACATTCACATCAATTTTTTGTCCCTCTGTCTCCATGCCCATCTCAAATAAAATCTTTTCCGGTTGTTTGAGCTCTTTTCACAGTTTGAATTCCATTGCATAGACAGGATTCTATGACATTGTTTCCATAGACCCTCTAGCATTCTTGCTGCGCACAATATCTCTATCTCCATGAAAAATAGGTTGCTCATAAAATGGTGTACTCGTCACTCCACCTCGGAGGGCACTAGCCAACACGCATGGGCTAGGAGTTTTTGCTTTTGTTTTGATCTGTCTAAATTTTTTTGCATGTTAGGAGCAAGCCCTATGTATCTACCAATCATATAGCCATGTTGTTTGTATCTTGAATGTAACATGCATCATACAAAAGAAATTTTTTTTAAACCCTCTTCACCACCAAGCCAAGATGCATGAATGGTCTCTGAAAAATTTGTACTAGAAATTTGAGCCTTTTTCCAAGGATTCATAGAAATCTACATCCCAGACACACAAAGCTTTAAATTACTGAATCACAACATAGAGAAGGTCAAAGTCAGGTTTGTAATTGTGTCATACTGCACAATGAAGGCTACCCCAGAGAGATATGCTTGTCTCCCACTACTTGAACCATCTCTTGAGGGATTTGATACTCTTGCTTGCAACATTCTATGACCACCATCTTCTTATTATTTTGCTTTCCACGTTGCCAAACTCGTTGTCCTAGATTTGTGCCAAGTTTCACACATGTCTATGTGGAGGTTCAAGCTATCTTTAGGTATATATTTGTTAATATGTTTCTATTAACTTTTCTCCCAATGGAAGAGAAAAGACGTTTATCTACTAGTCATGATGTTATTTGGACATCCATTGTAGATTGTATGCAATATCCCAATTTGCTCCAACCTCATCTGCCATGAAATCTGCAAAAATCCATTAGCAGGCAACCTTCTTGAATCAACACATCATTAAGAGATTTCCAAAATAATACTTGTGTCTGTATCCTTGTCTTTGGTGTCACAAATAGAAATTACCATCAATCCCCTCAAACTAATTTTTTTTCACAAATATTAACCACAATAAGCTTTCATTTGGTGACAAAAGAAAGTGCAAGAGAATAAAAAAAACTTACCTAGGATCATAGATAGAGCATACACAATTTCCCATCCATCTATTCTATGTGTATGACAGAAATGTACCCAAGCAATACTCAAATCTCCATTTTCTCATCATTGCATGCAAGAATGTCTATACCGAACCTTGGTCCTTTTGTTGACGTCTTATAAGTGTAACATTTATCATTAGGCCCAGCTTGCCAAGGGAAACAACTCCCATGAAAGTAAGAAAAGTGACGTTTTTTCTTTAGTAGCATAATGTGCTCAAACCCATCACCAACAATTGAGGCTTGTTGTCTTTTCTCAACAGAAACCATTATCTTGAACCTATCAATCACAAGGAAGTAATTGAAATAGCTAAAATACAACAAAGAATCTTAGATTTAAATGTTGCATCTATGATTTTGAATCAGTGGAAGCATCGCTTCTAATATATTAAAGATCTTCTCTCCCATCTTTAGGTCACTAGAACTAACAATAGCATCAACAAGTAGTTGTCAGCGACAATCATTTGAATTCTCGTGGGTCCATTACTTCTATCCACCTTCAAAACACTTGAAACCATCTTTCCAATAATTTGTGGGTCTAAGGGAAAAATGTAGTACACTTTGCAAGAGCAAGGACTCTCACCAAAAATAGTTCTTTTTGAAATAATGACAAGTGATACTTAGGGTTTCCTCTTCGATGTTGTTTGAATAATATGGACAAATGACTCTCTTGCAAACTAATGATCCTAACCAATAACTAAGCCTAACAATACAATTTATTGACATGTTAGTTTTATGTGGCTTGGTCAGAAGATGACCGCCATCAGATTTTTGCTTCATCCCTTTCCATCATTTGTAACCTTCTTGGATAGGGGGTAGCTCAAAGGCAACGTCACCATCATAGACTCGTGGAATCTCGATCACCTATTTGATTTCCCTATTGTTCTAAATCATGTTTTGAAGTCTGAACATATTTGGCTACCTAAAATCCATGGGAGGATGGAGTTTCTTGTGAAATCATGCACATTGTCACCTCTGGAATCCAGATGCGTAAAGGGCTTTCCTTTTGAATTGATGGATTGTTTATCTCAAAACAATCTTCTATAGCACATGGAATGTTGTGCCAACCTTATTTTTACCCTTAGTGCCAAAGTTGCTCTCCCAAATATAAGAAATATATTGCATATCAATAGAATGATCAATGAAGTACTCTGTGGATAGAGTTCTGTCGTGCTCATTCCCTTCAATATCCCACTCAGAAGGGGTTTTAACTTCCATTCTTTCTAAACAAACATACACTATTGCTTTCAAAGAAATAATTTTCTCAGTTTCGAAGCAAGAGTTTCTTCTCCACTCCTATTGTAATTTTCTGTTCCAAGTGTCCAATAGATGTAAAAGGGTTTGGGTACTTTAAACTAGTTAGATCTAAATATGATAATATAGATTGTAATGTTTAATGTGAAATTTTAATGTTTAAAAACTCCTTCTAAGAAATATTTTTTCACAATATTTTGAATTGTTACATCATAAATGATGGCGATTGCTGACGACTACAAGATAAAATCATGAAAAAATTTAGTGGATCTTGGATTGAAGCTAAATAATGGACATTTTTATTCAAAAATCTTGCAACTGAAAAAGTGTTTTTTACATAGAGAAGTGAGCGGCCTCCAACAACCACAAAATGAGAGTAGCTTGAAAACTAAAGGCAACTTTAATATGTGCATTTTTTTCCAAATTGCTTTCCGGTTGTGTTTGCATGGCAATATCAAGTTGATGTCAAAGCCCCTTTTTCTCCTCATTCATTTTCTCATTGTAATGCCTATTGCCCGCACAGGAGCAATAGGCATAACGGGAATGATTACCCGCAAACTGCCTTACATTATGTGAACATCAAACACATAGAAATAGGATAGAAGACAATACACAATACACAGGCACAGAACACCTCCTGCTTCATTCATATGTAATCCGGACACACAGAGTTACAACAGCAGATGTAATGGATAACATAAGGTAAGGTACATCAAAGACAGGTATGCCCCTCCATATACAACCATTGCTCCAGCGCAGATCGAAAACGGTGCACACACTCCTCCTGTCCCATGATATCTTGTGAAGAACTGCCGCCACGGTCGCCGCATGACTCTTGATCCGCAATGTCCAGACCTCCGCAGGACCGCATTGTGCGACTTATGCCGTAACACCTGGCACGCACGGTGGATCGCGCGAACCCACACTAAGCCCCTCCGGTTGGAAGGTTCCGGTTGCTGATCTTCGACCTGTTCTGGTGAAGATGAAATGTCAATGTATCCAAAGCCTCTAAAATCTGCAGTATGGGCCTGATAGACCTCATCCAAAAGATGTGGATCTATCTCTGTGTGCTCCGGCCAAGGAGCCCTGGGAATAAACTGTCAGAGGGGAAGAAGAGCCCTCCACAGAGAAGAGAGAGAGAGAGAGAGAGAGAGAGAGAGAGAGAGAGAGAGAGAGATTAACGTCCGCTGCCATAACTGATTAATATGAATGAAAGCTTGATGATTACAAAGGTTATAAGAGCCCATTCTTATAGGTTTGTAGTGTCCCCTCGCTCCTCATGAGCCACACCCCTTGGCATCCCCTCTAAGGTTGAAGACCATCCAATACGGCCAAGGCATAACACATGGCACACACCGGCTTATGCCGTAACACTCATCTCCGCCTACAAAGCTCTCTGTCCAGAGGTTGGTTACCTTTTCGACCTCCATTTTCTCCATCTCCCCCTCTGTCTCCTCTTCCTCGCTTGCACCAACCCTGCACGTGAGCATGCAGTCCGTCCGCGCGCATGCGAACGGACTGCGTGCTCACGTGCAAGGGTGGTGCAAGCGAGGAAGAGCAGATGGAGGGGGAGGATAATATTTTTTATTCAAAGGTGTCATCAACAATCAGAGCAAACAAATGATGGTTTCTTTTGATATTATGCTTGCTAGTCATCATTTACTCGTCGATCAAAATGATAGCAAGCCTGCCTTCTCCCCCTCCATCTCCTCTCACAACCCCTATGCGTGATAAAAAATGTAGTGATTCGCAAAAATGGATTGATTTATTTGATTAAAAAACCCCATAGGGCAATGAGCACGCAATCCGTCCGTGCGTTCGCAGACGAACTGCGTGCTCCTTTGCCAACATGGCTTGCAAAATCCAAGCAAAATTTTCCTTTTTGCTGCCCTCTCAATTGATTTCGTGAAGTTCCAGTAGACTCAATGCTAAGCTGGCTGCTCTCCTTACCGCCTGCTATGCTGATTGGATTATGTGCTCGTATAAAGTGTCTTTCATAGCATCATGAGCTCGCTGATCGTCTGTGCACGCGCGGATGAGCAATGTGCTCATGACTCCTCATATGCGTATACATGGAGGTGCCGTTGTTTAGGTTTGCTGGCGGGAATATGCGTCAAGAGGGCGACCCTCCTCATTACCCACGAGCTGCTCCGCGAAGCTCGACTGCAGCTAGGCTACACGCAACTCCCCATGCCTTTCAACTCGCCCCTCTTCAGTTTTAGACACAGTTCAGGTGGTGATTTTTACCCTGCTTGCATGACTTCCGACTTGAAGGAGATTCTAACTCCAATTCCAGAAGTGACGTTGTAACATTTAATGGCCTAATAACTTATGTGTAGCGGAAATTAGCATGAACATAGTGGGCATTTCATTAGAATAGATTCCTAATGAGAATTACAAGAGTGCTTGGGTGGAGAGAGCAACAAAAAGCATAACACCTAGTTAGATAGCATCAACAATACTTTCAAAAGAGACATAAATTAAGCTATTGACAACAATTGAGGACCGGATTTTCATGGAGCCGGCCCCCCCTCCAAAAGGCTTTGTATTATGGTTTCTCCCATCAAGAGAGACATTGTACAATACAATTCTTTGTGTTCCTTCAAGACTAACTAGTGCAATGACGATGAAAACTTCATGCACTAAGCAAAACACTTAACAAACACAACTTGAATTATCCCTGTTCTCAGATCCAAGAGCTCACACACCTTCGACGATGGTGAGAGCTAGCAGGGTATGAGAGTAGATTGAGAGGAAGAAGGAGTATCTTACGAGAAAGATGTACATCTCCTCACATAATCACTCATATTAGCATAGCTTAGCTTAGTAATTAGCTTGGTAGAGAAGATGAGCATGCATTGAAGCTTGGCTCTTGGTTGGATTTGCATCCACATGCCAAGAGAGTGTTGATGTAGGTTTCTATCTCACAAGCTTGGAGTAGGTGATGAGCTCTCCATTAAAGCTTGGGAGGAGATAGAGTATTCTTTCTTCACACCTGAGCCTGTGTGAGTGTGTGTGTGATAATGCCTTGCAAAAATCAGCCCCCCTCTCTCTCTTGGGCGAGCCCTTCCTGCTAAATTGGTCTGGCTTTTGCCTCATTGGACCTCCCCAAGTCAAGCCAATGGGTGTTAAGCAGCATAAGTGATAGCCTTCTGACATGTGTGCCCCTTTCCCCTTTTGTGAGAGCTTTAGGTAATTAAATAATTAAACTAAACTCTCATTGGACCCCTTTGCCTCCTGGCCAATAGGAATTAGGCAAGCCATTGGGCTCCTGAATGCTCATTGGACCCCTTGGGAGACTGCCCAATAGTCTTCTAGGAGACTTAATTCTCATTGGTTTCTTTTATTAAATGTTTTTAAATTAATTAAACTAGATTTACTCTAGCTTAATTCTCATTGGTCCACTTCAAGGGTCTTCCAATAGGAATTGGGCACACCTTGTGGGCATCTGGCCTAGGGAGCTAACATGTGTCCCTAATTCCCTTTGTGTAAAGGGAGCCTGTGTGTGTGTGTGGCTTTCTCTCTCATCCCCTACTAAATGGGCTCGCCCCCTCCTTTGTAGGCTTTGAAGAAGACTTTTGTACACACACTAAGCATCCAATTTCCCTAGGGTTGACCTTTGGACATAACCTTTGAATTTTGGAACCTTAGCATTTTGGAAGTCTTAATGGACTGAACCTTAGGGTCTTTTTAGCCCATTGTTGCACATGACACTTTTGCAGATGGCCCCCCCTTTTGATCCCTATTTTCCCTCCTTTGGATCCCTACTGTGGCCGGTCTGCTAGCTTAACCAATATTCTAGCTTTTTCTCTCCTGGTACCTCCCCACATTAAATGATCAATTTAATATGAGAAAATCATTTAGGAGAATTAGATATTGATTATTATGACATTACCTCTCTCTTGAAATCATAGTCGTCCTCGACTATGGTGTAGAGAAGATAAAGCATATTCATGAGTCCTTTTCTTAGCGGGTAGAGGATCCCTATGTTACCCTACGACATCATTCCACAATGGATGACTAGTCCATTTGGCACTTGAGAGCCTGAGGCTGCCGCAAGCAGGTCTGCACATTAGTCCTATCAGTCTTCCTTAGTAGAGTGACAAGGTCTACTTGGTGTTTGGGAGACGTCGTCTCTGCAAACTTGATCTAAGCATGCATACTACTTCGTTTTTGTGCACAAATAAAGAAAAAGAGAGTCTTATAAGACAAAAATTTTGTTCATTTTTAACAGTTTGTACATTTGCTTACTCTTGGGAAGCATTGTAAGCATTGACAAGGTTTAGGTTATCCTTTAATTGTATGCCTTGCATCCATCTAGCATCTTCAAAAGGATAATTCTTAAACTTAGTAAGATATCGTCGGATAGTCTTACCGCCTCTTAGTACCTTGTCTTCATGTCGGAGAATGGACTCGGGCTGCAGCACCTCTTCTTGGTCCTCGATCTCCGGTGGGTCTTCAATAGTTGGTTCTTGAGGTGGCTCTCCTTTGTAAGGCTTTAATAGGCTCACATGAAAAGCATTGTGTATGAGCCAATGATTGGGCAACTTAAGTTGATAGGCCATGTCATTGATTGGCCTAAGAATCTGGAAGGGACCATAGTACCTTTTTGCTAGTTTAGCATATTACTTTTGGTGGCCCGTAGGATTCTTGCCCATCGTGTGCCTTAATTGAGCCTTGGGAAACTTTAACAAGACCCAATCGTTTTCTTTAAAGGCTTGGGATCTTCTGTGCTTGTCAGCAGCAGCCTTTTGCTTTTGCTGTGAGATAGAGATAGCATCTTTAATCTTTTGAAAAGATTCTTGTAGGTCTCGGCTATACTCATCTGCAGTGAAGATCTTCCCATGTACCTTAAGTAGTAAGGGACTTTTTGATCTTCCCTCAATTACCTCGAAAGGTGCTTTTCCCATGGAAGTATGTACAGTGTTATTGTAAGCATACTCCACTAAGGGTAAGTACTTCTCCCATTGGGATCTTTGATCTACTTCCGTTACATAGGCTTTTAGTAGATCGAGAATTGTTAGGTTAGCTATTTCACTTTGGCCATCCATTTGTGGATGATAGGCCGAAGAGAAATTTAGCCTTGTCCCTAAATTCTCAAAGAGACCCTTCCAAAAATTACTGATCATTCTTGGATCTCTATCCGACACTATGGACATTGGCAAGCCATGGTATTTGAAAATTTGTGAAATGAAGAGGGTTGCCATTTGATGGGCTTTGATAGTCTTTTTGACAGGTATAAAATGAGCTTGTTTACTGAACCTGTCTACTATCGTCCATATTCCCATATTCCCATGGATAGACTTAGGCAATCCAAAGATAAAATCCATGGATATGCTCTCCCATGGTGAATTAGGGATTGGTAAGGGTTGAAGCAATCCAGGTTGCTTCCCTCTATCAAATTTTGTCTTTTGACATACCACACATTTGGAAACATACTCTTGTATGTTCACTTTCATGGTAGGCCAGTAGAAATATGTTTCAATTCCCTTTAAGGTAGACTGAATCCCTATATGCCCCGCATACGGGGGAGCATGAGATTCATACATTACTTTCTCACGCAGGGAGTTAGTAACGCATAGTCTATTGCCATAGAGAAGATAACCATCCTGTAAAGTAAATGGTTCTTCTTTCTTCCCTAATGCAAGGGCTGAAATCACATCTCTAAAATCGGGATCAATAGCATACTCATCTATCATTGAAGATAGATCATTGTGAGTTGCTATGGAAACCGCATTCACTCTCGGTCGTCTTGAGAGTGCATCGGCTACTTGATTATGCTTGCCAGCAATGTGAGCAATATGAAAATGAAATTGCGAAAGGAAATTTTCCCACCTCATTTGTTTGTCGGAGAGCTTGGTCTGCGTCATGAAGTACTTAAGACTTTGGTGATCCGTTCGCAGAATGAAAGGAGTCCCCAATAAATAGTGCTTCCATGAGTCTAAGGCATGTAGAACTGCAAGGAGTTCTTTTTCATATATGCCTAGAGCTTGCTCAATAGGGTCGAGCCTTCGACTCTCATAGCCTATGGCGTGCCCTTCTTGGAGAAAAACAGCTCCAAGGCAATCACCACAAGCATCACATTGGACCTCAAATGGTTTTGAGAGATCCGGTAGTGTAAGCATAGGTTGAGAGATAAGCTTTTCTTTAAGATTTTCAAAAGCATTGTTCTCCTTAGCAGACCATGTATACCTAATGCTTTTTTTTGTTAGGTCATGTAATGGTCCCGCAATTTGTGAGAACTTTTCTATGAAGCGTCTATAGTATGCACACATACCTATGAAGCTTCTTAGTTCATGAAGATTCCTTGGTTTAGGCCATCCTTTTATCACCTCTAACTTGGATGGATCCATTTGGATGCCATCTTGAGAGATAATGTGACCTAAATACTGAATCTCTTGCAAGAAAAATTCACTTTTCTTTCGATTAACATAAAGTTTATTCTCTCTTAAAACTTGAAATATTACCTGGAGGTGTTGCTTGTGTTCCTCCAATGAATTAGAGTAGATGATAATATCATCAAAGAACACTCCAGTGAAGGTTCGATGAGGCCTGAACAGCTTCTCCATCAAGCGGTTGAATGTGGCTGGTGCATTTGTCAAGCCAAAAGGCATGACAATGTATTCGTAAAGACCAAATGTAGTACGAAATGCGGTCTTTACAATGTATTGATCAACTATCCTTATTTGATGATAGCCACTTTTTAGGTCAACCCTACTGAAGTAGGTCGATCCTTGTAGCTTATCAAATAGGTCTTCTACCCGTGGAATGGGAAACCTATTCTTGATAGTGATCCTATTTAGTGCTCTATAGTCGACACACATACGATATGTGCCGTCTTTATTTTGCACTAATAGCACAGGTGAGCAAAATGGAGATGAGCTTGGCCTAACCATACCCTTCTCAACTAACTCATGCACTTGCCGCATAATCTCCTCTTGTTGAGCTTGAGAAACTCTATAAGGAGGTTTATTAGGCGGTGAACTTCCTGGAAGAAGTTCAATTGCATGGTCATCATTACCTCGTTTAGGAGTTAGCTCACAAGGGATGTCGTCAATGAAAACATCTTGAAACCCCTTGAGAAAATTGGATAACTCTAATTCCTTTTGGTTGCTTTTATTTTCTTTTGCTAAAGCATTAGGTTCATTTTGAGAGTCTTTAACAAAAATCATGTACACAAAAATAGAGCTCTTTATTGACTTGTTGAAAGCTGGTGTATGTACAATGGGGATGGTGTTACCCATTTCCTTAGCATCTATATACATGTCTTTTTTCTTGAACTTAAAGGAGATTCTCCTTTCAAGAAATTTAACATCGGCAGCCAGGCGGTCAAACCATGGTGCCCCTAGGATTACATCCTCATGCTTGAGAGGAGAGATAAAGAAGTCCTCTTTGTCCACATAGCCTTGGACATGAAGCTTCAATTTCCCGATTAAGGGAGTGACTGAAGCTTCTTGCCCCTTGAAGGCACTGTCTGCGGGTAGGATATCTCCCATCGTAGGATTGTATGCCTAGCTTGGTGGCCAACTCTATAGATATAAAATTGTGAGTAGAACCAGGGTCAAAGAGAATAAAAGCATCATGTTCTCTTACCTTTTCCCAAGCATGGCATAGAGGAGATCCTTTGTGAGTTGTTTGGTGAGTCTCCTCCTCTTGGATTTCAACCAAGGAAGCTCTAGGAGGATCTTGGCGGTTGTTCTTTTGGGGACAAGCACGGTACGCATGCCCTTGTTCACCGCACTTGAAACACCGGTTATCCTTACGATAACGCTCAAGCTCTTCAGGAGAGAGTTTATTCTTACCTTTGTAAACTCCCTTCTCTTTAGCTTTGTTGGAGTTGCCCTTAGGAGACTTTTGGACATTGTCCTTCCCCTTAGGCTCATTGGAACCCTTGTTTTCCGGGGGCTTATTATTTCTTTTTGCCCCCGTTTGGAAATTGATTCGAGAGGCGACCATAGTGTGGTGTATTACCGCCGATATGGTACGTGGTCTTTGGGAGTTGACATACTCCGCCATTTCTTCGGTTAAGCCCGCACAAAATTGTTGCTTTTGCTCTCCAAAATCCAACTTTTTGAAGACAGTGGCTTTGACTTGTAGGTCCCAAAACTTGTCTACATATTTGTGGATAGATTCATTGGGGGAGAGCTTTAAGCTTCGCCATTCGGTGAGTACTTTGTCTTTGGCATCAGTGGCCAAAAACTGCTTCATAATGGAAGCTCTTAAAGCTTTCCATGTTCGTGGAGCTTCATCGTTGGCTCGTAGGCTAGACCACCATTGTCTGGCGGACTTTTGAAAGTGCATAGCTACATGGCGTAGCTTAGAGGACTCCGTGAAGCCCTCATCTCCAAACGCCGCATCGAATTGTTGGATAAAGGCCAAGACTTTGTCCGTAGCACCAAAGGTACCATCATAGGTAAGGAAAGAGATGCTCTTCCCTCCCTCTTTGAATTTCTTCAACTTGGACGACCTCTTCCATGCGGCATAGGATTTCCTATGGCCTCTTCTTTTTGATGGTTCAAAGGTTGCACCATCACTTTCTTCAGAAGATGAAGAATTTGAAGAAGATGGAGAAGAGGGTGACCTCTTTCTCGCCTTTTTCTTGTCTTGATCTTTGTCATCTTCACCATAGCTTTCATAAGAGGAAGAGGATGAAGAAGATGGAGAAGAGGGTGTCCTCTTTCTCGCCTTTTTCTTCTCTTGCTTTTTATCATTCCTCTTTGAATTGTGGTGGGGATAATAATATGATGGTCTTCTCCTCTTTGGTGGTGATGGAGAGCGTTTAGCCCGCCGTCTTCGTGGAGCCATCTCCGCCGAGGTGGCGGGAGACTCGCTTCTTTCTCGTTCCTTCGGTGGAGGCTCTTGAGTTCTCCTTTGGGAAGGAGATGCATCATCAAGAAGTAAATTCTTGAGCCCTTCATATGGATTCTCTTCTTCTTCCCGAATCGGAGAGAGACCTCTTTTGGTAGTCTCACAAGGAGGCTTCCTAGGTGTTCTCTCGTCATGGTGATGAGCTTGGAGAATCCCGTGAGCACGGAGCTGCCGTTGCACTTCACTTTGGAGAGATGGATTGCCCATGGCTTGTTGAAGCCTAGAAACAAGATAGTTAACAAGCATTGAAGCATCATTAGTAGCTTGCTCCTAAGCAAAATCAAAGTTATCAACATTAATTTCACTCTCTTTACTATTGTCAGCCATTCTAACAACTTTTAGGTGTACTTTGGCACTTCAAGCCCTAGTTGCTACTCCTCTTTACCCCTTTAGAAAAAGCACTCAAGCTACTGTACCCGCGGCTCGAATACCATTAATTGCAAGGAATAGAAGAGAGGGTCTTTCGACACCAAAACAACACCGGTTCCTGTCAAGCTTCTAATAGCTCAATAGTGGTTAAGCCGTAGGCAAGCCCAGTAGGACTCCACTATTAAGACCATAGCTCTCGACGGTGGTGCCCCGTTAACTGCACGAAGGCAGGCGCACTGCAAGCCTGAAAAATCCCTATTCTACTTACTCACAGGCAATTAATAATACCAACCATTTGTAGCTAGCTTGAGGACCTCCCTTCTTGAGGAAGAAAAGAGAAACCTTGAGCTCTGATACCAATGTAACATTTAATGGCCTAATAACTTATGTGTAGCGGAAATTAGCATGAACATAGTGGGCATTTCATTAGAATAGATTCCTAATGAGAATTACAAGAGTGCTTGGGTGGAGAGAGCAACAAAAAGCATAACACCTAGTTAGATAGCATCAACAATACTTTCAAAAGAGAGAGAAATTAAGCTATTGACAACAATTGAGGACCGGATTTTCATGGAGCCGGTCCCCCCTTCAAAAGGCTTTGTATTATGGTTTCTCCCATCAAGAGAGACATTGTACAATACAATTCTTTGTGTTCCTTCAAGACTAGCTAGTGCAATGAAGATGGAAACTTCATGCACTAAGTAAAACACTTAACAAACACAACTTGAATTATCCCCGTTCTCAGACCCAAGACCTCACACACCTTCGAAGATGGTGAGAGCTAGCAGGGTATGAGAGTAGATTGAGAGGAAGAAGGAGTATCTTACGAGAAAGATGTACATCTCCTCACATAATCACTCATATTAGCATAGCTTAGCTTAGTAATTAGCTTGGTAGAGAAGATGAGCATGCATTGAAGCTTGGCTCTTGGTTGGATTTGCTCTCCATTAAAGCTTGGGAGGAGATAGAGTATTCTTTGTTCACACCTGAGCGTGTGTGAATGTGTGTGTGATAATGCCTTGCAAAAATCAGCCCCCCTCTCTCTCTCTTGGGCGAGACCTTCCTGCTAAATTGGTCTGGCTTTTGCCTCATTGGACCTCCCCAAGTCAAGCCAATGGGTGTTAAGCAGCATAAGTGATAGCCTTCTGACATGTGTGTCCCTTTCCCCTTTTGTGAGAGCTTTAGGTAATTAAATAATTAAACTAAACTCTCATTGGACCCCTTTGCCTCCTGGCCAATAGGAATCAGGCAAGCCATTGGGCTCCTGAATGCTCATTGGACCCCTTGGGAGACTGCCCAATAGTCTTCTAAGAGACTTAATTCTCATTGGTTTCTTTTATTAAATGTTTTTAAATTAATTAAACTAGATTTACTATGGCTTAATTCTCATTGGTCCACTTCAAGGGTCTTCCAATAGGAATTGGGCACACCTTGTGGGCATCTGGCCTAGGGAGCTAACATGTGTCCCTAATTCCCTTTGTGTAAAGGGAGCCTGTGTGTGTATGTGTGTGGCTTTCTCTCTCATCCCCTACTAAATGGGCTCACCCCCTCCTTTGTAGGCTTTGAAGAAGACTTTTGTACACACACTAAGCATCCAATTTCCCTAGGGTTGACCTTTGGACACAACCTTTGAATTTTGGAACCTTAGCATTTTGGAAGTCTTAATGGGCTGAACCTTAGGGTCTTTTTAGCCCATTGTTGCACATGGCTCTTTTGCAGATGGCCCCCCCTTTTGATCCCTATTTTCCCTCCTTTGGATCCCTACTGTGGCCGGTCTGCTAGCTTAACCAATATTCTAGCTTTTTCTCTCCTAGTACCTCTCCACATTAAATGATCAGTTTAATATGAGAAAATCATTTAGGAGAATTAGATATTGATTATTATGACAGACGTCATCCTTGGTCTGGCCCCATGCGTCTGTCAGTAGCGTAAGTTTGTGTTTTCCCAATGCATGAGACTTGAATTTAAGAGCGAGAGAGAGAGAGAGAGAGAGAGAGAGAGAGAGAGAGAGAGAGAGAGAGAGAGAGAGAGAGAGAGAGAGAGAGAGAGAGAGAGAGAGAGAGAGAGAGAGAGAGAGAGAACAACTTCTTGTAGCCTCCCTTGCCTCCTGCTCGTCGCAGCCTGTGACGTCTTCTCTTAAACCTGCATGGAGATATCAAATGAAGAGGGAATCTTCTATACTAGTGCTAGATTTTTTGCATGAAATCCAGTTGTTACACCCTACTCATGGAAGTAGCCATGTGATATTAGTACCAATATGCCATCGAGGTTTGTTTTGCTAGCAAAGGCACTAATTTCATCGAATATCACTAAAGCACTATTGTAGAGCACCATGCAGCCATGGCTACAGGTGGTTGAGGGGACCTCCAAAATCATTATGTAGCTGCTTTTTCTATTTAGTTGCCCATTAGTCAGCATGTCAACAACGGCTTTCTTTTTACCCTTGCCCAAACCAGAATGTAGCGCAACGACTTTCTATCTGGACACTTCCTAGAACCTAACTCCTCCTAGACGTTACCTACAATTCTTCCATCCCTGTCCTCCACCTCTCTGTGTTAAGGGCACTATGAAGGATACCTCCAGTTAGCCTATTACAGAGAGAGATACTCCCTCTTTGATAGTTTATATCTAGTTTAAGACTCATCAAATAGATATTCGAAGCCTAATTTGGATTGTTTTGATATGGCATTACAAAGTTGTGTCGGTGTGAATAAAGACACAAAAAATGCAATAATGTTTCTATATTTTCCCAATAGTGTGGTAGATAGTTTATCCCAATCTCCTCCTTCACCACTACTTTCTCTCTCTCTCTCTCTCTCTCTCACACACACACACACACACACACACACACACACACCCCTTAGCTATTTCATGAACAACATTTCTAAAGTGGTAGTCAATTCGTTTTGTGTTTGTGTGCACTAGAGAGAGAGAGAGAGAGAGAGAGAGAGAGAGAGAGAGAGAGAGAGAGAGAGATCCTAAATCCATTGTACTTTACTTGCAACAAGGGGGAAGGAGGGATGATTGGTGTAATGAGAGCCCCCCCCCCCCCCCTCTTTCAGTACTCTAGTTGGCATGCTCCTGCACTTACTAAGAGAGAGAGCAAAAGGGAGCATGTGTGCAAGAGAAAATTGCAGCATCGCACAATTTTAGTGGTAGGAGCTAGTAAAATTTTAGAAGCTCTAGCTTTGTTCTACAAATTGGAACAAGTTCTTCTCTCCCAATACACCCATCCATGCTTGCATATGGAGGCATGTCATTGTTCTACAATTCTAACAAGTGCTCCTCTCACAACACTCCAATCCATGCTTTCATATGAAGGCATGGCATTGTGTAAGCTATTCACATTGGCAAACAAATTCATTAGAGACTCGGAGCTAATGAAATAAGAATTTTCCTTGGTAGTGTTGTGGTTACCATGGATGTCAAGCAGGGATTTCATTAATGTGATCACAAATGCGTGAACACGTTAAGAACGTTGAGTGGTCGTATTTTGAATTACATGATCACATTAGATATTCGTGTGACTTCCCCTTAACCTATAGAAATTGTTCAATTCGGTAATCAACCCACTGAGAGTGTTTCATTTTTTGGTGGGCCCAATTTAGCACTCTTATAGTTTCTCGGTGGGCCCATCAAGAAAGCACACACCGTTGGGGTTTATGGGTTGCCACATCACCACTTATTGGCTTTTTTTAAATCACATTCACTGTGAGTATGTCCCTACAATTTTGCAAGCAGGTCAAGTTAGGGAGAATCTATGAAGATGCTCAGTTTGTTTATGAAGGATAAGGGGTAGAAAGAAAGAAACGTTCCTCTCTCTGTCCTTTTCACTTTTCATGTAGCTGTCTCTCTCTTTCATCTTTCCACGTGGAGATATTTATCTCTCTCTCTCTTTTGAATGGTGCCCATCTCTCTGTCTGAGACAATATTGGAGGCCTTCTCCTGAGCGTTCGTCGCGATGGACAGCAGGGAAGATATCTCCTTCTCCCTCTGTCTCACGGCAAGGCGTAGCACTGGCAAGGGTGGACAACCCTTGGCCGTATTCTGCATGGTGTGGCAGTACAGCCTTCAAAGAACGACAGTAGAGGAGCAGGCAGAGGCGGATGTAGAGGCATAGGTGTAGCTAGCCTAGAGCGTGCTCTCTCCCTCTTTCTCTCTCACCGCCAAGGATCAGGCTCAAAAAATGCAACTCGAGGGTGAGGCGGGCTTCTCAACCTTCGAGGCAAATTCTCCTCCGACGACACGGTATTTGTGTGTGTTCCAGTGCTTGCTGCTAATAGACTAGAGAATGTCGACGAGCGTGGGTGGAAGATGTGTCTCGCACACAAGAGATTGGCAAAAGGAAGGCTATATCGCTCTCTATCTCTCTCCCTCTTTGACATGATCCCGTGCGCGATGTCTGTCTCTCTCTCTACCATATTGCTGCCCTGGGTGCAAGCGGAATGCTGCCTTGTGCATCTCTCTCTCTCTCTCTCTCTCTCTCTCTCTCTCTCTCTCTCTCTCTGAGCTACACAACATTGCTTTCAAACGTCAAAACGGAGGACGATGCAGGGCAGAGTACGATGGTGATGCGTATCTCTTTCGCTTGTGCATGTTTGCATGCACCCAAGGAAGGCACTCACAGACTAGTATTGACTGTGTGTATTGCTGCAGGAATGTTTAGACATGTCACAAGACTGTAGAGCCGGGCAGGATGGGAGTAGGCGAGGGGAGACACGCACATAGCGTGTGCATCAGATCCAGTTGAGTGTTGCTTTTAAAAGTTAAGATATTGCGAGAATATTCCTAGAAAATTAATTAATGGGTGTTGAATCGACCTAGTATGCCAATTATGATTATGTGAATGTGATAATCAACATTGTGATCACAAGAAATTTTACCTAATGTCCAGTGTAGTATCCTTCTAAAATGAAAAAACATTCTATTTGGATTACATCTGTTTTTGGGGGTTTTGGGGGGGGGGGGGGGGGGGGGGGGGAGGGGTGTGAAAGGGAAAATATACCCAACAAGGGAAAAGGCAAACAATGTCTATTGTTTTTTGTTGGTGCAGCACCACTCAAATTTTTGATGTAAATTTGTAACAAAGGAAGGGTTTCTTTCTAAATGAAATATATAGGATTGTACTATAGAAGGATATGTTGGCAATGGCTGAAAAACAAAGATTTGGAATCTTGTTTTAGTCCGGTGAAGTTATAGAAAAGCTAGCATCTCCTCAAATATAGAGCATGTAGTCAGTCAGATTGATAATTTTGGCTTTTTGATAGAGCTTGGTTTTTCTTTGAGTGTAATGTGTCGTATAGAGAACAAGTATGTGGTCTTAATTTTCGAAGCAGGACACATTAAGGGGTATCTTGGCAGATGCGTTGGAAAAAATCAAAGCAAAATGCGAGGTTGATTTCAAGTTGAAATGGACGCGTTTCCTATAGCATGGCTATGTTTGTGTGGCAGGTCACGAGACGAGGAGATGTAGGCGGCAGCCGCCCCGCGAGGTGGCATTCGAAAGCAGACGAGAACTGCAAACCAGTATCGAGGGTAACACTTGTGCTCATGCAGCATTTTGGATGTGTACGTTCTGGACGGTAGTGACATCGCACAGAGAGAGAGAGAGAGAGAGAGAGAGAGAGAGAGAGAGAGAGAGAGAGAGAGAGAGAGAGAGAGAGAGAGCTGCATTGCTTGCTCGTGCAATGCTGGTGAGGGATGCCCTTGCCTAGGACGATAGCCGACAGTGTGCGCAGAGGAAAACAATCCATAAGCAATGCAAGGTGATTTGCAATGAGTTGATGCTGTAGGAGGGCGGGACTCAGTCGTCATGCCAGAGAGCTGGGGCAGTGCAGTACAGAAGCCTGAGGGAGTCCACGATTGGCGAAGGCGATGGCAGACGGAGGAGCGCAACGGACGATGGAGATATGAGCGCACAGGATGGCGGAGGAGCGATGGCGACCGCTGAACGATTTAGCTTTGAAATAAGAGATTCGTTGAGAATCTCAGCAACAAATTAATTAATGACGAGTGAATCGACCCAGTATGTCACCATATAAAATAATTGGTTAATATGAACTCTTAAATAAATAGCTATAAAATTATGCCAAAAAGTTGAACATTTAACAGTATTCTCATGTACCATTAAGCATATTTGAGCAAAAGAAAGCTCCAAATTTATGCCAAAAGCTTTAAATTAAAAGCTAGCAAAATTATTATCCCCCTTCTTGTTCGGCCTACGTCAGCCTATCTTGGCCATGGGAGGACAGACAACCCAGGCGCTGCTGCGGGCGGCCTATCCGTGTGAACTCAGCACCCAAATTTGAAAATAAAGAGCGCGCTGGATGGAAGCATCGTGTGTGTTCCATACAGACCCGAATCCGACGGTTGATGAGTGTGGCAGGGTGATCCGCTGCCTTTGCGATGATTCGTCGACGAGTTCTCAGCGGAATAAATGGAGGGGGTGATGCTCTGTGTGCCTATCCTGTCTGCTGAGCTCTCTCGTCTCCTTCCACTCTCCAATCTCTACACTCTCCCTCCTGCACTCCCAAGCTTTCAATGGCACCCAAGTCGAAGGAGGCAGCCACCCCTGCCGTAGACGCAGAACAAAAGGCCATGAAGAGCGTTAAGGCGGGCAAGAAGCCCGCCGGAAAGAAGCCGGCAGCAGAGAAGAAGCCTGCTTCTGCCGCCAAGGATGGTGACAAGAAGAAGAAAAAGAGGGCCAAGAGCACCGAGACCTACAAGATCTACATTTTCAAGGTTCTCAAGCAGGTGCACCCCGACACAGGTATCTCCTCTAAGGCCATGGGCATTATGAATTCCTTCATCAATGACATTTTTGAGAAGCTTGCTCAAGAGGCTGCACGTTTGGCTCGATACAACAAGAAGCCCACCATTACCAGCCGAGAGATCCAGACTGCTGTGCGCCTTATCTTGCCTGGAGAGCTTGCTAAGCATGCCGTCTCTGAGGGCACGAAAGCAGTAACCAAGTTTACAAGTGCTTGAGCTGCTTCCTCGATTCTAATCCAATGGTGTTTTTGAACACCACCTGTTCTAAGAGGTTGAAAGCTCTTTTTTGCGGCTGTATCTTTAGTGGTTCTGGACTCTTCGTATATGTTGCGGCTGATTATGAGGGGATTTGGCAATGATCTGCTGCTTTGACTTGGTTTTGCAGCTTCCAGATTTTGTATGAGCATATGGCAGGCTGATCTGTCAAAACCTCTCTATTTGTTAGTGGGTTAATTGATAGGTTGAGGGGCCTTGATTAAACTAGAGCACGGCCCGAGGCTTGCCTTGATATCATGGACATTGTGTTTCAATGTGGCCACCTGCTCTGTCTACATGTGAAGCCATAAGAATGTTAGCGTGGGTTTGGGTTGAGCCCTGATCTCTTGTAATTGTAGTGCTGTGTACTGACATTGTTTGTGAAACCAGTGTGATAGGCAATAGGTAAGAAAGTTGAGTGCATGAAAGTTGTAGAAGATTGTCACCCATCTCATCCATGGTGGAAATCTCACAAAAGAGCCAGGTAATTTTTCTCCTTACTCTGGTTGACAACATTTAAGAAGATACAAATTTGTCTTGGAGCTTTTTTATTACATATTTAGCTTCATCTTGGAAGTTTATCAATAATTTTTTCTAGCTTATGTGAAAAGCATAATGATATTTTGATATGTAGTGCAACATGTTTTTGATCGTTTGAATTCTCTTGTAGTTTCATGTGATACCATATCATTGAAAATGTGTGGTGGAACGTCACATGTCTTGATTTGAGTGAAATTTATAGGAAAATGAAAAAATTGGGCTTGATTTTGTAGTTGGGCATTCTTTATTTTAGCTTATGTTATTTTGGCAAAAACCTTGGATGGACTTGGTTTTGCCTAGAAACATCCAATTGTTATTTCCATTTGCACTAGCGGGTGATTTATAATTTGTGTTTGTGAGGGATAATAGCTTGGTTTAGGAGGGAAGAGATCTTAAGGATGACAACTTTGGCAATACTTTTATTTGCCATTATCATATAGTGATGGATGGTTAGTGTCCACTTTGGAGTGACAAGCTTGTTAAGGAATGGACTTAATGAGATCCAATTTAACATTTGTTGTAGAGTGTGCATTGTTTTCCTATTTGCAATCTTTGTTGTCTATTTTTTCCTATGGTGAAGCTCTTAGTGAGAATTATAATATTTTACTATTCCTTTTGATTTGCTTGTTTGAATCATGACAATCTTTCACTTGAAGGTCAACTTGGCTTACGTGGCTATAGGTGTATGTATGCACATTTATACAACCATAAAGCATTTGAGTGGCTTCACTCTATTCCTAACATTTTTATGCAATGTGTAAATTGCTTAGTCTAATGAACTTTGATTGAGTGACACATTTTTTTTTTTTGCTAATGCAATTGAACTCTTACTATCACAATGCAACATTGGAGTATGAGTAATGCTAAGATCTCTCACTAGGTGGGCTAACCATATAGCTTTCTTGCTAGCATAAAAAATTCATGTACTTTGTCTTTGTGGTGAAAGATGACAATTTTGGAGAGATGATTTTCATGACACAATTGTTCTAATAAATAGGAAAATGTAGATGTGGGTCTTTGCTTATCCACACAACTCACATAATATTAATTTGTGTAACCCATTATTGATGCATCACTATTTTCAAAGTGTAAGTATTTGTTTAATGTACCTCTCAAATATTTCAAAATATGCTTCATCGCTTCTCAATGTTTTTTTGCTAAAATTTGATATCAATCTACTAACCTCTTCTATTGCAAAAGCAATGTCAAGTCTTATGGCTACCAAGCATACATGATATTGCCGTTTGTTGAAGAATGATACCTTGGCAATTTCCACTTTTTCAACATCAGTGGGCGTATCATTTTGAGTTTTACATATGTTTGTATTGGGGTACTCAATCTCGCCATTCTTTTTGCATATTAAAACATTGTAAGATCTTGTGGATATACTTTTTTTTTGATAGCTATAGTATTCCATGTTTTCTTTCTATCTCTTTTGATACGAATATAAAAAAAGTGACTTGCATCTTTTAAATCCTTCATAGTAAACTATGTGTTAAGTGATTTATTTAAGATATAAATTGTCTTCAGACTTCTTTGCAATGAGCATATCATCGACACAAAGTGTCAGGATGATAAGTTAACCTTTGTTTAACATCTCGGAATACAAGTAGTGATATTTCTTGCTCCTTTCATACCTTTTGGGAGTGCATATATTTGTTAAACTTCATGTATCACTTCCTTGACTCTTGTTTTAGGCCATACAATGGCTTACATAATCTACGCATCAATTTTGCTCTTGTGAACTTTTCATGTTTGACTTCAAAACCCTCTCGATGTTTCATGTGACATCTTCATCAAGATCCCCATGAAGGATGAGCTTGTGGATTGGTGTATACTCAGGATGTTCTTAATATTATCCACTCACAATTGTGAGTTTTGCAAAAAGAAAAAAAAAAGAATCCCCATGAAGGAAAGCTGTCTTCATGTCTATCTAGACTAGTTTCATATTATCAGTGGCTACTAGTTCAAGCGTAAGATGCAATGTAGTTATCTTGACTATTGGAGAGAAAATCTCATCATAATCCACACCTTTTTGTGCTTGGATTCCTTAGCAATCAATCTAGCTTTATACTTGGGCTTGGGAGCTTTTGTCGTGTACTTTTTCTTATACACCTATTTGAAAGGCAAGGCTTGTTTTCCCCTTGGCAACTGTCACTTATCAAGTTTCATTTGTAAATAATCGAGCTATCCTCAGATTGCATTGCAAGCTCCCACTTCATGCTATCTTCCATCTTAATAGTCTCTTGGTAGTAGGCAAGTTTTGTGTAGCTACTGACTTAGCGGGTCATCGTGAACGGATGTCTGTAGCATACTTGTCTAATATTAACATAATGTCAGTATTCAGGGAAGCGACTCTGACGAAAACTCCTTAAGGGTATTAGAATCAAGAAGTGAACCTATGGAACTAAACTATCATCAGTCCTAGTAAATCTCACTCTTTACTATGGCAAATTTGTCTATGTCTTATCTCATCGCTCTAGGATATCACCCCATTTTCGTTGACCAAACGAACTCGAAATGCAACAAAAATTTAGAGAGCTATAATGGCCTAGGGTACTATTCTACAAAGATTGGCGGTCCGACAAGGTACCGAAATTCTGATTTATCATGGTCTTAGTCGTGAAAATTGCAACAGAACTATCCACAAAGTTCAACCTATGGTCTAGGATCACTTTCTTATAATCAAAATATCATAAAACATCCACTTTTGCACTCAAACTATAGGTTTAGCTCACAGACAGTTAGTTGCAAACCATGACACATTTGAGAATGATTATATTTGAATGAAAGAACAAGGTACATAGAACACATTGTAATTTTTACAATTGAATTTTGATTAGTAGAGATTGAGAAAAATCGATTATAATGTGCTACTAAGTTGCCACCCTTTGTCGTACATACACGGCTCTTCAAAAAATTTAGATAATGTTATAATGGTGTGTTCAAACTAGAGATTTTGAACCTTATACCTAGGGCTTCTCATTTGGTCCATTGACAACTTACAAGGTTTTTGGGTTCGGAACTAAATAAACTCTCGGGGTGTACAAAATGCGGCTCAATAGTCATGTCTTCTCTTTTATACAAAGTTTTTTTAGAAAAATAATATGATAACATCAAAATTATGGGATTTGAGGCGGTGTAGCTGGTTAGGAGGATGTCCGTTAAGTATTTTCACCAACATTCTCCCCGTCCTAGCCATTGCACTGGGTGTTTTGTTGCATCAATGTGTTCAAATGCCTGAATGCACGTGCTAATCAACTTCGCAATCTTTGTGAGCATTTGATATGTCAAATCTGACACATCTTGCATGTAAGATTTTTTCATGTCAAATCTTGCACATCTTGCATCTGATTAATCACTGCTTGCATCATGTGCACCATGTAAGATAGTGTTAGCTTGTAGTTGTTCATTGGCTTTGACATCCACTGGATAGTTGAGCACGGATGGCCTACGACCTTTGAGATGAAGTAGCTATCCCAAGATCTCCGTCAAGGAATTGGACAAGAGATTGGGTCGATCCTCAGATGCTTTGGCGTGTTTTTTTATAGAGTCTCATCTTGTGGATGCTTCTCAAACCACTTTTTCTCCACAGGGGTTGACTTTCCACGATCAGAAGTACCCGATCTGTAGTGATGGGTACATCTTCATAATCCCCTTTTGCATTTTGCTCTAGATGGGGTAGGAGCTTCTTCTTCCAGAGAAGGGCTTCTTGCTTCATTAGTGACCGAAGTTCTTGACTACTTCATCTGGTTTATCATTAAGAGGGCCATTGACTCTAACACCTTGAGCTCATAGAGCATAAACTCCTTGTGCAAGTTGTTAGGGATGTCCTTGATTCACTTCTTGAGCTCCTCCTTGGCGTCTTCTTGTTCAGTCTCTTCTTCAAAGTCATGTAGCCACCCCCTGTAGATGTGCTTGGTAGGTCCAAGGGGTGTAGGTCTATTCTTTCAAAATCTACCTCCGGTTGTTGGTTTGTTGGGCCAATACTATAGCCTTTGCTTACATGGCATTGCTTGCCAAATCTTTTCTTTGCTATTCTTGAGCATGCTCTTTTGCTTGCTAACAAAATTTGCTTTAGCATTTGCTAGCTGCTCTTGTAACTCCTTAATCTCTTGGTGTTTTTGTGTCAGTGTCGCCATTTGCCTTGCTACCTGCTTTTGATATTTTTATTGTGCTAACTCCGCCTTTAGTGCTTTAATCTCCTTTGCTATGACCATAAGAGTCTAAGAGGTTGAGGCAAGAGTAGGTACATCTGGCATCGCTAGCAGGGTTGATAGCGTGTGTTTGACGACATCATAAGAGTCGCATAGCTTTGTGTATTTCTGTTGTTCTCCTACCAGTGTTTCTTCTAAGGCTTGCTGTTTCACTTGAAGCTTGCTATTTGCTTCCATCTACTTTTGGAGATCTTGAAACATGCTAGTCACATCTTGGGAATCATGTCATTAGAAAAAATATGAACCCCTCTAGGGGCTCTTTGGGATTAAGGTTAATTAGAGGCCATCCAATAGGAAGAGGGTGATGGACACACTCTATACCCTCAAAAAAGTAGGGGGACAAGATAGTCTTACATATCCTAAAGGCTTCTTGCCTAGTGAGAATAAAAGAACATTTTTAGACCTTTAAAAGTAAAAAAACGCACACTTGAAATTCCCAAAAATGAATTTTCTATAAAAATTTTCAAAAAATCATTTTAAACTCTTAAAAGTTTTCCCAAACCTATCTTATAGCTAGAAAGTGATTTTCTCTCTCTAGATCTTATTTGCCAAGCCCTCTTTTGCTGCAACAATTGTACTCACCCTCTACTCCAACATTCTCTCTCTACTCATTTTCTGCTATCTCCATTGGTGAGCACCATGCAAGCTCCTCCTCCTTCTCTCCCTCGTCCACCTGTCATTGACACACCTAGTGAGCTCATCCACCTTCTCTTACCTCCATTGTAGTACCAAAAAAGCTCCTCCCCCTTCTCTCCTACTCCACCTCCCATTCTTACACCAAGAAAGCTCCTCTCCTTTCTCTCCCCCTCCCACCTCCCTTTTTGACACCAAGCAAGCAAGTAAAGTCTACATGTCACAAGATTTCATCAAAGGTGGAAGTGTATACATGCAACCATCCGTTGCTCGCCCTCACCATGTTTTGAGATGGTGGAAATTTGAATTAGCATTGAAAGGGAAGTCTCCTTGGTTTGAAGAATTAAAGGGACAAGAGGAGCATAGCTATTATATGTTATTTTAGTCTCAAGCAGGCAGTTGCAACAACTTGCTCAAAGGAAAACTTCCACCAAATTGTGAGTACCTTGTAATGGAAATGGCCTATTAATTTTGAGACTAGTGGAAATTAGAGAAAGTACTTTTGAGAAATTATTCGGAGAGCATAGCGGGTGAACTTAATTGATGGTAACAACAAAAACATAGCATTTAGTTAACTTGGCATGAAAAATACTTTTGCAAGAGAGAGAGAGAGTTTAGAGAATATGACAACAGTTGAGGACCAGATCTATGTGGAGCCGGTCCCCCCTCCAATAGGCATTTGTATTATCGTTTCTCCCATCAAGAGAGACTTGTTACAATATAATCTTTGTGTTCCTTGTGACCTAGGTGATGCAATGAAGATGGAAAGCTTCAAGCATCATGAGCATAACATAAACTTGGTGGAAAGCATTAACTATCGCAAGCCTCAATCCCAAGACCTCAAACACCTTCAAAGGTGGAGAGAGCTAGCAGGGAATGAGGGTAGGGAAGAGGAAGAAGAAACATTTCATAGGAGAAAGATTTTTTTCCTCACTTATCATCACTCTTCTTGCTAGCATACATAATAGCATAGTAATGAAGATGGAGAAGATGGCAAGCTTTAGCATTGAAGCATGGCTCTTGGTTGGATTTGCATTCCATATCCAAGAGTGTTGGTGTAGGCTATCCGGCTTCTCTGCTAAGCTTGGAGAAGGAGCTGGAGCTCATGCACTTTGCACTTCACACCATGAGAGTGTGTGTGTGTGTGTGTGTGTGTGTGTGTGTGTGTATGTGGGAGAGTATACCCCTCAAGCATGCCCCCTACTTGCTTTGGTCGACCCCCCCCTTGTAGCTCATGCTTGAAGCTCATTGGACTCCTCAAGCCTAGCCAATCACAAGCAAGAGTCATACCAAGCAAGCATATAGTCTTGGGAAAAGTGTTCCCCTTTCCTCTTTGAGTCAGAGAATTTGATAAATGAAAAAACAATTAATTAAATCTACTAATTTATCATTGGACCTCTTGGGTGACCAACCAATAGGCTTTAGGCACACCATGAGGGCAACATGAGGAGGAACTTTACAAGTGTCCCTTTTGTTTTCTTTGTACAAAGCTTGCCTTGTATGAGTGTGTGTGTGTTCTCTCTCATCCCCCATCTTGTAGGGCTATCTCACTTTGGCCATCCGTTTGTGGGCGATAGGCCAAAGAGAAATTCAATCTTGTTCCTAGATTCTCAACGAGACCTTTCCAAAACTTACTGGTCATTCTAGGATCTCTATCTGACACGATGGATGTTGTTAATCTATGGTGTTTGAAAATATGTGTTTGAAAATTTGGTGTGCCTTAATAGTCTTTTTGATAGGAATAAAGAGTACTTGCTTGCTAAACGTGTCGACTATTGTCCATATTCTCGTATTCCCATGGATAGACTTAGGTAATGCAAAGATAAAATCCATGGATATACTCTCCCATGGTGAATTTGGGATAGGCAATGGTGGCTGGAATAATCCACGTTGCTTCCCTCTATCATACTTGGTCTTTTGGCATACTACACATACTCTTGTATGTGTAGTATGTCCACTCTTGTATGCTTCTCTTTATCATACTTGGTCTTTTGGCATACTACAAATACTCTTGTATGTGTAGTCTTTTGGCATACTACACATACTCTTGTATGTTCACTTTCATGGTAGGCCAATAGAAGTACGTTTCTACTCCTCGTGTAACATATAGTGGCCTAGTAACTTGTGTGTAGCAAAAAATAGCATGAACATAGTGAGCATATCATTAGAATAGATTCCTAATGAGCATAACAAGAGTGCTTGGGTGGAGAGAGAAACAAAAAGCATAACACCTAGTTAGATAGGCATGAAAAATACTTCAAAAGAGAGAGAAATCAAGCTATTGACAACAGTTGAGGACCAAATTTTCATGGAGCCGGTTTCCCCCATCAAGGGAGACATTTTACAATACAATTCTTTGTTCCTTCTATAACTAGCTAGTGCAATGAAGATGGAAACTTCAAGCACTAAGAAAACACTTATAAAACACAACATCAATTCCCTCACGGTCTCAGACTCAAGACCTCACACCTCTTCGAAGATGGTGAGAGCTAGCGGGGTATGACAGTAGATTGAGAGAAAGAAGGTATTGAGAGCTAGTGGGGTATGAGAGTAGATTGAGAGGAAGAAGGAGTAGTCTTACGAGAAAGAAGTACATAATCACTCATATTAGCATAGCATAGCTTAGTAATTAGCATGGTAGAGGAGATGAGCATGCATTGAAGCTTGGCTCTTGGTTGGATTTGCATCACAAAGCCAAGAATTGTTGGTGTAGGCCTCCCTTCTCACAAGCTTGGAGTAGGTGATAAGCTTTCCATTAAGTCTCGAGAAGGAAAGAGAGAGTCTTCTTGCTTCACACATGAGCTAGTGTGAGTGGGTGTGGAATAATGCCTTGACAAAATCAGCCCCCTCTCTCTCTTGGTAGACCCTCTTGCAAATTACTCTTCCTGGCACCCCATTGGCCCATGCCAGGCTTAGCCAATAAGAATTAAGTAGCATAAGTGATAGCCTTCTGACATGTGTCTCCCTTTTCTCTTTTGTGAGAGATTTTAGGTAATTAATTAATGCAACTAAACTCTCATTGGACCCCTTTGTCTCGTGGCCAATAGGAATCAGGCAAGCCATTGGGCTGCTGAATGCTCATTGGACCCCTTGGGAGACTGTCCAATAGTCTTCTAGAGAGCTTAGTTCTTATTGGTTCCTTTATTAAGTGTCTTTAAATGAATTAAACTAGATTTACTCTAGCCTAATTCTCATTGGTCCACCTCCATGGCCATCCAATAGGATTTGAGTGCACCTTGTGGGCATCTGGGCTAGGGAGGAGCATGAGATTCATACATGAATTTCTCACGAAGGGAGTGGGTGACACATAGCCTATTCCCATGGAGAAAACCATCCTACAAGGTGAATGGTTTCTTTTTCTTCCCCAAAGCAAGGGCTGACATTATTTCTCTATAGTAGTCAGAGTCAGTAGCATACTCATCTATCATAAAAGATAGATCATTGTCAGTAGCTATAGACACCGTATTAACTTTTGGTCATTCTGATAGTGCATCATCCACTTGATTGTGCTTACCAACAATGTGAGCAATATGGAAATTAAATTGGGAAAGAAAATTTGCCCACCTCATTTGTTTGTCGGAAAGCTTGGTTTGCATCATGAAGTACTTGAGACTTTGTTGGTCGGTTCATAGAATAAATGGAGTCCCCAATAAATAATGCTTCCATGTGTTTAGGGCATGTAGAACAGCTAAAAGATCTTTCTCATAAATGCCCTATTGAGACTTTGGCTCTCATATGCTATGGCATGCCCTTCTTGAAGCAAGATTGCTCCAAGGCAATCACCACAAGCATCACATTGGACCTCAAATGGTTTTAAGAGATCCAAAAGAATGAGGATTGTTTGGGAGGTAAGCTTCTCTTTGAGCTTGTCAAAAGTTTTTTGCTCCTTAGCAGTCCATAAATGCTTAACCTTCTTCTTAAGTCATGTAGTGGTCTTTCTATTTGAGAAAATTTTGCTATGAAGCGTGTGTATTATGCACACATACCAATAAAGCTTCTTAGCTCATGTAGATTCCTTGGATTAGGCCATGATATTATTACCTCTAACTTTGATGGATCCATACAGATACCATCTTGAGAGATAATATGACCTAGGTTTTGAATCTCTTGAAGGAACAATTTGATTTTCTTTTGGTTGAGAAAAATCTTGTTCTCCCTCAATGCTTAAAAAATCACTTGGGGATGTTGTTTGTAGGGTTTAAAGATTTTCTTCATTAGATGATTGAACGTGGCTGGTGCATTAGTCAAGCCAAAAGGCACGACTAGATATTCATAAAGGCCGAACGTTGTATGAAACGCGATCTTTAGGATATCTTCATCCACTATCCTTATTTGATGAGAGCCACTTTTAAGGTCAATCCTACTGAAGTAGGTAGAGCCTTGTAGCTTATAAAACAGATCTTCTACCCGAGGCATGGGAAATCTAATTTTGATAGTGATATGGTGTAGTGCTTGATAGTCCACACACATAAGGCATGTACCATATTTCTTTTGCTCTAAAAGGATTGGAGAACAAAAGGGAGAGGAGCTAGGCCCCACTATCCCTTTCTCAACCAATTCTTGTACTTGCGTCATGATCTTCTCTTGTTGAGCTTGAGAAACTCGAGGAGGTTTGTTAAGTGGTGAGCTTCCTGGAAGGAGCTCAATGTGATGGTCATCATCCCCTTGTTTTAGAGGTAACTCCATAGGGATATACAATTGTATTATCTTTACCCGCAATATGCTTAAATTTTAGATTTGAGGACTTTATGAAGGCAATACATTTGTAGTGTGGATAGTGTGTCGTGCTCTCTATAGTGGGTGCTCCTCAGTGAAATGTGCGTGACAATATCACCCAAAACAAACTGAAAACAAAGGAACAATAGATAACAACTGATCACACAGAGACACAACAACAGACTAGAACATAGGACTCAATTATCTCAAAGCACCGATACAGCCTCTGGCATGGCATCACACTCAGATCTAGCCCAGAACTCACAGGTACAATGGGGGTGTCGAGGCTCAGATGTGCAGGGATGGTGAGACGTGCTATGTGTATAGACTTGCTACTCTAGACAATGACGCTAGACCATATCTGAAGAAAATGATCCACCAACGGCTCATAAATGTCAGCCACCTAAGCCAATCTCCAAATTGAGTGGTGGTGGTGACCTGGCCATGATGTTCACTAAACCACCATCTGTATCCTACCACGTGTCACTGCCCAGCCTAGAGAGTCCGTCCGGTGTAGACCATACCAGACCAACCGTACTAATTGTGTGTCCTATGAAAGTGACATTGTAGCCTGCTACAAGTTGCCCGCCACAATATCGCCCATTGTCTCAGTGAGAAGGATACTAAAAAACTATGAAAGAAAACCACTAGATACCACATCCGTACATCTTACGTGAAGCAGGTGTGAGGCCCAACCATGACCTTACATGCCTCAAAAAGTGGGGTTAAAAACACTGCACTGCTTGCAAATGCCTTAAGCCTTTAAATAGGCGGGATCCCAAAAGTGGGGTTAAAAACACTGCACTACTTGCAAACGCCTTAAGCCTTTGAATAGGCGGAAACCCAGTATGATTGCATAGTCCAAGAATCCCAATTGGCACAACAAAATAAGGCTCCACAGCAAACAGATATGCTCTAGCCATGTATGGCAGGGGCAGGGGGTGGGTAGGGGGATCGAGGGGAGACTAGGTAGGAGTGGGTAAAGGGGGGCGAGGGGAGACTAGGTAGGGCGAGGGGGAAAAGGGGGCTAGATAGGGGTGAGGGCAGGGAGGGGGTGGGTAGGGGCGAGGGCAAACGGAGTGGGTTGGTATGTTAGGAAATATGACGTGGCTAAGTAAATAATTGAGTAGATTACTTAATGGAGAGAGATATTTTCACACACAAGAGATTAGAGAGAGAGAGAGAGAGAGAGAGAGAGAGAGAGAGAGAGAGAGAGAGAGAGAGAGAGCACACATGATATACACGGTTCACCCAATGTGGGCTACGTCCACGGGAAAGCAACCACTCAATGGCTTTAGTACTTCAACACAAGAAATAGGTTACAAAGGGATTATACCCTTTTGGAGCTCCCGCCTTGCTTCACTCTCACCACCTCACACCCACCTTGTTGCATCAACTTCACATTGTGAAATGTGTGTAAAAATGGCCTCCTTTTATAGGCCAAAAGGGCTGCCCTCTCTCATGAGAGGCATCCATGTGTAGCCGCCCTTGTGTAGATAAGTCCAAATCGGACCCTCCAATCCGCCCATGTGTGGCCGCCTTGAGAAGAAAAGTCCGCTTTTGAATTCGGCCACCGGCCACTAGCCATTGACTTCTGACCACCGGCCATCGGCCATTTACTACCGGCCACCGGCCAACCGGCCAATCGACCGGTCATTTTTCGACCACTTTCCACTGCCGTCTGGCCATAATATTCCGGCGAAGCCAGTCTTGAGCTTGGGCTCGAGACTGGGTGTGAAAATTTTGGTTTCCGGCGAGTGATTTTTATTTTCCAACGAGTTATTCTTCTTCACGCACAATGGATTCTCTTCATATTGGGGGCCTTACAAATGTGCGTTTTTAACACAAAAACTTACAAGGGGTAAATCAGGCTCCATACTTAACAATCTCCCACTTGGAGAGTGATCTCCAAACCAAACCTGTGACTGCTTTCCATCCTGGCTTCTTATCCTTGAATGTCGATTGAAGATGAGAAAAAGCTCAACTTCTCCTTGTTGACCACCTTTGTGAACATGCCTGCAGGATTTTCACTTGTATGCACCTTTCCTAGCTTTAGTTGTCCCTCTTCCAAAAGAGTGCGTATGAAGTGATATCTCACTTCAATGTGCTTTGTCCTAAATGAAAGATTGAGTTCTTTGCAAGATAGATAGCGCTTTGGCTATCACTGTACAAGATACAATTGTCTTGTTTGAATCCAAGCTCTTCTAAGAATCTGTGAAGCCACAATTTCTTTGCTTGCCTCCGTCATTGCTACATACTCTGCTTCCGTGCTAGAAAATGAGACCACTTTCTGTAGCTTTGAAGCCCAACTTACTATTGTGCCTCCAACTATGAAGACATAGCTAGTAGTGCTCCTTCGAGTACCTTTGTCACCTGCCATATGTGCATCAGCATATCCTTGAAGAAAAATATCAGTTCCTCCAAAATACAAAGCATTGGTTGTTGTCCCTTTTAGATACCTAAGTATACACTTCACAGCTTGCCAATGCTCTTTACCTAGGTTTTCCATGAACCTACTTACGACTCCCACTGCATGTGCAATGTTTGGCCTTGTCCAGACCATAGCATACATAAGAGAACCTACCGCTGCAGCATATGGGACTTTAGACATATAGGCTATCTCCTCGTGTGTCTTTGGACACATATCCTTGGTTAGTTTAAAATGACCAGCCAAAGGTGTAGAAATCATTTTTGTATTTTGCATTGCAAACCTTTCTAGTACCTTCTTGATGTAATCCTCTTGAGATAGCTTTATTGTCTTCTTCGTCCTGTCCCTTGATATCTTCATACCAAGTA
The DNA here is from genome assembly GCF_014529385.1 of Adiantum capillus-veneris. Classification (NCBI taxonomy): domain Eukaryota; kingdom Viridiplantae; phylum Streptophyta; class Polypodiopsida; order Polypodiales; family Pteridaceae; genus Adiantum; species Adiantum capillus-veneris. The sequence continues at coordinate 12,629,593 of NC_140951.1, read as the reverse complement.
TCCTCTTTGCAGCACCTAAATCTTTCATTGAAAAAGATTTAGACAGCTCCTCTTTTAGGTCTTTGATGTCTTGCATGTTAGCACTTGCAATCAGCATGTCATCAACATACAACAGTAGGATGATGAACTTCCCATCTTCCAAATTCTTTGTGTAGACGCAGTGATCCAAGTTGCATCTCGTGAATCCATGATCCAACATCCATCGATCGAACTTCAAGTACCATTGTCTTGATGCTTGCTTTAAACCATACAAGCTCTTCTTTGATCTACAAACCATTTTCCCCTTTGGTTGAAGCATGTAAATTTCCTCCTCTAAGTCACCGTGAGGGAATGCCATATTTACATCCATTTGCTCAAAATTTAGATCATGAGTAGCCACAACGTTTAAGACATGCCTAATTGAGTTCATTTTTGCAACATGAGAAAATATTTCATTGAAGTCAATACCTTTGTTTTGAGAAAAACCTTTTACCACAAGCGTAGACTTGTACCTTTTCTTCCCACCTTCTTCTTCCTTCAACTTGTACACCTATTTGTTTTGAAGTGCCCACTTACCTTTAGGAAACTCAACCAACTCCCATGTTTGGTTGCATTGTAGTGAGTCCATCTCCACTTGCATGCTCTTCATCCATTCTTCTTTGGATTTGTGATGAATAGCTTCCTTGTATGATTCTGGTTCTCTAGAATCTGAGATCAAGAGATGGTTCAAGGATGGAACGAACCTTTCTGGAGGTCTACTTGCTCTTAGATCTTTGGGGAATAGGTTGAGGCTCCTCATTTGGTTGACGTTGTTGCCCATTTTCACCATTTGCTCTCCTTGAGCCTTCACTGTCCTCAAGCTCCATGTACTCAACACCTGTTTCCTTTGTTTGTTTTCTTTCTAAGTAATCTTTGTACATATTTTGGTTATTAAGCATTACATCCCTACTCCTAAAGATTTTACCATCTTTAGGATTCCATAGGCGATACCAAAAATGACCTTCTCCATAGCCAATAAAGAAACACTTTTTGGACTTTGCATCTAGCTTTGATCTTAGGCTTCTATCTATGTGCATGAAGGCCTCACACCCAAACACTTTGAGAAATGCATAATTCACCGGTTTACCTATCCATGCCTCTTCTAGAACTCCCCCATCCAATGCCGTTGAGGATGACCGGTTGATTAAGTACACATATGTACTTACAACTTCCGCCCAAAGCTCAAGCGGTAGGCCTGCATGTAGCCGCATGCTTTGTGCTCGCTCCATGATTGTTCTATTCATCCTTTCAGAAACGCCATTTTGTTGAGGTATCCTTGGGGTTGTTCTTTGCCTCCAAATGCCATTGCTAGCACAAAAGCTTTTAAAAGCTTGGATGCAATAATTTTGCCTCCATTGTCCGATCTGAGGCATTTAACCTTAGTACCCGTTCCATTCTCCACAAAGGCTTTCCACCTTTGAAATATGGAAAACACATCGGATTTATTCTTCATTACATAAACCCATGTTTTTCGAGTCGCATCGTCTATGAATGCTACATAGTACAATGAGCCACCAAGTGATGGTGTACTTGCAGGACCCCAAATGTCAGAATGAACCAACTCAAGTTTTTTATTTTTTCTTTCATTTCTAGAATTTTGAAATTTTACCCTCTTTTGTTTACCATAAACACAGTCTTCATAGAACTCTAAGTCCACTTCTTTCAAACCTGGTAGAAGCTTCCTTGTTTGGGCACTCATATGCCCAAGCCGGTAGTGCCACACCGCACTGTCGACTTCTGTAGTTGTCGCACAAGCTGAAGGTTGCGTGCTAACAGTACACAAGTAAAGTGTACTAACCTTTTCTCCCTTGGCAACCACCAAAGATCCCTTTGAGATCTTCCACCGTTTGCTTCTGAATGCAATGTTGTGACCTTCATCGTCCAATTGTCCTGTAGAGATCAAATTTTTGCGAAGAGAAGGAACATGCCTAGTACCTTTAAGCTTCCATTCATTTTTGTTAGCAGCTTTGACACAAAGTGTACCCTTGCTGGCAATTTCACAAGCTTCATCATCTCCCAAGTATACATACCCAAAATAACCTTTGGTGTAATCTTGGAAATGTTGCTTGTGTGGTGTTGCATGGAATGAAGCACTGGAATCTACTATTCAGGAGTTAGAAACATTGTCTAATGAGAGAATTAGGGCATCTTTCTCTACTTTACCTGCCACATTGGCCTCCGATGTTGGCTTGTTGTCTTGAGACTCTGACTCCTTCTTCTTCTTGGACCAGAAATCCTTCTTGACATGGCCCTTCTTACCGCAGTTTCAACATTCAAGAACCGACTTTGTGCGTGACTTGCTTCGTCTTGAGCGATCACGACCCTTTTGGTTTTTGAACCTCTCCTTAGGCCTTCCTCTTATTTCCACTCACAGTGCAACACTTGATGATTCTCCTGTGCTTTTCCTTTGCATTTCCTTGCTTAAGAGAACACCCACAACATCATCAAACTTAAGAGTATGTGTGCCAAAAATAGCATTACTTACTGCCATCACAAGGCTGTCCCAACTATCCGGTAGAGATGATAGTATAAGAAGAGCTCGCTTTTTGTCATCAAAATTTATTTTCATGGATCGAAGTTGACTTATATTGGTGTTAAAGTCATTTAGGTGTTCTGCACAACTGAAACATTCTTTGCTATCTTTAGATTGAACAAACGCTTCATGAGAAATACCTTATTGGATGTCGGTGGTTTCTCATAGAAGTCGTCAAGTGACTTCATTAAGTCTTCCGTGGTCTTCATCTCCGAAACGTTGAAGGCCACCGTTGACGCCAAGTTTAATCGGATTGTTCCTAGTGCCTTTCGATCAAGGACAAGCCATGCTTCATCTGCCATCGTTCGGGATTCTTTCCAAGACTGCCTAGTGGCAAATAGAGGTCCTTTTGGTAGAGATAATCTTCAATTTGCATCTTCCAATATTGGTAGTTTTTGCCGTTGAACTTCTCGATCTTGAGCTTCCCTTCCTCCGCCATCACTCCTACTCAATTCAACGAATCCTTTCCTTGAGATAATTTAGCTACGAGCAAACCTTGCTCTAATACCAGTTGTTAGGAAATATGACGTAGCGAAGTAGATAATTGAGTAGATTACTTAATGGAGAGAGATAATTCTCACACACAAGAGATTATAGAGGAGAGAGAGAGAGAGAGAGAGAGAGAGAGAGAGAGAGAGAGAGAGAGAGAGTACACATGATATATGTGGTTCACCCAATGTGGGCTACATCCATGGGAAAGCAGCCACTCAATGGCTTTAGTACTTCAAAACAAGAAGTAGGTTACAAAGGGTTTATTCCCTTTTGGAGCTTCCGCCTTGCTTCACTCTCACCACCTCACACCCACCTTGTTGCATCAACTTCACACTATGAAATGTATGTAGAAATGGCCTCTTTTTATAGGCCAAAAGGGCTGCCCTCTCTCATGAGAGGCAGCCATGTGTAGCCACCCTTGTGTAGATAAGTCCAAATCGCACCCTCTAATCTGCCCATATGTGGCCGTCCTTGAGAAGACAATTCCGCTTTTGAATTCGGCCACCAGCCATTGACTTTCGACCAACGGCCACCGGCCAATCCGGCCAATCGACCGGTCGCCGACCACTTTCCGACCGCCATCCGGCCATTATATTTTGGCAAAAAGGAATATTTTGACGAAGCTAGTCTAGAGCTTGGGCTTGAGACTGGGCGTGAAAATTTTGGTTTCCGTGAGTGATTTTTATTTTTTGGTGAATTATTTTTCTTCACGCATGATGGTTTCTTCTCATAATGGGGGCCTTACAAATGTGCGTTCTAACACAAAAAATTACAAGGGGTAAATCAGGCTCCATACTTAACATGGTAGGGGGGGCCGAGGGGTGAGTAGGGGTCGAGGGTAGGGTGGGTAGGGGCGAGGGCAAGAGAGGGGTGGGTAGGGGTGAGTAGGGGGAGGGCAGGGAGGGGGTGGGTAGGGGCGAGGGCAAGAGAGGGATGGGTAGGGGCAAGTAGGGGGAGGGTAGGGGCGAGGGCAAGAGAGGGGGTGGGTAGGGGCCAGTAGGGGGTTGGTAGCGGTGAGGGCAAAGGGAGGGAGTGGGTAAGGGGGGGTGAGGGCAGAGAGGGGGTGGGTAGGGTAGTGAATGGTGAGTCTGGAATGACATGGAGCAAAGAGATATCATAAACATGAGCATGGAATTTATCAGGATTGAAATCGAAATCTTGTTGGTTGTATCCTGTCTTGAGGAAGCTCTACGAAGGGAGTTCACTAGACACAGAGGAGAGCTTTGTTCTGGTCAGAGAAGCAGACACTAGGGCTGATGGTGAAGGGGGCTGAACTCCTCTAGAGGGGATTTCTTTCCGCTTCTATGATTCTTCATAGGCTCACTAAATTCAAAGGCTTCCACCAAGGGCGCATCAGGAGTATTCTTTGTGATCTTCAACCTTTGAGCTGGCTCATTAGGTTTAGTTACTGTGGAAACATTGGAAGAGGGTGTAACTTCCGGCAAAGAGTGAATAGAGACTCCATAACAAGGCATAGATTTGGTAGCATCCAACCACTCTGACAGATCCTCATTTGACCTGTCAGGTGGAGTAGGTTGTTCCAATTCGAG